>NC_090266.1:269432663-269742268 GCF_040414725.1 Anabrus simplex
ACGGAAGCTGACTGAAAGAGCTGCAGAACGTCGTTGTTAAAATAAGATCTTTGAAGTTAAGTTGGATTCTGTTTTGCCTGATGGTCTGCAAAGGACATGAACTGAGT
The DNA here is from genome assembly GCF_040414725.1 of Anabrus simplex. NCBI lineage: Eukaryota > Metazoa > Arthropoda > Insecta > Orthoptera > Tettigoniidae > Anabrus > Anabrus simplex. The sequence continues at coordinate 269,432,771 of NC_090266.1, forward strand.
CTTATAATGTGGAAGGCCAATGGAATTTATGAGAAATAAGAGATAAAGATCGCATGCTGAATAATAATGTATTGGTGCAGGCTGATTGTATGCCTGACAAGACAGAGAATATTGTGCAGATGTGTGTGCCTGCCTAGTGTCTTCTGAGTGTATATTGTGATCAAAATGGACAGTATTAATTCCAGACTATTGAATCTGATGTTGTTAAATGGCACAAGCATGCTAAGAAGGAATGAATATACGTGAGTTTCCGTGTAGCCGGCGAAAGACGTTATCTCATGACAAGCTGATTTCTGGCCTGTGTTTATTTCTAGGCGTGAATGAGACGATATTTCCTTGGGACAGCCTCGGGAGACAGAATCCAAACTTTAGCATAGTGTTGAGTTCAACATTTCTTTTCAGCTCATAATCTACCCGGAAGTACATGCCGGATGACCGCGCTGTTGAGCTTTCAAATGCAGCAGGAGGAGGCAATGTTGCCCATTGCTTTCTTCATGATATCAAGGGTTATTTATGTGTTTTTCCCTTACAGGATGATGTTTTACCTTGTTATTTGTGGTTCTATGCCTTGTCTCGTTGTTTTAATAGGGAACAGCCCGAGTGCTGAAGTATTGGTGGTTTATCTAGTTCTGTCTAGATCTTTTGCAGTGAACCGGGTTTCACATTAGAATCTGTGTAGCATTTAAGATTTTACTCGATACCCGATGTATATATATGTGTTTAGTTTGATTATCTGAATTGTTGCAAATATAGTATAGGATATGCCCCTAGTATTTTGCATAACTTACATAGCGTCCCAATGCGTCTTAATTATTTTTCTTTTCGTCGTAACTTTTCTTTATAATGTACCTTTTATTTAACGGTAACATTGCGGCGACTCTCGAATTAACTTAACTTTGGAAACCGTTTCGTTGTGATGCGATAGTGTGTAACTCCATACGGAAATACCACATGTCAGTATTTGCTTACAGTTGTTGCCATTCAATAAAAACATTGGACTATAAGAAGCAGCTCAGTCTTGATGTATATAAGTGTTCTTTGTTGAAATTGATTATTGATTTCAAAATTTGTATTATCATTCAAGTAACGTTTTAATTTCCATTTATGTTCTATATTTTGAGTTCATTTTGACATATTTTTTTCATTGATTTAATTGTTTTCTAGTAATATGATCGGGGATGTTTATCAATAAATCCATCTTACCCCTATGATTGTATCTCATTCGTGTTATACCTCCATTTCCTGTCATTGATTGATATTTTAGAGTAGAACTTCGACTTTTTATCCTGACCCAACCGACAACCAACCCACACTCTGCCCAACCCTGAGATAGTCGGATGTTCATACAGGAATGGAGGCATCGTCCTAGAGGGTATTTACCCTTGGGTACGGTACAGTACTTCACCCCTACAGGCAGTCCACTATTTCAGCTGTCCAAACTCCATAGACCAGGGGATGGAATTAATTTATTCACACACTTTTTTTTATTTACAATAAGCTGCACCAGGTCGAATGTCCTCTAACATTTCATTTATTTTCCCACTTGCTGTTTATTCTCTTCATGAATATCTGTACAGATTTTGGAAAAGGATCAAACACTACCCCTGGTAAACTGTTCCACTCCTTCACGCCCTTCCCAATGAATGAAAATTTACCCCAATCGCTTCTGCTAAAATTCCTTCTGATTTTATACTTGTGGTCAGTCCTGCCGATATAATTATTTTCCAACTGAAGCCTCTCACGGATATCTCCCCATGCTTCTTCCCCTGTATAGGCTCTATATAATCCTATAAGTCTAGTTTTCTCCCTTCTCTTACTTAAAGTTTCCCACCCAAGTTCCTTTAACATTTCTGATACACTACTCTTTCTCCTGAAATCCCCTGTTATAAATCTTGCTGCTTTCCTCTGCACACTATCTATTTCTTTTATTAGGTATTCTTGGTGAGGATCCCAAACACTGTTTGCATATTCCAATAATGGACGAACCATACTTAAGTAATTTTTCTCTTTTAATTCTTTGTTGCATCCTTTAAGTAGCCTCATTATGACATGTAACGATCTGTGTGCTTTCCCAACAATGTCATCCACATGACCCTTCCAGTGCAAATTACTTTCAAATCTCACACCTAAGTATTTGCACCTGCCATCTTTTGTTTTTTATTTTAATTTTATGCCTTCAGTGGCTATGTGGTGATTTCTCCTTAGTTCTTCTAATATAGCTGCGCCTCCTTCTTTAAACTTAATAGGTGAAATTAGTCTATTTAATAGATTGGTTCCTTGATCATGAGTATCTATGGTATAAAATTAACATAATCAACATAATCATCCATAAGACAAAACTAATTAAATAAATTTTAATTCTATTATTCTGTCAATTTTGAATTATCTGAGAATATTGGACAGATTGATTATAGATTATCTGATCACCACAATCCTCACTCCAACCTTGATCCATAGTTTTATTAACTTAAAGCCTTAAAGCACAAAATAGACGACGGAACTAAAGGGTAACCCCAATGTTGAAATTCCAGTAAAGGTTAATAGGAGGGGTAAAAAAGTACGATTGAAGGAACCAACTAAAGTTAATTCTAATTCAGTATAGGAGAATAGGAATGCAAGGAATGTTAATCGAAGGTAATAAAATAGTGTTACTAAGGTTATAATTACTATGATGATGACAATAAATTGATAATTTAAATCGACCAAGGTTTGAATAATTAATCACTTATGTAGGAATCCTAGGAAGGGAGGTAAACCACCAAGAGAGAGTAGAAGGAGGAATAAACAAGATTTTGTAAGTTGGTTATTAGTTATTGTTAAGAAGTTTTGATTGATATGGTAAATGCGATGTGCATTAAACATTAAAATAATAGATAAAGCGAGGAATGAATAAATAATGAAATAGAGTTCCCATAGGTTTTCTCCTACTACTATGGCGGCAATTATTCAACCAATATGATTAATAGAAGAATACGCTATTAGTTTTCGTAGGGAGCTTTGGTTTAAACCCCCTAAAGATCCAATTAGTACTGAGGTAAGGATAATTATTCTAATGAAAATGTTTATTTCAATAATATATGTAGATACACGAGCCTATTTTACATCCGCCACTATAATCATTGCGGTTCCTACAGGAATTAAAATTTTTAGTTGACTAGCTACACTTCACGGAACCCAATTAACTTACAGTGCAGCTTTACTCTGAGTATTAGGATTTGTTTTCCAATAAAAGGTTGAACTTTATATGTAGAGCTCTTTATTGGAATTATCTTCCTTATTTTCATTATTTGAGAAAATATAATCTCAAATCGAACTGTATTATTTCCTATAAACATGGTAAGTTCATTAGAATGATATCAATCCTATCCCCCTGCTGAACATTCATACTCTGAGCTACCTATACTAATTTCTAATATGGCAGAATAGTGCGGTGGATTTAAGCTCTACATATAAAGTTCATTCAAAGTATATTCAAATTCAGTTTTAAAACTCCTGTTTGTAAATGTTGTAACAGTTGATTTGCCTCCATTAACCTTCATATTAGTTTCTTCAACCCATTGTTAGATACTCTGAAGGTCCCTTTGTAATTCTGAACAATCCTCAATGTTATTTATTTCCCTATAAACAATTATGGCATCTGCATACAATCTGATTTTTGATGTTATATTATTCTCCAAATCATTTGCGTATATTAAAAAAAGTAACGGACTGATTATACTACCCTGTGCTATTCCCTTCCAAACTTTCTCTTCCTGCGATACATTATTTCCTACTTTGACTTTCTGAACCCATGAATTTTTTTTTTTTTTTTTTTTTTGCTAGTTGTTTTACGTCGCACCGACACAGATAGGTCTTACGGCGACGATGGGACAGGAAAGGGCTAGGAGTGGGAAGGAAACGGCCGTGGCCTTAATTAAGGTACAGCCCCAGCATTTGCCTGGTGTGAAAATGGGAAACCACGGAAAACCATTTTCAGGGCTGCCGACAGTGGGATTCGAACCTACTATCTCCCGAATACCGGATACTGGCCGCACTTAAACGACTGCAGCTATCGAGCTCGGTGAACCCATGAATTTAGAAATGTTTTTATCCAACGTGTAACCCTTACATGGTTCATGTTTGTGGGTTACTGTAGTCACGTCCTAGTTCGTAAAACATGGGCAACGGCTGAGTGGCCTAATAAGTGGTCCTAAGAGTCGGGATACCAGTTGCTATGGAATGGGAGTGGGCATCACGGACATATTCTGAGTCCTGGCCCTCCTTGTGCTCAGGCGGCTAGGACTATACAATTCACCGGTGGTCCATAACCCGTTAGAGGAGAGATCCTCACTTGGACTATGTGCAAGTAAGGCAGCATCCTGCTTCATGACTTTACCGAGCTCAGAACACTTTAAGCAAGCCTCGGACCTATGGGAGTAATGGAGTCCCACTCCCATTTGACAGGCGAGGGACTCCTTGGAAACAACTTGGCGAACGAAATGGAATTCGATGGGGAGCTATCAATATTAATGGGGCTTATGGAAGAAAGAAGGTAGAACTGGCTGAGTCAGCAAAGAGGATGCATCTGGATGTGCTAAGAGTAAGTGATATTCGGGTAAGGGGAGGAGATTATAAGGTGTACTTGACGGGTGTTAGAAAGGGAAGGGCAGAGTCTGCGGTAGGGCTCTTTATCAGGAATACCATTGCACGCAAAATAGTTCATGTTAGGCACGTAAATGAGCGAATGATGTGGGTAGATTTGTCAGTGGGAGGAATTAAGACAAGAATTGTGTCCGTGTATTCACCATGTGAGGGTGCAGATGAGGATGAAGTTGACAAGTTTTATGAAGCATTGAGTGACATCGTGGTCAGGGTCAACAGCAAAGATAGAATAGTGCTAATGTGCGAATTCAATGCGAGAGTTGGGAATAGAACTGAAGGATACGAAAGGGTGATTGGTAAATGTGGGGAAGATATGGAAGCTAATGGGAATGGGAAGCGTTTGCTGGACTTCTGTGCTAGTATGGGTTTAGCTGTTACGAATACATTCTTCAAGCATAAGGCTATTCACCGCTACACATGGGAGGCTAGGGGTACCAGATCCATAATAGACTATATCTTAACAGACTTTGAATTCAGGAAATCTGTTAGGAATGTAAGAGTTTTTCGGGGATTTTTCGATGAAGCAGACCACTATCTGATCTGTAGTGAACTAAATATCTCTAGGCCTAGGGTAGAGAAAGTGAAATCTGTCTGCAAACGAATAAAGGTAGAAAATCTCCAGGACGAGGAAATTAGACAGAAGTACATGGATATGATTAGTGAGAAGTTTCGAAGAGTAGACAGTAAGCAGGTTCAGGATATAGAAAGTGAATGGGTGGCATACAGGGATGCTGTAGTAGAAACAGCAAGGGAATGCCTAGGAACAACTGTATGTAAAGATGGGAAAAGGCGAACATCTTGGTGGAATGATGAAGTGAGAGCAGCCTGTAAATGTAAAAAGAAGGCTTATCAGAAATGGCTCCAAACAAGGGCCGAGGCAGACAGGGATTGGTACGTAGGTGAAAGAAACAGAGCGAAACAAATAGTTGTTGAATCCAAAAAGAAGTTGTGGGAAGATTTTGGTAATAACCTGGAAAGGCTAGGTCAGGCAGCAGGGAAACCTTTCTGGACAGTAATAAAGAATCTTAGGAAGGGAGGGAAAAAGGAAATGAACAGTGTTTTGAGTAATTCAGGTGAACTCATAATAGACCCCAGGGAATCACTGGAGAGGTGGAGGGAATATTTTGAACATCATCTCAATGTAAAAGGAAATCTTCCAGGTGGTGTTGCAAACAGCCAAGCTCATGGGGAGGAGGAAAATGATGGTGAAATTATGCTTGAGGAAGTGGAAAGGATGGTAAATAAACTCCATTGTCATAAGGCAGCAGGAATAGATGAAATGTGAGACGAATGGAGGAGGATAGGTTACCTAGGAGAGTAATGGACTTTGTTATGGAGGGTAACAGAAGTAGAGGGAGACCAAGACGACGATGGTTAGACTCGGTTTCTAACTATTTAAAGATAAGAGGTATAGAACTAAATGAGGCCACAACACTAGTTGCAAATCGAGGATTGTGGCGACGTTTAGTAAATTCTCACAGGCTTGCAGAATGAACGCTGAAAGGCATAACAGTCCATAATGATAATGTATGTATGTATGTATGTGTGTATGTATGTACACTGACTGACAGAGCAAATGCAACACCAAGAAGGAGTGGTTCGAAAGGGATGAAAGTTGGGGAAAAAAACAGAGACGGCACGGACGAATAATTGATGTTTATTTCAAACCGATATGCAGGTTACACAATGCGCACGGCATCGACTCAGTAGGATGTAGGACCACCGCGAGCGGCGATGCACGCAGAAACACGTCGAGGTACAGAGTCAATAAGAGTGCGGATGGTGTCCTGAGGGATGGTTCTCCATTCTCTGTCAACCATTTGCCACAGTTGGTCGTCCGTACGAGGCTGGGGCAGAGTTTGCAAACGGCGTCCAATGAGATCCCACACGTGTTCGATTGGTGAGAGATCCGGAGAGTACGCTGGCCACGGAAGCATCTGTACACCTCGTAGAGCCTGTTGGGAGATGCGAGCAGTGTGTGGGCGGGCATTATCCTGCTGAAACAGAGCATTGGGCAGCCCCTGAAGGTACGGGAGTGCCACCGGCCGCAGCACATGCTGCACGTAGCGATGGGCATTTAACGTGCCTTGAATACGCACTAGAGTTGACGTGGAATCATACGCAATAGCGCCCCAAACCATGATGCCGCGTTGTCTAGCGGTAGGGCGCTCCACAGTTACTGCCGGATTTGACCTTTCTCCTCGCCGACGCCACACTCGTCTGCGGTGACTATCACTGACAGAACAGAAGCGTGACTCATCGGAGAACACGACGTTCCGCCAATCCCTCATCCAAGTCGCTCTAGCCCGGCACCATGCCAGGCGTGCACGTCTATGCTGTGGAGTCAATGGTAGTCTTCTGAGCGGACGCCGGGAGTGCAGGCCTCCTTCAACCAATCGACGGGAAATTGTTCTGGTCGATATTGGAACAGCCAGGGTGTCTTGCACATGCTGAAGAATGGCGGTTGACGTGGCGTGCGGGGCTGCCACCGCTTGGCGGCGGATGCGCCGATCCTCGCGTGCTGACGTCACTCGGGCTGCGCCTGGACCCCTCGCACGTGCCAAATGTCCCTGCGCCAACCATCTTCGCCACAGGCGCTGCACCGTGGACACATCCCTATGGGTATCGGCTGCGATTTGACGAAGCGACCAACCTGCCCTTCTCAGCCCGATTACCATACCGCTCGTAAAGTCGTCTGTCCGCTGGAAATGCCTCCGTTGACGGCGGCCTGGCATTCTTAGCTATACACGTGTCCTGTGGCACACGACAACACGTTCTACAATGACTGTCGGCTGAGAAATCACGGTACGAAGTGGGCCATTCGCCAACGCCGTGTCCCATTTATCGTTCGCTACGTGCGCAGCACAGCGGCGCATTTCACATCATGAGCATAGCTCAGTGACGTCAGTCTACTCTGCAATTGGCATAAAGTTCTGACCACTCCTTCTTGGTGTTGCATTTGCTCTGTCAGTCAGTGTATGTATGTATGTATGTATGTATGTATGTATGTATGTATGTATGTATGTATGTATGTATGTATGTATGTAACCCTTACGTCCAATCCTATTCCCTACACTTTCTTTAATAATATTCCACGTTCCACTCTATCAAAGGCTTCGGAAAGATCTATGGCTATGCAATCTAACTGGCCTCCTGAATCCAACTGATCTGATATGTCCTGCTGAAATCCCACCAGTTGTGCCTCACAAGAAAATTTCTTTCTAAATCCATACTGGATCCTCATGAAACAATTTTTATCACCACATATCCCTCTGATGTACTTTGATATTAAACTCTCGAATATTCTACAAACTCTACTGGTCAGGGTGATTGGTCTGTAGTTCTCTGGTTTCCTTTTATCACCCTTTCCTTTATAAATTGGTATTATTATAGATTCCTTCCATTCCTTTGGTATTACAATTTTATTTATGACATAGTCAAAGAGAAATTTTAAATAAGGCACTATGTACCACCCCATTGTCTTTAATACCTCCCCAGTAATTTGATCACTTCCTGCTGCTTGTCCTTGCTGAAGCAGCTGGATTTCTTTGAAAATATCTTCATCTGTGAATGAGAAGCTTCTTGTTTCCCTATGTGTCTCTCCCTCTCTATCTTCTGTTTTGGTTTCCAACTCCTGACAATCATCTACTGAATCTCTGAATTCCCTACTAAATAGGTTTGCTTTTTCAGTATCTATTAAATAGTGTTCACCCCCTTCCTTTTCCTTTTTGATTCATGATATATGAATACAGCTTTTTCCATTTCCCGTTGTGGTCATCACCCTTTTGAAGTATGCCATTCATATAATTCTCTTTTGCTTCCTTTTTCACTCTATTTAGTTCCCTCATTAGCTGTTTTCTAGTTTCTCTACTCTCCCTACCCTCTTTGATTTTCCTGTTTACTATTCTACATTTTCTTTTTAATTTTCTTATTTCCCTTGTATAATAAACCGGGTCTGAGGTCATTTTACCCTTCTTAACAGGTACAAATCTCTTCTTTCCTTCCCAAATTATTCCTTTAAATTTAGCCCAAAGTGTATCCACATTACTCCCTTCACTTATCCAAGAACTGAAGTGTGATTTAAGGTAAGTCCCAAATTCATCAACTTTAGTTTTTCTGTACAATTTCTTGTCTTGTGCGACCCTCTTATTAAGCCTTTTTGGTACCAGTCCTACATCCATTATTGGAGCCTTATGGTCACCTATTCCTTCAATTACCTCAGTGTTATCAACAATTTCCCATGGCTTAACCAAGAATACATCTAGCAAGTTATTGAAATGAGTCGGTTCTTGTACTACTTGTGTATATCCTCCCTCCCAAATTAACTTATTTGCCAGTTTCTGTTCATGGGATTCACTTGCAGCTCCATTCCATTCAACTTCAGGCAAGTTTTAGATCTCCCCCAATTATTACCATATCATTATTATTGGTTTTATGAGTATAATCTATTATTTTCTCAAATATTTCCATGTCTCTTTCCTCTCTTCCAGACCTATATGTTCCTATAATTCCCACCTCCTTCATATTATCACAAACTAATTTTATCCCGAATATTTCATCACTTTCATCGGTAAACCATTCATGTAAACAATAAGTTTCCTTCACCAGAATAAACACCGCTCCCTCCCATTTTATCTCCTCGGTCTCTATGATAGACTGTATACCCTTCTGGAAATACCTCTCTATTACCCACCCCTTCTCTCAACCACGATTCCACTCCTATCACCACATCAGTCTCATAAGTTTCCATCAATGTACTGAATTTTAATTGTTTATTTACTACACTCTGACAGTTTACCAAGAACAATCTCAGATCCCCTAACTCCCTAAAGCTTGACTGTTGCACTTGGGTAACTTGAAATTCCTTACTTTCCTGAGTTTCATTATCTAGTTGACTGAGCCAACTTGAAGTACAGCTGACTCTTTCTACTAGTTTTCCTGGTCAGTACTATAACTCAAGGGAGTTGCCTTTTTTACAGTACATACATTAAGATTAATAAAATCTAGAACAATATTTGCTATCTTTTGTTTACCTGAATTGTTTAGATGAAGGCCATGCTTTGTGTAACAGTGTCTCTCAAAACTGCTGCATTCAATTACCTGGGTATTACGAAAATGTTTACAAATTTTAACCATATCTGTATTAACTTTATCCACTTCAATGTTCACACACGAGTCTCTAATCAAATCATGCCTGTGGGGCACGTTCACTACAAAGATGTTAGTGTGAGTCCGCTTACCTAGTGTACATTTAAGTTCAGAAATGGCATTCTTAGCGTCGTTGTAAGCTACGTCGTTCGTCCTGCCGATGATCACTACTGCATCACGACTTCCGAGATTTCTTGCTGCCTGCTCCGTGTTTTCCAATACCTTCTTGATTGGGGCCCCAGGATAGATGACGGCCGATGCTGCAATATCTTCATTGTTCATTTTCTTCGCAATTCCCCTCGCATGGCTATCACCAAATATAAGAATGTTCGACACTTTCGCCGGTGCACTGTGTGGGATTTTAGGCCTAACTTTGTCGCTTCTCGCAACGGACTTTGCGCTGTACGTTTGACTGCTTCCCTTACGGGTAAGTCCTTGCGTATCTCTTACTTCCCTAAGGGCTGAAAATCTATTTTTGGTATCAATTACAAAGTTGTCCTTATTTACCTGTACACACAGTCGTGAGTGAGACAGTGGAGTGAGCGGATGTGCTGAGTAGAGTGCTGAACATGGGCGATTCACTAGTGGAGTGCAGGGCACCTATAGGAAGGTGGAATGGAGGAGTGAAATGTGAAAAAGTGAGAGGGGAGTTGAAAAAATGGGCAGAAAATGGGTGTATTGGTAACCTTGTTGGTAGCCGCAGTAATAGCAACCTTACTGGAAATTGGTGGAGTGGAGCTGAACCCGGGGCCTGGACCAGTTGGTGCAATCGGATGGGAATAATTCGATATGATTAAGGAACTGATCAAAGAGGCATGTCAGGATGAGCAAACAAGAGACATAATTAGAGAACAAGCCAAGGAAATAAATAAGGAAATACAAGAGTTAAAGCAGTGTGTTAAAGAGGTGGCGTGCCAGATGCGAACCGTGCCACTAGCGACCGCATAATCTGTAACCGTGCAGGATGCGACCGGCGTTGACAAGCAAATTGTCATTTGATAAGTTGTGTCATCACCCAAGATAAGGTAAGCTAAACGAAGTGCAGTGCCATTTCAATAAGTCCTATAAGCAGCTACTGCCCCTACTTTACATAACACTTCTGGGGGAAACTCATTTTACAACACGAAACATGGTGATGCGTTTACGTCTTTTCCCACCGGGCGAGTTGGCAATGCGGTTAGGGGCGTGCGCCCCTGAGCTTGCATCCGGGAGATAGTTGGTTCGAATCCCACTGTCGGCAGCCCTGAAGATGGCTTTCCGTGGTTTCCCACCAGGGCCTCTTCCTTCCCATTCCTAGCCCTTTCCTATCCCATCGTCGCCTTAAGACCTGTCTGTGTCGGTGCGACGTAATGCCACTAGCAAAAGAAAAGATCCTAATTCTCTGAAATTATTTACGACTTAGGCCCACTTAGTTATCGTGTCCTATTAGTACCAGGAGTGTCCGAGGACGTGTTCGGCTTGCCTGGTGAAGGTCTTTCTACCTGACATTCGTGGGCGGCCTGCGCGTCTGGATGTGGGATTATGATAAAGCAGTAGGGAGAGATGAAACCCGGTTTCGGCACGTAGCCTACTCCTCTCGAATAATACCAATGCTTTACATCGCCATCCGACGGTCGAATCACCATCAACAGCATCATATCCCCTCACTCCATTTGAACACTGCGAAAAGGTTTGGATTTGAATCCAGGCTTTTGGCATGCAATCTAGTGATTAGAAACTGTCTACCACCAACTTTCCTACCCTGCCGGCCAACATTCTGACGGTGAATTTTTTTCATCGCGGCTAAGTGGCTCAGGCGGCTCAGACGACTGAGATGCTGGTCTTCCGACTCCAACTTGGCAGGTTCGATCCTGACTCAGTCCGGTGGTATTTGAACGTGCTCAAATGTGTCAGTTTTGTGTCGGTGGATTTACTGGCACGTAAAATAAGTTCTGCGGGACTAAATTCCGGCACCTCGGCGTCTCCTTAAACCACAAAAGTAGTTACTGGGACGTAAAGTCAGCAACATTATTATATTTTTCCTTCGACCAACGGCACTCGAACCTGCTAAACACGGTGTCAGACCTTTATTTTAGTAAAGACCAAGTTAGATACTTATAAGCAATCTGCCACTTGGTGACAGCCCTTAGGGCCCTTTCACACGATCCACTGCTTGCCACGCCACTCCACTCCACTCCACCAGAGGTGTAGAGAAAGGCCGGTAGCATTCACACGAGAAACTTCGTGTGGCGCAACCTCCGTCCACTCTCGTCAACAGCAGGCTGCTGTCAACCGGCCTGAAGTGTCTTCCACTCTGGGCGATCGGAAGCTCACAAAAATCAGATTAGCTCGTTCAGACGGTCAACATATGAGCTACAAGTTCAAAGATTTCGTTTCAAAATGTCGGTTCCATTCATAGATACTGAAAAGTTAATAACAGAAATACAAAATCGTCCTTGTCTGTGGACTTAACGAACGACAGGCTATTCAAATAAAATAAAAGGCTTCAAATGTGGAATGAAGTTTCCCATGAAGTGATTCCAAATGTTGCCGAACTGAACAACTCCAAAGAGAGAGAAGTTGATAACTACAGATATAGGCTATATGTGTTATATGTTAACAATTTATTCGATATTACAATAACATGGGTCATTGAAAAATAATTAATCAAGGTTTTTTAGCAGTTTTCATTTCAAAAGAACTGCTTCCAATTAAATTACATAATAACATTTTCTTATTCGGACCGAGCACGATACCTGCAGTCGCTTATGTGTGGCCATTAACCAGTATTCGGGAGATAGTGGGTTCGAACCCAACTGTCGGCAGCCCTGAAGACAGTTTTCCGTGGTTTCCCACTTTCACGCCAGGCAAACGCTGGGGCTGTACCTTAATTAGGGCCACAGCCGCTTCCTTTCCACTCCTAGCCCTTTCCTGTCCCATCGTCGCCATAAGACCTATCTGTGTCGGTGTGACGTACAGCAACTTGTAAAAAAAACATCCTGTTCGTGAGAACTACCAGTGTTACATTTTTATAGAAGTTAGGTGTAGGTAGCAAGGCCATACTGGTAGCTCACTAAATCAGTCGTTCAAACGGTCAACATTGTGTGCGTCACAAGTTCGAAGTTTTTGTTTCAAAATATCGGCGGAATACATTTTCTCATGTTGGTGTCCTGATGCTGTAAACTTGCTTCAAGGATTGACAACAATTCAAACAAATTCCCACTCATACGAAAGTAATTAACAGTGGCGGCTCGTGACAAAATTTTTAGGGTGTTCACAACAACATTTTTGTTCATGTCTCAAATCAGCAAAAAATTAACATAGGTACAAAAATTATTTCACTAACAGTTCCTTGTAGGTTCCTTCTTCACAAATAATTTGGTAGAACCCCTGTAACCGTGGATAAATTTTATACGAGACTAATTTGTTAGTGTAGAACTAAAGTAAAATGCACAATAACTTTATTACACTGCGAATATTGAAGGATGCGAGCACTATTCTTGGTTTTTAAATAGCACGAACTTTACCTGGGTGTTAGTGTAGAACCAAACAAAACCCCATGGTCTACCAGCTTTTTTGACCGCCATCTCACCGTCAGATAGCTCCTCAATTGTAGCGGACCTCGAACCAGCCCTCAGATCCAGGTTAAAATCCCTGACCTGGCCGGGAATCGAACCCGGGGCCTCCGGGTAAGAGGCAAGCACGCTACCCCTACACCATGGAGCCGGCAGAGTTCTACTGTGTCATATGTTAATTATTCTCGTCTTGAAAATTATAGACAATACTACCGTAGGGAATTCAATACTGGCGTTTTTGTGTGCATGAGAATTTTCATGTTTATTTATTTTTGCACTCAAATGAGCAAGGTCTGTGCACCCAGCTGAATTCCATTCACTTCTTTCTTTGTTGAACAATAAACAGGGCAAACAAAAAAAGCGCGTTCCTAAATCTACATCCACAGAGCCACTTGCGTGTTTCATACACTTCTCTCTTAAACTTACGCCTATACTCGCGTTTGTCAGTTTTTGTAAATTTTTCGATAATCAAATCTGGTCTGTTCGGTCCAAGCCTTTTAAATTCTAACTTATCCTGATAGGTTAATATTTCACTGGTTAAAATTACCTGAACCGAATTCATTTCCTCTTACACAAAGAATACCATGGTCACAAACCATACAAACACAGAAGCAGAACAGAACACTTAAATTAATTTCACTTGAAAAGATTTTCCAGTCACAAGGTAAAGCAAACTTCTTCCCGCGATTACAAACACCTGTTCACAACGAGCTAGAAAATGCCTATTCAGAATTAGGGTACTAGCGAAATCTGCCTGTAATGTAATGCAATAGTAGTTCCTGGGAGGCTGTGGCTAACCGTAATAGGGGAGGTGGCGGACCCTTGTGGTCAACTGTCATACTGCCACTGGGTTGAGGGTGGCTCTAGACGAGAAGGCACGTACCTTGCCGTGCTCTTCGCTAATGGGAATGTCAGTGCAGAAAACCATGACGTCATCTGCTTTGCGCATGCGTATAGTCTTCAGCACAATAGCGCATTATCCAGTGTGCTCGCTGCACTGTCAGTCAAAACGAACAACTGTCGGTGTAACGGAGCTTCGATATAAGTCGAGTGTTTTCGATCGATTGTCGAAATCAGGTCGAAAGAAAGGAAAGTTTTAAATTGTCCATGAATGCGCAAATATGTATTAAAACTGGGTGTTCACGTGCTCCTGTGCTCCTGAGAGCCCACCGCCACTGGTAATTAAGGAACATTTTTAGATCACTGGTACGTTCATATAGAAGAACGGTGAGCTCTTCGTTCTAGGTGATATGAATTCAATGGATGGACCCAATGAACCTTAGTACTCTTATGTCACCTCAACCTTCTTTTCGTAAGAATAAAAATCCCAAGGATAACGTTCGCGTCCATAGACCAGATTCAAACCGAGACGCAAAATACGTGGTGGGGACGAGAAGTTGCCGGCAAGTTGACGGAAGTGGACAGCAAGTGTCCGAGAAGTGGAGTGGAGTGATGTGGCGTGGAAAGCAAGTGGACCGTGTGAAAGGAGCCTTATCAATATTGTAAGTGACTGATGGGTCGCATGCGGCACGATGCTTATCCACCCGCTCGCTATTGGCACGATAATGGCCTGGTCGCATCCGGCACGGTCGCATCTGGCACGTAACCGTTAAAGAGGAGATGAATGTGATAAAAGAGAGAGTGGTTCATAACACGGAGGAAGTAGAACGACTGAAGACCAAAGTCAACGATTTAAAGAAGGAACTGAGTCAAGTAAAGTGGTCTGAAAACAGGACTAACCAAGAGCTCAGGAGGAAAAACCTTTTTATTTATGGTGTGCCGGAAGGAGACAACGAAAGTAAGGTGGAAATAATATTTAAAGTGGTAGAAGTAATACAAAGTACAATGAAGATAAACTTTAGTGAGGTGGACATAGACGATGCATATAGAATGGTGAAAGTGAAGGGTAGGAGACCGTTCAAGGTTAAATTAATATCAACCCTGATGGTGGATATAGTGCTGAGGAATACCAGCAACTTAAAAAGTGAGAAAATTTGGGTGAGAAGGGACATGGACAATGGCGTCGTCAAGGAACAAAACATTTTACGCAGGCACCTAGGCAAAGCAAGATTTCAAGGCCTACAGGCCTACATTAAAGGGCAGCGTTGGAGACGGTCGCTGGTGGCGCAAGTGGACACCAGCTCAGCTACAGGAAATAGACGAAAAAACCCAACATCAGCAGTGTTACCAACTTTTGTTTTCAAGATCCGCTAAAAACTACTACAAATCCGCTAAAATTCCACCAAGAAATCCGATCTCAAACAACGAGCAATAAAAATGAGCAATAATAATAATAATAATAATAATAATAATAATAATAATAATAATAATAATGAAATGGCGTATGGCTTTTAGTGCCGGGAGTGTCCGAGGACATGTTCAGCTCGTCAGGTGCAGGTCTTTTCATTTGACTCCCGTAGGCGACCTGCGCGTCGTGATGAAGTTGGAATGATGATGACACATACACCTAGCCCCCGTGCCGGGAATCGAACCCGGGATCTCGTGGACCAAATGCCAGCACGCTAACCATTTACCCATGGAGCCGGACAATTCAAGATAAGTACTATTATTCAAGTTGCAATGACACCCAACGGTGCGGCAAGTGGTGTTCAAATTACAATAGTAGGTCTCAAAAATACTGCAAATACGAATACACCAATTTAATATCTATTTCCCAAAGCAATTATTGATAATTTGAGAAAAATATTTGCACTCCTCAGGAGAAGGGTGTCAGTATGCAAATTTATGTATTATATTATGAACAAATTTACAATACCATTGTTCTTGTGTTCCTATGTCGTTAATTTCCCGGATTCATAGGAAAAACGTCGGGGGCGATGCACTCAAAACCCTCGCGTTTACCGAACGTTTGTCACGAACATAATGCGGATAGTTACAGGCCAGTCGGCATGACAAGTGCTGTTTGTAATCTCTGAGAATGCATTCTTCCTATTATATTAGACACGTTTGCGAAATTGCTAACTTGTACGATAGAGGCAGTTCAGGTTTAGGAAAGGTTTCCAGTGAAGCTCAACTTGTAGGATTCCAGCAAGATATAGCAGATATATTTCGATTCAGAAGGTCAAATGGACTGTACTGCTATTGACCTATGCAGAGTTTTTGATAGAGTAGATCATGGCAGATTACTGACGAAAATATACTGGACTAGACAAAATAGTAGTTGATTGGGTGGCTACATTTCTAGAAAATAGAGTATTAGGGTAGGTGAAGCGCGTTATCTGATCCAGTAATGATTAAGAGGGGGGTGGGTCCCGCAGGGCAGTATTATTGGGCCCCTATGTTTCCTTGTTTATTTATATTCAGGTCGTCCCAGAAGGAATGGTTAATATTCAGGGATATGACAGGAACGATTATTTGAATATCTGCATATTCTTCATTAGTGTAGATCTGTGGCACTGTGGCATTTTAGCCAGCACGTGTACAAACACCATTAACCGATGCTCTCTGATACATTCTCAATCCGTCGCACTATTTCGCTCACAACACATGGACAACTGCGCGTTCAACGGGCTAGTTTGATGGCGGAAATTCATCCCGAGCAAAGAGGTTGAAAACAACGAGGCAGAGCCGTCTAGAATAAAACGTCAAGCAGGTTGGGTGGGTAAGACACACCCGTGAGTGCTACTCGCCCAAAAACAAATGTACATTAAAATACGTGTTCTACCTCGGAAACCATTCGGAATAGGGCATATATTCATATGAAGTGTTTGCTTCAAATGATTGTCCTTCTAATATCTCTGAATACTGACCATTCATCTTGGGAGACCCAGTATATAAATGATAAGAGTAAAGATCTGGAATCACAGCTAAGACTATTTGCGGATGTTGTTGTACTGATTATGCTGGTTGTTTAAAAGGGTCTAACATCTAGGTCATCGGCCCCTAATGGTTCGAAATGAGACGAAATGTAATGAAAATGTAGAAGTCCAAAAGCATCCACTGACCAGAATTCAAAACGTGATGACGAAGAATGAATGGGTGAATATGAATTTAAAACAATCAGTGGATCCGACCCGCAATGCCCCACATTCCCAGAACTATCGTAAGACAACTGTATTACTGACCAAGGGACTGCTGCCAAAGCACAATCCTGAATCGATGATGCTTGTTCTCCAAAGAGGTCCAAAATCCAGGTCATCAGCCCCTTATAATGATACTTATCGCTAGTAAAGAAGAACCATGGCATTTGTCATGTTGCGGTACTAATCAAAATTAACGTAGACTCGCGGTATTCCACACATTATGGTATTACTCACATGTAACGTAATACGCGCGTGTAACGCAGACCTATGGTGTTTCTCTTTTTGATAGATGCAGTACTTTTGTATCCGTCTCTTGGCACAGGCCAGAGCAAAGTGTAGTTTCCACTGAAGTCCCAGTCTCATCCATGGCTGTGACAATACGGAAGCTGCTGGGGTATGGGTGGTACTGAGTACTGACATTCGGAGCACAAATAGTGTCTGAGTGTTATGAAAGGTGTTGCTGATAGGGTCAGTCGTGCTGCAGTGGCACATTCTGGTCCAGTGAGGAAAGCAATGGCAAACTACCTCACTCATCTTGCCTAGTGCGCCTCGTTTGGACTCTGCCATTGATTTTTGCGGTTTCCCTACAACTGCATAGCTTTTAGTGGTGCTATTTGAGGATCCAAACAGCCTCTGGGCTGATGACCTAACAGACACATGGTGTTTCTCATATTGGGGCGCAACTTACAGGCAACGCAAACCTATGGTGTTTCTCACATAGGTGTACATCACAGGGATCTCGTACTATCCCGTGGTGTTCCTCACATGCTGGGTAGGCTACTAACCATAGTCAATGCAGACCCACAGTGTCACTCATATAGTGATACCAATCACAGGCAATGCTCAGACCCAAGTTGTTTCTCATATAACGGTACCAATTACAGGAACGTAAGCCCGTGGTGTTCCGCATGTAGTATTGGTAATCACGGGTACTGTAAATCCCATCCTGATTCACACTCTGTTGCTACTAATCACAAACCTATTGTGTACCTAACATAGTGGTACTACTCGCAAGTAAAGGCGACCCATGGTGTTCCCCGCGTGACGGTACTAATTACAAGTAGTCTCATGGTTCTAATTCGATCAACACTTGGTCGCCCCTTTTAGTGGCCTCTTACGGACAGGCAGGGGACACTGTGGGTGTATTCTTCGTCTGCGTCCCCCACCCACAGGGGGTTGTGTGTTCGGTCCGCTAGAGCGATTTTATTTCGCTCAAGTCCTCCGGCAAGCCGGTTAGGACCCCCCCCCCCCTATTCGCCACCTGTGACGCGCTACGTGGGAGTATCACCTCCCCCTCCCCCCCCCCGCTAAGCCAGCGTAGTACGTTCGTGGATGTCATACTGTATAGAGTAGTACATGAATTGCAGGGTTGTGAGCGACTGCAGGGGGGCTTAAAACAATGTGAGATGGACAGCAGACAATGGTAAGAACGTAAATGGGATGGCAAGTCAAGTTGTTTCTCCAAGAGGAAATGCTCCTCAGTTTTAATTACTGTGTTGATGGGGTGATAGTACCACATGGGGAACAATGTAAGTACCTAGGTGTTAATATAAGGATTGATCTCCATTGGGATAATCATATTAACAAGGTTGTTAAAGGCCTTTGCTGGCAAGATGTAGTGTTTACAGTGCACTATGTCTTCTGGTATGGGCTAGAATAAAACTGTTACTTTCAATGACCTGTCTCAGTCTTATACTTGGCTTTGACAATATGAAAGTGGCTGAGGTATGAGTGACGCTAGTAATGCCATTCCTTATGCAGCCAGTCCCTGCTATGAATGGTATGAAAATGTCGCTCATAGGGTCGGTTGGTGCACGCATGTCAGTGGGCTTGGCAGACTGATGTGCAATATCAACTTCTGGCTCAGTGAGGAAAGCAACGGGAAACTACCGCACTCCTCATTTCCCTAGTACGCCTCTTCAGTGACACCTAGGCCATCTATGACAGCTAATGGTGGACCTGTTGAGGATCCAACCAGCCTTCTGGCTGAATACCCAACAAACAAACAAACAAACAAACAAACAAACAAACAAACAAACATACATACATAAGGTTGTTAAGAAAGTTTACAGAACGCTCCACATGGTGATGAGAGTATTTAGGGGTTGGAGTAAGGGTGTTAAGGAGAGGGCGTGTAAGTCTCTGGTAAGACCGCAGTTAGTGTATGGTTCCAGTGTATGGAACCGCCACCTGGAATACTTGATACGAAAAGTGGGAAAAATTAAAAGGAAAGCGGTACGATTTGTTCTGTGTGATTTTCTACAAAGGAGTAGTGTTACGAAAATGTCGCAAACTTTGGGTTGCAAAGACTTGGGAGTAAGGAGACGAGATGCTCGACTATATGGTATGTTTCGAGCTGTCAATGGAGAGTTGGCGTGGAATGACGTAAGTAGAAGAATACGCTTTTAAAATTACGAAAGACAAGTATGAGTTCGTTAATAAACGTTGGGAGTAAACGCTACCAGTTGTGTGTTCATTTACGTACCTACCGGCACGTTACAATAAACAGAGCCAATGGCAGCGTATTCCGGTCACGAAGCTGTCAACTTGCATTCGGGCGATAGTGTGTTCGAACCCCACTGTCAGCAGCCCTGAGGATGTTTTCGCGTGGTTTATCATTTTCACACCAGACAAAGGCTGGTGCGGTAACTTAGTTAACGCCACGGTCGCTTCCTTCCCGCCCCTAGCTCTTTTCTACCCCTTCGTCACCATGAGACCTATGTCGTTGCGACGTTAAGCAAATTGTAAAATAAAAGTTAAAATAATAACAATAATAATAATAATTCAGAAGAACAATCACATACAACTACAGAGTGCTCTTAGAAAATGTACTCTCAGTCGTACATGCACCTATAGCTCTATAGTTCTGTACTCAATCGTCATAAGGAGGGCCAAGGCGAATAAAGGTTGCAATCACTCAACATTATATGTTGAGTGGCTAAATTCAATCACGTCTGCCCAAAAATGAGTACGCGCTTCGACTAAACATAACATTAATAAATGAACTCCTGCGGGACAATATTCCAGCACCTCACCGTCTCTGAAATCCGTCAAAAGTAGTTAGTGGGACGTAAAAACAATAAAATTATTATTATTAATAATAATAATAATAATAATAATAATTCGATTTATTTCTCTCTTTAAAATATCAAGAAAGTTCTATATATGTTTCCCACTAAGTCTCATTACTTAGTTTAGCAGTAGAAAAGCCTTCTACTATACTGTCAATTGAAAAAAGAGAACCTCTGGAATGATATTGAATTCTTAATTTAGTAAGACATTCACACATCTGGCTTTCACAAGAGAACTTAACTGGACATTTTTCTGCTTAATACTACGTACTATATGATGTTTCAGCTTCCGTTTTGGTTTATTTAACAGTTGTAACAGCCTTCAAGTTCGTTGGTAGGCGGGCGAGTAACCCAGTACAGTATGCAGTGGAAAAAAGTGTAAGATTTTCCTTAGAGTCTAGTGCTGAGGAGCTACTCTGCTTTTCTTGTCTTCGTAGTACGTTACTATAAACGAAGTTTCGTATTTTCATCCTCCAGTACGAATTTATTCTAAAGTTAACTGTTTCAGAAAATTTTGTTTTTATGGTTCAACATTTTGATTAAACTCATTGCAACCCTTCACCATGCGACAAATCCACTGTGCTAATAAAATATAATTATTTACATATGGCAATGATTTCAAAACATATAACATTCCCATACACGGCAGATGTCACCCACCCTCGTCGGAGCTTTACTAAATCTTACTGCTGAGGTTTCTGACAACACTAGACTGAAGCAACTGACTTTTTAAAATATCTTTTTTACGTCGCACCGACACAGATAGGTCTTACGGCGACGAGGGGATAGGAAAGGGCTAGAAGTGGGAAGGAAGCAACCGTGAGCTTAAGTGAGGTACAGTCCCAGCATTTGCCTGGTGTGAAAATGGGAAACCACGGAAAACATCTTCAGGGCTGCCGACAGTGGGATTCGAACCCACTATCACTCGAATGCAAGCTGATAGCTACGTGAACCTAACCGCGCGGCTACTTGATCGGTTGAAAAAAATGAGGGTTAAAAGCAGTACACAAGGTAAGTACTTGTCACACATAGAGAAAACTATGTATAGGTCGAAATATGATGAAACAATGTAGCTAAGTGGTCAATCTGAACATATTTTAATGAAAGAGTGAAAGGCCCCTTTCGTTAGTCTGCAGTCATTATTAGTAGAACTGAAAATTGGAAATGGCGTATGGCTTTTAGTAGCGGGAGTGTCCGAGGACATGTTCGGCTTGCCAGGTGCAGGTCTTTCGATTTGACTCCCTTAGGCGACCTGCGAGTCATGATGAGGATGAAATTATGATGAAGACAACACATACACCCAGCCCCCGTGCCAGAATTAACCAATGATGGTTAAAATTCCCGAGCCTGCCGGGAATCGAACGCGGGACCCCTGTGACCAAAGGCCAGCACGCTAACCATTTAGCCATGGAGCCGGACATTAGTATAATTAAGTTATTCTAAAAGAAGATGACTAGCCAGATAACAGTTTCCTCGGAAGATGCTAATGACATTACCTAGCTTGCGATACATTAGAAATCCCCGTAGTCACGTTGCTAAAATTGAAAAAGGTTTGAGTCACTACAGATTACTCCAGAACGAACTTTTAGATGTGTTACACTGAATGTCAACAATAACTGCGCTGTACCTCCTTTTGTCTGTTTTGTTATCATACCACAAGTTGGTTGGATCTAACAAGGATTATACCGTTATAGGGAAACCTCAAAACTAAATAGCGGCGTCAAAATGAGGTGTAATGGGCAGGACGAGACGTGATGTAGTTTGCCATTGCTTTCCTGTGCCAGAAAGTGTTGTTACAGCACGACTGACCCTACTTTCATAACACTCACGTCAGAGGCACTGGTAATGAAAGTCATTACTCAACGTCACCCATGCCTCAGCAACTTCTATACGATAACAGCCATATATGTGACCGAGACTTCGGTGGAAACCACACTTTGTTATAACCTGTTCCAAGAGACAGATAACAATACTGCATCTATCAATATATCCATCTCCTTAAAACTCGATAATTATGAAGTTTCATTTCCATGGTTTTAATTTTACCCTTTAACATACTTGTATTGAGTGTATTCTATTTGATAATTTGTCACTAAGGTATTTTATGCAGCCTTGAGAGAACCACTATTAGATAATTTCCTGGGTATCAAATGCAGACCTCAAGGAAACCACTGAAAAATGAAAAAAATATGAAATGGCGTATAGCTTTTAGTGCTGGGAGTGTCCGAGGACATGTTCGGCTCGCCAGGTGCAGTCTTTTGATTTGACACCCGTAGGCGACCTGCGCGGCGTGAAGAGCATGGAATAATGATGAAATGAAGACAAATATACCCAGTCCTCGTGCCAGCGAAATTAACCAGCGATGGTTAAAATTCTCGACCCTGCTGGGAATCGAACCCGGGACCCCTGTGACCAAAAGCCAGCACGCTAACCACTTAGCTATAGAGTCGGACACTGAAAAATGACCGATGGTTAGATGTAAATCCAGCAGGGCTGAGTGGCTCAGACGATTAAGGCGCTAGCTTTCTGACCACAACTTCGTAAGTTCGATCCTGACTCAGTCCGGTGGTATTTGAAGGTGCTCAAATACGCCAGTCTTGTGTCGGTAGATTTACTGGAATGTAAAAACTCTTTCGGGACAAAATTACAGCACCTCAGTGTCTCCGAAATACGTCAAAAGTAGTTAGTGGGAGGTAAAAACATTGTATTATTATTATTATTATTATTATTATTATTATTATTATTATTATTATTATTATTATTATTATTGTAATTCGTTCGAGCCATCAAGGACCACGTTAAGTCTTGTTGCATTTGACACTGAACTTGGCCTTCTTTAGAGCCCAAATTTCCCTCATTCTTTGTGAGTGGGCCTGCTTACGCTCCTCTGTCCAAGGGGCACCGTGTCTTCTCTTCGGTTGCTCGTCTCGGTTTAGCCCGTTCGTCAATATTTTCTTGCGGAAGAGATCTCTGTTAAGGGCGTCTTCAGCTGAGATATGTACCATTTGAAGGTATTCTTTGGTATTTCAAAACCAGGGAATTGTGGTTTTGGTATTATTATTATATAAATTCACCTGACTCTCGATTCTTGCGGACTCACCACTAACTTAGCTACTGACGTTTGTACACAAAACATCAGTGCGAACTACAATAACATTTACTAGTCATATTTTTCATAAAAATATGGTCAGGCACGTTTCCTGAATCCTGTGGCGGAACGCAAGCACCACTCTTGTCTTATGGACCAACGCGTGTTAGAGCAGAAGAACTGTTTCGCTGAGACCGAACGGGACAAAAGACCGTCATATGAGCCTACGCAATTAAAATTCCAGTAATAAAGCTTGTGATGTGGTGGATAAGAGTAATATAGCAGCTGTCACAAGCTCCATCCCGACAACAAGCTTAGAGGTGAATGTGTCAAAAAGCAACACGGAGAAAACTGTCAGCGCTGGAACCAGGCTTTGAAAATATACTCTGTCGGATTCCACTTACCTATCTCGCCAACTCCTTGAAAAGATGCACATTTACTTTCATATATTCACACTTCTTTTCAACTGAAATAAATCAAATGTTCACGGAATACAAACCAAGTTAATACGACATTGTAAATGCGATAACGTAAAGAAAAGCTACAAATTTCACAATTAGTTTGTTGGATATGATCCTGAAGTAGTTTTCACATAAGGCACTTTGGAGAAAAAGGCCGCTAAGATAAGAAAATTACACTAAATATTGTCAAGTTACTGCACTCCTAACAATGAAGTACTAACTGGAATGTCCAAAACCCGGGAGATGTGTCTACCGGCCGGATATACGTCACACTGCTGTATCACGACGTGCTTCCTGCAACTCGGGTCTCGTGTCACTGGTGTAGTAGACCGAACCGAGCCTCACGCCACAGTCCCAAGTACTGATCAAATATTCAGTTTAGCACGTGCAGCCATTCGCCACGCTATGAATCCGCGAAGCCTTTTAAACCTACCGACAATTCAACAGAGCTAAGAATGCATCGAATTGGAAACCTAGAAACTGGAAAGCAAGCTTCTAGCTTTACGTTACCGTTGTTTTCGTGATCATACAACGAGGCCACCAGGTATACGTGAAATCCAAAATACAAGGACGTGACTTTTCATTCCAAGAAAGCCACATGCATTATCTGGGGTTCGAACCTCTATCGCCTTGGTGAGTCCGAAGCCAGTGACTACGCCACTCGGCTTTCACACCGCCACTGCCACCCCCACCCCGTCCACCTCCGTAGCGTACCGGTTAGCAAAATTAACCGCCGTCCTTGTAGGTCCAGGTTCGATTCCCGGCACTGCCAGAAATTTTAAGGAAAGCAGGAGGGCTGATAAGTGGTTAAAATGGTACATGCAGCTCACTTCCAATGGGGATGTGGCCGAACAAAGCTGCGCCACCTCGGGAGGAGAATACGAGTTTAATTTTACACACACACACACACACACACACACACACACACACACACACAATAAAAAACGTTATTAATACTCTGATGAGTGAAAGTAAGCCATTAACGATATGAGCTTTTGTCTGGTAGATACCGAGATACCCTTTAGTACAACACTCCAAAGTCAGCATTAACATTTCATTACGTGTGTGTGTGAGAGAGAGAGAGAGAGATATGAGCCGTTACAGGTACAGGGTCGTTGCATGGAAGTACAGAATCTGTCAAAGGAACTCAAGAGTAACATTTTGCCAAGTTTATTAATTAAGACTGCAACTTTCAATTCAAAAGATTTTGCCGTACATCATTCATTACACTGTTTGTTACCAGTCAAGCACTCAAATTTCACTCACTTTCCAGTCGAAAGACAATATCGATAATTATAACCGTCACGTTATTCTCCAATTTATAAACATGTCCTGACTAACTGACTGACTGATTCATCATCGCCGAGCCAAAACTACCGGACATAAAGAAATGAAATTTTCGGGATACATTTACATTAGAGTGTAGGTACTCACTAAATGGGGATTTTTAGGATATTCCATCGCTAAGGGGGTGAAAGGGGGATGAATTATTTAAATGATTATATCTATATCTCGAAAACTTGAAAGTTTAGAGACGTAAAAATTGGTATTTGGAATCTACTTTAAAAATAAAGAAACACAAATTTGGGCGGGGGGAGGGGGTGATAAAGGTTTCGAATTAGTTTTTTACGAGGGTAATTATATCTCAAAAACTGAAGACGTTACAGACATGGAAATTGATATTAGAAATCCTTTTTAAAACAATAAAAATGTATTTTTTGTATTTGGAAAATCCACTTAGGTGGGGTTGGAGGGGGGAAGGACTGACAAAGGGATTGAATTATTTTTATGGGAATACTTACAACTCAAAAACTGAAGATGTTATATATGTAGAGATAAGTATTTGGAATCTCCTTTAAAAATAAAGAAACATGTTTGTCCTGTTTCTTCGACTTGCGAGAAGACTGTTTATCACATGTAAAGTTCTATGTCACATGGTTATCTTAGACCCAAAAGGCAATACCACAAACGTGGTTTACGAAGTGTTTCTGGGGCAAATGAAACTCAAGTTTTAAACTTTAGGGATTTATAGATAATGCCTTAGAATACTGAGGAACGATTACTTTTAACAAATTACGAAATCCACGCGAGTGAAGCCGCGGGTAATTGCCAGTTACTGAATAAAATGACAGAGAGCCGCGAAGGTTCAAATTTCCCTAGAGGTAAAATATGTTTGTCATCCAAAACTTCTATATACACATACTTTACGGGAATATCTTATCGTCATTTATTAATATTAGGTTTTTTCTTTTGTGTGTACCTGTATATGCAGAAACTGTTCGATAACATACTCTATCATTGTCTCTGAGGCTACTTGGTGTAAGGATTGGGACAGATGTCCCAAGAATTGTAATACGGCACATTTTCTGTAATTTTTAGGATTGTGCGCAGAAAATACTGATATAAAACCACTCTCACGACAATCGCTGTCGGCGTCGTAAGTGTAACCTCACATTTTCGAACGATGAAGCTTCCAAATCCTACAGCGAAGCTTGGATAACCACTCAAAAGATATATTTCAAGTTCAAAATCAGAATGAAATTCGATGATTTATTTTCTTTATCAATACTCTCTTATCCCAACCAGTTACCATTTTATGTCACCACAAAGATGTGTAATACTGACACTACTGTCAAAAATTAATTTAAAAAATGGTAATGTATTATGAATTTAGTTATCCTGCTACTAATTAAAGGCGGCTCACAGTCAGCCTACGTACAGTTGTTTGGTGTTGAACAGGTCAGTCCAATATCCTAATTTGGAACAGAGCTATACTTAATATTTTTCCAAAAAAGAAAGGATTTTGCAGATTTTATGCCTAAATGATATGATCACAGATCATAAGACCACGAGTTTAAGGTAAAACTTGAACCATAGGGACGAGATACTTCGTTTTGCAAATCACATATACACTGTACAGAGAATCGGTGCAATTTGACTGAAAGACAAATCGATTGAAAATTGAACGGTTCCGTATCTTAAACAATTTTCTATTTGTGTTTATTCTTGATTTTTAGGAATTATAGCAATCAATTGTACGAAAAATTACAGTAGTAATATATGGGCAATAATCCCACCAGTGCGGTTTTAATGCAAACTGGCTTTACGCTAAAATACCTTACATTGCAGGTATACAAAAAAATGTATGGTTTGGGTTGCGTTTAACGTCTCTTAAACAACTGTTCGTCTTAAGAGAAGAACTAACTAAATTTCTCCACTGTCCAGAGGATATAAAAAAAGAAAAAGAAACAATATAACGCATCAGGTTAGTGGGTTATCTAAGCATTAATAATTCGTAGGGCTGGATTTAAACATACATACACCCATACATTATCATTATAGACCGTTATGCCTTTCAGCGTTCAGTATGCAAGCCTCTGTGAATTTACTAAACGTCCCCACAACCCTCTATTTCCTAATAATGCTGTGGCCTCTTTAGTACTATACCTCTTATCTGTACATCGTTAGAAACTGAGTCTAACCATCGTCGTCTTGGTCTCCCTCTACTTCTCTTAACCTCCATAACAGAGTCCACGACTCTCCTAGGTAACATATCCACCTCCATTCGCCTCATATGACCCCACCACCGAAGCCAGTTCATGCGTACAGCTTCATTCATCGAGTTCATTCCTAACTTAACCTTTATCTCCTCATTCCGAGAACCCTCATGCCATTGTTCCCACCTGTTTGTACCAGCAATCATTCTCGCTACTTTCATGTCTGTTACTTCTAACTTATGAATAAGACATCCTGAGCCCACACAGCTTTCGTTCTCGTAAAGTAAAGTTAGTCTGAAAACAGACCGATATAAAGATAGTTTCGTCCGAGAGCTGACTTCCTTCTTACAGAACACTGTTGGGGCCGATGACCTTCGGTGTTAGGCCCCTTAAAACAACAAGCAACGAGAACACTGTTGATCGCAACTGCGAGCTCACTGCATTAGCTTTACTACACCTTGATTCAATCACACTTACTGTATCACCTTCCTGGGAGAACACACAACCTAAATACTTAAAATTATCTACCTGTTCCAGCATTGTGTCACCAATCTGACATTCAATTCTGTTGAATTTCTTACCTGATGGCATCAATTTAGTCATCAAAAGGCTAATTTTCATACCATATTCATTGCACCTATTTTCAAGTTCCAAGATATTAGACTGCAAGCTTTCGGCACAATCTGCCATTAAGACCAAGTCACCAGCAGTCTGCTTACTACATTTCCACCTAACAGAACCCCTCCCAGCCACTTTATACCTTTCGGCAGATGATCCATGTAAACTAGGAACAGCAAAGTTGAAAGATTACAGCCTTGTCTAACCCCTGTAGGTACCCTGAACCAAGAACTCATTCTACCATCAATTCTCACTGCAGCCCAACTGTCAACATAAATGCCTTTGATTGATTTTAACATGTGCCCTTAATTCCATAGCCCCCAGTACGGCGAATACCTTTTCCCTCGGTACCCTGTCATATGCTTTCCGTAGGTCTACGAAACATAAACACAACTGCCTATTCCTCTCGTAACATTTTTCAATAACCTGGCGAATACTGAAAATCTAATCCTGACAGCCCCCCTGTGGTGTGAAACCACACTGGTTTTCATCCAACTTCCTCTCAACCACTGATCGCACCCTCCCTTCCAACATGCCAGTGAATACTTTGCCTGGTATACTAATCAATGAGATACCTCGATAGTTGTTGCAATCCTTCCTGTTCCCTTTCTTACAGATAGGTGCAATTACTGCTTGTGTCTAATCTGTCCATGCTAATCTCACTTCTCTATGAAGCCATTTCATCCCTGCCTTCCCACTATACTTCACCATTTCAGGTCTAATCTCATCTATTCCTGCTGCCTTATGACAATGGAGTTTATTTACCATCCTTTCCACTTCCTCAAGCATAATTTCACCAACATCATTTTCCTCCTCCCCATGAGCTTGGCTGTTTGCAACACCACCTGGAAGATTTCCTTTTACATTGAGATGATGTTCAAAATATTCCCTCCACCTCTCCAGTTATTCCCTGGGATCTATGATGAGTTCACCTGAATTACTCAAAACACTGTTCATTTCCTTTTTCCCTCCCTTCCTAAGATTCTTTATTATTGTCCAGAAAGGTTTCCCTGCTGCCTGACCTAGCCTATCCAGGTTATTACCAAAATCTTCCCATGACTTCTTTTTGGATTCAACAACTATTTGTTTCGCTCTGTTTCCTTCATCTACGTACAAATCCCTGTCTGCTCGGCCCTTGTTTGGAGTCATTTCTGATAAGCCTTCTTTTTACGTTTACAGGCTGCTCTCACTTCATCATTCCACCAAGATGTTCGCCTTTTCCCATCTTTACACACAGATGTACATAGGCATTCCCTTGCTGTTTCTACTACAGCATCCCTGTATGCCACCCATTTACTTTCTACATCCAGAACCTGCTTACTGTCTACTCTTCGAAACCTCTCTCTAATCATATCCATGTACTTCTGTCTAATTTCCTCGTCCTGGAGATTTTCTACCCTTATTCGTTTGCAGACAGATTTCACTTTATCTACCCTGGGCCTAGAGATACTTAGTTCACTACAGATCAGATAGCGGTCTGTATCATTGAAAAATCCGCGAAAACTCGTACATTCCTAACAGATTTCCTGAATTCAAAGTCTGTTAAGATATAGTCTATTATGGATCTGGTACCTCTAGCCTCCCATGTGTAGCGGTGAATAGCCTTATACTTGAAGAATGTATTCGTAACAGCTAAACCCATACTAGCACAGAAGTCCAGCAAACGCTTCCCATTCCCATTAGCTTCCATATCTTCCCCACATTTACCAATCACCCTTTTGTATCCTTCAGTTCTATTCCCAACTCTCGCATTGAAATCGCCCATTAGCACTATTCTATCCTTGCTGTTGACCCTGACCACGATGTCACTCAATGCTTCATAAAACTTGTCAACTTCATCCTCATCTGCACCCTCACATGGTGAATACACGGACACAATTCTTTTCCTCCAACTGACAAATTGTATTAAACTGGAAGAAAATTTAGTAAGCATTCTGATAGATTGTAGGATAGGATTAAGATAGAGCTGCAAGTTATCACCGATTTTATTTTTCCTATTCATAAACGACATACTGCAAGGTCACTGAGAAAATAACTGGGCGGCGCCGTTAATAAACGATTCAGAAATCCCAGGACTAATTTTTGCTGTTGATGTGATTTTACTGACCTTAACAGGGGGGGGGGGTGAAGAGAAGTTTAGATGCGGTCCCTGAAAATTAACGGTAATAAATCGAAGTTGATGGTAGTGCGTAAGAATAGGGAGAAAAAGGAAGGAAATATGTGGTCCTGGGAGAGAGGATTGAAGTAGAAAAGTTGGAATATCGAGGAGTGCTTATAAATAGAAGAGGTGGATGGGAGGATCAAATTAGGAGAGTAATTGGAAGGGAGTGGCGGCTCTCTCAATGGTCAAAATTCTAGAGACAAAGTTCCCGGGTATAAATTGTAGAATTCTAAGGTTGGTGTTAAAGACAATAGTATTAAGCAGAGTACTGTTTGTGGCTGAATTATGAGGTTTAGAGGATAAAAGAGATATGCTAAATCAAATTATTTGCAAATTTAATAACAGGGTAATGCGATTCCCGCAGTGTACAACAAATACCGGACCGATAGTAATGTGTGGGGAGTACCCAGAAGTGCAATGTGTAAAGAGGGTAATTAACTATTGGATGCGTTTAAAGAGAGGGAAGGGGGTATAGTGTTGCAAGCAGCTTACCACCACCAACTGAAAAGTATGTATGCTGGGTGCTGGTTGTCGAAGATTAAAATGTATGTGGAAAGGGTGGGTATGGGTTACATGTGGCAGGAGGTCTGGAGTAGTAGGTGCAGTAGAAGTCGGAGATCGTGTGTAATCAGTGGTATGAACATACAAAGTCAACGGCAGAGAGAGAGAGAGAGAGAGAGAGAGAAAATTCCTTAATTTATTTAACAAAGCAATTAAAGTTTCAAGGATAAATATTAGTAATGTGGATAGAACGGTGAGAGGATGTTTTTGTGGTAGTTTTTGGGCTTGTATAAAAAAAAAAAGGGGTGGATCAAAAATAAAGATAATTCATTGTGTACACTGACTGAGCAAATGTCATGGGATCGCGGAGCACTGATGCGCACGTGTGTTGTCTGCGCAACACACACTCCCTGTGCCAGCGGCAGTTGTATAGGAGACCTTGTGAGCAGTGGCTGTGCATGTGACAGGTGTAACATGGAAAGTCGTCGTGAGCTGACACCGTTCGAACGGGGTATGGTGGTCGGTGCCCGACGGATGGGAAATGCGATTTCGGAAGTGATGCGGGAATTCGGCTTCGCACGATCAACCGTGACCAGGGTGTATCGTGAATGGTTGAATGTGGGTGTCACCGTCCACAACAGACTAACGACCGGCCGTCCAGCCACCCTCGATGACCGTGACCGGCGACATCTGAGACGGATTGTCAATAGTGACAGACGGGCAACCGTGCAACAAATCACGGCTCAATTCAACACAGACCGTGCTGGAGACGTTTCCCAGTGGACAATCCGTAGGAACATGGGTTCAATGAGGGTATGGGAGCCGGCGCCGCACACGGGTGCCACTGTTAACCCAACGTCATCGGGCAAAACGACGCGCGTTTGTTGCCAGTCACCAGGGATGGACGCTGGAACAATAGCGTAACGTGATATGGTCGGACGAATCACGATTTCAACTGCACCATGCCGATGGGAGGCACCGCGTATGGCGCAGACCACATGAAGCGATGGATCCCGCCTGCCTCGAAGGTGTGGTGCAGGGCGCTGGTGTCTCTGTTATGGTCTGGGGTGCAATTTCCTGGTATGGAATGGGCCCCCTAGTTGTTCTGGAAGAGACTTTGAATGGTACGCGGTATGTTGAGCTGCTCGGAGACCATCTCCATCCATTTTTGGCCTTCCAGCGTCCAGACGGTTCTGCGGTTTTCCAAGATGATAACGCGCCGCCACATCGCTCCCACGTCGCCCGGGAATGGTTCCAGGAACATGCAGCGGAGGTCCAACGACTGCCATGGCCACCCAGGAGCCCCGATATGAACTCTATGGAGCATATCTGGGATGTCCTGGAACGCAGGCTCCGTGCCATGGATCCTGCACCCACGAAGAGACTAGCATTGGCGGCCGCTCTGCAAACGATTTGGTGTCAGCTGCGTCCAGAGGACTACCAGGGACTTGTCGACTCACTTCCACGGCGTCTCACTGCAGTTCGCAAGGCCAGAGGAGGCCCCACACGTTATTAGGTGACTATCCCATGACATTTGCTAAGTCAGTGTATATTATGTAGAAAAGTGAACGATGACCTGCACTTGGTAGGCCAATATAAAGAAACAGAAAATGCGAGAGTGAAGCTTCTGAGAGTAAGTCAGCAGGAATGATTAAAACAGTGTGATGAGCAAAAAATTATTGGGTGGTTGATTAAAGAATGGAATAGGGAAGGGACTTAGAATCGGTATTTAAGTGCTGTTAAAAATTATGTGTAAAAAAATTGAAAGATGTGGTCGTGTAAAATCATTTGGAAGGTATTAAAAGGAAAAGAAATGCGTGTGTAGATTTAGGTACTGTTGAAGAAGAGAGAGGCAATTGGACATGAAGTTAAATCTTAAGTTGCCACAGTAAGTTGAAACTCGAGAGGAATGAAGGCGCAAACTCAGCAGACTGCAGAAATTAGTAAAATTGACTCAGCAAGTCTTGGTATATTGGGATAGGTCACAAGCGAGTATGGAATGTATGTAATTTAAGTCTTGCTGAATCAACCTGGAAAGGAGAGAACGATTCTTAGCCTCTTTTGGGTTGCCGTGTTGCCATTTTCTCTTTGCGAGCAACCTGGCGATCCTCTGGCTAACGCCGGGCTTCTGGTTAACACCAGACTTGATCTGCCAGTTAACACTGCTTGGCGTAACTACTACTACTCTTCTTCTTGAGTTCTCTATTGTTCTGTTGTGTGTTGCCGAGTAGCCGTTGTTTCTCTTTTCTTTGTAGCTGTTGTTTATCTTGTTGTTGAGCGTTCCTACTTGTACTTGGGCTGTTCTTTATTGTTAGCTTTCCTAGTTGTACTTGGTTTTGTTTATTCACTTACACTATCAAATGGAGGAAACTCTGTATAGACTTATGGAAATAAATTTATGTATGCACTTGTTATTGGTAGCGCCCTGAACATATATTACGACAAAATGATGTCCCATTTCATACGTCACAAATCTTCATTATAGACTGCAATAATTCACAGCGTTCCGTCTACAAGCCTCTGTTAATGAACCACACGCCTCCAAAATCCTCCATTTGTAACTTGCTTTGCGGCCCCGTTTAGTTCCATATGCCTTATATTCAAATTATTAGAATCTGAGTCTAATCATCGTCGTGTTGGACTCCCAATACTCCCCCCCATTGTTTGTCCCCCCATTAATCTCCTAGGTAACCTATCCTCCTCCATTCGCCTCACATGACCCCACCATCGAAGACGGTTTATGCGTACAGCTTCATCAATCCAGGACATCCCTAACTTAACCTTTATCTCCTCATTCCGAGAACCTTCCTACCACCTGTGTGTACAACCAATCATTCTCGCTACTTTCATGTCTGTTACTTCTGACTTATGAATAAGATATCCTGAGTCCACCCAGCTCTCACTCATGCACAGCAAAGTTCGGATGGTCTAGGGAGCGGTGATAATGGTACAGGAATCTGGAAGTCAAGTAGGGATAACATAAAAATGTTTGTGTTATTGGTAGCGCCCTGAACATATATTACGACAAAATGATGTCCCATTTCATACGTCACAAATCTTCATTATAGACTGCAATAATTCACAGCGTTCCGTCTACAAGCCTCTGTTAATGAACCACACGCCTCCAAAAGGAAGGAAAGGAACAGAAGTAAATAATCTAATAGATATATACTTACCAGATATCGTAATAGGAGTTGAATCATGGCTGAGAAATTATGTAATGGATGCAGAAATATTCTCTAGGAACTGGAATGTGTATCGTAGAGATAGGACAGGAATGGTAGGAGGGGGATTATTCGTTCTGGTGAAAGAAGAATTTGTAAGCTACGATAAAGTTAAATATGACAAACATGACATTCTCGGTGTAAGGCTGATCTCTGAAGGTAATAGGCAACTTGATGTCTTCGGAGTGTACAGACCGGGAAAGGGTAGCGCTGGCGCTGATTCGAAATTATTTAATAATCAGCTCTGTGGGAAACGATATGGGAAGGAACGTGATTGTAGCGAGGGACCTCAATTTACCAAATGTCAATTGGGAAGGTAATGCGAACGAAAGGAAGCATGACCAACAAATGGCAAATAAGTTCATATAGGAAGGCCAGCTAATTCAGAAAGTAACGGAATCAACTAGAGGGACGTGGTGCTGATAAAATCAGATGAGCTCTATAGAGAAACCGAAGTAATAGATGGCATTAGTGATCACGAAGCTGTTTTTGTCCTATTTAAAAATAAATGTGATAGAAATAAAGTTCTTAAAAGTAGGACTATTAAGCAGTACCATATGGCCAGTAAAACAGGCAAGAGGGAATTTTTAAAAGAACTATAATCGGTGGAAAAATGTAAATAAAAATGTAAACAAACTCTGGGATGGGTTTAAAAGAACTGTTGAGGAATGTGAAATCAAGTTTGTACGTTTAAAGGTGGTAACGAATGGTGAGCCATTATACCATAACAGAGAAGAAAGGAGATTAAGAAGAAAGTGCAGGTTGGAAAGAAATAGACTCAGAAATGGTTGTGGACGTAAGGAGAAATTGAAGGAACTTACTAGGAAATTGAATCTAGCAAAGAAGTCAACTAAGGATAACATATCGTCGCCATAAGACCTATCTGTGTCGGTGCGACGTAAAGCCCCTAGCAAAAAAAAGGATAACATGATGAAACAAATTTTAGTGAAAAATGGAAGAGTATGTATAGGAACTTTAAGGCAGAAACATGTTCCAAGAAGGACAATCCAGGAATGATTGATGAACAACGGGAGGGTGCATGCGAGCATCTTCAAAAGGCAGAAGTAATTCAGCCAGCAGTACTTAAAGATTGTTGGTTACAAGGGTAATGTCCAGATAGGAGAGGTGACTAATACTAAAAAAGTATTAACATTTACCTATGACAGCAATGCCATTTACAGTAAGATACAATATTTGAAAACTAGAAAAGCAGTTGGAGTTGATAAGGTTTCGGGGGATATACTAAAGACAATGGGTTGGGATATAGTACCATATCTGAAGTACTTGTTTGACTATTGTTTGCATGAAGGAACTTGACCAAATTAATGGAGAGTTGCTATAGTAGCCCCTGTAAATACAGGAAAGGGTGACAGGCATAAAGCTGAAAATTACAAGCCAGTCAGTTTGACATGCATTGCATGTAAGCTTTGGGAAAGAATTCTTTCTGATTATATTAGACATGCTTGTGAAATTAATAACTGGTTCGATAAAAAGCAGTTCGGGTTTAGGAAAGGTTGATCCACCGAAGCTCAACTTGTAGAATTCCAGCAAGATACATCAGATATCCCGGATTCACGAGGTCAAATGGACTGTATCGCGATTGACCTATCTAAGATGTTTGATAGGGTAGATCACGGGAGACTTCTGACAAAAATGAGTGCAATTGGACTAGACGAAAGAGTGACTGAATGGGTGGCTATATTTCTAGAAAATAGATCTCAGAGAATTAAGAGTAGGCGAATATTTATCTGACCCTGTAATAATTAAGACGGGAATTTCACAAGGCAGTATTATTGGACCTTTATGTTTTCTTATATATATAAACTAGCAAGATACCCGTGCTTCGCTACGGTTTTAAACTGAAAGTTATTTTTCAAAATTTTACATTTCGGAGAATCTACAGTACTGTCGACTGAGCATGTAAAATACACCCTCAGTTCGTACGCCAAACGGTTTTGGGGGAATGATTATTAATTTTCTTATCTAACAGATATTTGAACCTTGTACATAAGAATTGGATTGTATTAAAACCCTATCTTATTTAACATCTAAGATGTAAAAGCGATAAACTTGAGAAATTTAGATGTTGTACGTCGAACAGTAATGGAGGAATAGATGTTCTTTAGGCGGTGAATGTTTTAAAAATATAACTTAACATCTAGGACATAGAAGACTACCTGTCATATAAAATTTTAAGATCGTGCCTGAAACGGTTTCAGAAGAAGGGGTATTGTGGTTTTTGAGAGTCAACCACCATCTAAATCCCTTAGGGGAGAAGTATTTTGAAGTAGGCCCCATATGATATTTTACATCTAGGACATAAACGAAGAACTTCTCGTAAAATTACAAATTTGTACGTTAAAGGGTTTTGGAGGGATGAATAATTTTGTTTGCGGAGATAACTCCATTTAACACCTTAAGGGTGGGATGTATCAAAATATTTCCTAATTCACACCTAGGATTTAAAATATATAGGTACCGCTATGTGGAATTTTGCCTTCGTAGTTAGACGGTTTCGGAGGAAGGAATGAATATATCTGTTTTCGGACATTAACCCCTATTTCAATTTCAATTTGTCCCAAACTTTCTGTTATTTAACATGGTTTGAAATTTTAACTTCGTAATTCAAACGGTTTCATAGAAGTGAATATTTTTGTCAACATTCCACATCCCCCAGTCGAAACCACTTACAATTAGGGGTGTATTGTTTGAAGACCACTTCTTATTAAGATCTAAGATACGGTATTTAGTGTGTATAGAGGGCAGCACCGATATCTGATAAAAGTCGACATGAAAACTCTTTTATTATTTAGGTATATTATATGTATTAAGCTTGTGGAAAGTGATTAGTAATTTGAGTGATTTAAATCTTTAAATATTATACATTCAACGTGTGCACGAATTCGTAGGTACCATTAATGATACACAGCCTCAAAAGAATGTTCCTCCAGTCGTGTATAAGTTCAAGATTACACTGACTGACAGAGCAAATGCAACACCAAGAAGGAGTGGTTCGAAAGGGATGAAAGTTGGGGAAAAAACAGAGACGGCACGGACGAATAATTGATGTTTATTTCAAACCGATATGCAGGTTACACAACGCGCACGGCATCGACTCAGTAGGATGTAGGACCACCGCGAGCGGCGATGCACGCAGAAACACGTCGAGGTACAGAGTCAATAAGAGTGCGGATGGTGTCCTGAGGGATGGTTCTCCATTCTCTGTCAACCATTTGCCACAGTTGGTCGTCCGTACGAGGCTGGGGCAGAGTTTGCAAACGGCGTCCAATGAGATCCCACACGTGTTCGATTGGTGAGAGATCCGGAGAGTACGCTGGCCACGGAAGCATCTGTACACCTCGTAGAGCCTGTTGGGAGATGCGAGCTGTGTGTGGGCGGGCATTATCTTGCTGAAACAGAGCATTGGGCAGCCCCTGAAGGTATGGGAGTGCCACCGGCCGCAGCACATGCTGCTGCACGTAGCGGTGGGCATTTAACGTGCCTTGAATACGCACTAGAGGTGACGTGGAATCATACGCAATAGCGCCCCAAACCATGATGCCGCGTTGTCTAGCGGTAGGGCGCTCCACAGTTACTGCCGGATTTGACCTTTCTCCACGCCGACGCCACACTCGTCTGCGGTGACTATCACTGACAGAACAGAAGCGTGACTCATCGGAGAACACGACGTTCCGCCATTCCCTCATCCAAGTCGCTCTAGCCCGGCACCATGCCAGGCGTGCACGTCTATGCTGTGGAGTCAATGGTAGTCTTCTGAGCGGACGCCGGGAGTGCAGGCCTCCTTCAACCAATCGACGGGAAATTGTTCTGGTCGATATTGGAACAGCCAGGGTGTCTTGCACATGCTGAAGAATGGCGGTTGACGTGGCGTGCGGGGCTGCCACCGCTTGGCGGCGGATACGCCGATCCTCGCGTGCTGACGTCACTCGGGCTGCGCCTGGACCCCTCGCACGTGCCACATGTCCCTGCGCCAACCATCTTCGTCACAGGCGCTGCACCGTGGACACATCCCTATGGGTATCGGCTGCGATTTGACGAAGCGACCAACCTGCCCTTCTCAGCCCGATCACCATACCCCTCGTAAAGTCGTCTGTCTGCTGGAAATGCCTCCGTTGACGGCGGCCTGGCATTCTTAGCTATACACGTGTCCTGTGGCACACGACAACACGTTCTACAATGACTGTCGGCTGAGAAATCACGGTACGAAGTGGGCCATTCGCCAACGCCGTGTCCCATTTATCGTTCGCTACGTGCGCAGCACAGCGGCGCATTTCACATCATGAGCATACCTCAGTGACGTCAGTCTACCCTGCAATTGGCATAAAGTTCTGACCGCTCCTTCTTGGTGTTGCATTTGCTCTGTCAGTCAGTGTATTTCAGTTAAACCCCTGAGTTTTATAAATAACTTTCTTTGTCAATAAATGAAAGGAGTCAGAAAATCGGTCGAGTACCTTGGCTGTTGTGGAGACTTAGATTTAAAACTTCAACAACTTCCACACAATCCCAACCATTATAGTACAATATATTGAATTATAGCATATTTGACAACTACAACATCCAAAGATCTTGTAAAATGTCAAATTTATACGTCAACCGGTTTGGAGGGATGAATAATTCCGTCATTAGTCATCACCCCCCAGCCAAAACCTCTTCAAGGTGTATTGTTTTAAGACCTTTCCGTGTTTAAAACCTAAAAAATTACAGGAGCAACCATCATGTGAAATTTTAACCTCGTATGTCAAACGGTTTCATAGAAATGGATATTATGTCATCAGAAATCACCCCCAGTAAAAACCCTTAAATGTGTGTTGGTTTAAGACCACTTCTTAGTTAAAATGTAATGCACATAGGAGCAATCATCATGTGAAGTTTCAACCTCGTATGTCAAGGGATTTCAGAGAAATTACTTTTTTGTTATCAGACCCCAAAAGGGTCAAGACCACTTCTCATTTAAAATCGAAGATATATAGGAGAAACAATCATGTGAAATTTCAACCTCGTACGTTAAACGGTTTCAGAGAAATAAATATGTTTGTCATAGGACATCACCCCCAGTCAAGACCCCTTAGGGGTGCATTGTTTTATGACCAATTTTTATTTAAAATCTAAGATATTGAGGAGTAACCACTGTGTGAAATTCCTACCTGGTATGTCAAGAGATTTCAGAGAAATTGATATTTTTGTAATCAGGCCTCAACCCCACCCCCAGTGAAAACCCCTTAGGGGTGCATTGTTTTAAGACCATTTTTATTCAAAAATCTGTTACATATAGGACAACCATTATGCGAAATTTCAAGCCCATATGGCAAACGCTTGGAGAGAAATAAATATTTATGTTGTCAGCCCTCAACCCCTAGTCAAAAACCCTGAGGAGTGCATTATTTTAGGTTCACGTTTTACTGAAAATCTAAGGCATACAGGAGGAGCCATCATCTTCAATTTCAACCTCATATGTCAAACGGTTTCAGAGAAAGGAAGATATTTCTTTTCGGGCATTAACCCCCATTTTACCCGTAAGGGCTGAATTTATTTCTAAACTTCCCTTATTATATAGTACATAAAGAAGCCATCCTTGAGTGCCATCTCTACTTTGTGCGGTCAATGGTTTCGGAGGAATGCATATTTTGGTCTTTGGGGTTTTACCCCCGTTTTATCCCCTTAGGGGTGGCATTTTTGAAACCCTTCCTTAGTGAGTGCCACTTGCCTTTTATATAGATATGCACCAAATTTCACGTCTGAAACGTCTTCAGTTTTAGAGAGATAAGTATCCTCATAAAAGGAATTCAACTCCTTCATTTCTTTTCAACTGCCCCCCGTCCCCTCCGCCCATTACGTGGATTTTCACAAAATAAAAAAGTGTTGCTTTATTTTTAAAGGAGATTCCAAATACCAGTTTTCACGTCTGTAACATCTTTAGTTTTTGAGATATACCGTAGATTTACTCACTTTAAAAATTCACCCATATTTTCATTTCTTTTCACCCCCTCAAGTGGATTTTCCTAAAACTAAAAACTACTTGTTCCTTTATTTTAACGGAGATTCAAAAGACCAATTTTAATGTCTGTAATATCTTCAGTTTTTATATGTAAGCATCCTCATAAAAGGAAATGAACCACATTTTTCACCTCTTTTCACCCCCCCCCCCCTTAAGAGGATTTTCACAAAAAGAAAAAGCACATGTTTCTTTTTTAAAGGAGATTCCAAACACCAATTTCTACGTCTCTAAACTGTCAAGGTTTTAGAGATATGGACATACACATTTAAACAATTCAACCCCCTTTTCACCCCCTTAGAGATGGAATATCCAAAAAAATCCTCTCTTAGTGAGCACCTGCACTGTAGTGTAAATGCATTCCCAAAATTTCTTTTTTTTTTCTGTCCAGTAGTTTTGGCTCGGCGACGATGAATCAGTCAGTCAGTCAGTCAGTCAGTCAGTCAGTCAGTCAGTCAGTCAGGACATGTTACTTTATATATATGTTGCAAAGTTTGGGCTGGGAGGACTTGGGAGAAAGGAGATGAGCTGCCAGTGGAGAGATGGCGTGGTATGACATTAGTAGACGAATACGTTTGAGTTGTGTTTTTAAAAGTAGGAAAGATCACACTATGACGATAAAGTTAGAATTCAAGAGGACAAATTGGAAGAAATATTCATTTGTAGG
Source organism: Anabrus simplex (assembly GCF_040414725.1). Taxonomy (NCBI): domain Eukaryota; kingdom Metazoa; phylum Arthropoda; class Insecta; order Orthoptera; family Tettigoniidae; genus Anabrus; species Anabrus simplex. The sequence goes on from NC_090266.1 coordinate 269,473,458, forward strand.
AAAGGGAGTCAGGTATGTCACACTTAACGGCACTACTTAGAGGGAACTGGAATAAGTTACCAAGGGAGATGTTCAATACATTTCCAGTTTCTTTGCAATCATTTAAAAAAAGGCTAGGAGAACAACAGATAGGGAATCTGCCACCTGGTCGACAGCCCCAAATGCAGATCAGTAGTGATTGATATTGATTCGTCTGAAAACACATCGGTGTAGAGATAGTTTTGTCCGGGAGGTAACTTTTTCCTTGCAGATTGATGTTGATCACAACTACGAGCGCAATATATCAGCTTTGCTGCACTTTGTTTCAATCTCACTAGCTATACTACCATCTTGAGATGATTATGATGATGATGATGATGTTGTTTGTTATGTAAAGGGGCCTAACAGCTAGGTCATCGGTCACTAATGATTCGAGGTGCACAGAAATGAAACGACAATTAGAGCATTAAAATGGATCCACTGACTAGAAACTAAAGCGAATGATGATGAAACAATGATCATGAATCCAAAACAATCAGTGGATCCGATTTACAATGTCTTATTTTCTGGGATGATGCTTGTTGTCCAAAGGGGTCCAAAATCCAGGTTACCGGCCCCTCATAATAGTACTAATCACTGGTAAAGCAGAACCATTATGTTTCTTCTATAGTAGTACTAATCACAGATAACGAAGAATCATCACAGGTAATGTAGATCCAGAGTATGTCGCACACAACGGCACTCACTACTCACAGGGAACACAGACCCACGGTGTTTTAGGGTACTACCCACAAGCAACGCAGACTTGTGAGGTTCCTCACATAAAGGTACTAATCACTGGCACCGGCTAGATCCGTGGTGTTCCTCATGTAGCAGTACTAATCAAAGGCCACGTATGCTCATTGTGTTGCTCGCATAGTGGCACTCATCACAGGCTACGTATATTCATTGTGTTGCTCACAAAGTGGTCAAATCATAGGCAATGTAGACCCAAGGTGTATCACACATTATGGCACCACCCACAGGCAACACAGTACCCATGGTGTTCCTCATAAAGGTACTACTCTCAGCAGCGCAGACCCATGGTATTCCTCATATAGTGGTATCACGAGCAATGCGCAATCCCGTGGTGTTCCTCACATAGTGGAACTACTCAAAGGTAACGCAGACCCATTCTGAACACAGTGGAGCCAACCCATTCGAGCGCAGTAGTCTCATGGTTATAATTCAATAATCCCTAGGTCACCCGTTTAATCGCCTCTTACGACAGGCAGGGGATGCCGTGGGTAAATTATTCATCTGCGTCTCCCACCTACAGGGTGTACCATCTTGAGAGAATACACATACTAAATTCTTGAAATGATCCACATTTTCCAGTTGTGTAGTCTCAGCCCGGCATTCAATTCTCTTATGTTTCTTCTCTACCGACATCACACAGGTCTGGGAAGGCTAATTTTCAATAATATTACTGGTTTTATGTCCCACTGACAACATTTTTATGGTTTACGGAGACGCCAATGTGCCGGACGTTTCTCCAGCAGGAGTTCTTTTTCATGCCAATAAATCTATCGACACGACGCTGACGTATTCGAGCAGTTTCAAATATCACCGTACTGAGCCACGATCGAACCCACTAAGTTGGGTTCAGAAGGCCAGCGCTCTATCGCCTGAGCTATCAATCAATCAATCAATCAATCAATCAATCAATCAATCAATGATCTATTTTAGGGCTCTCGCCCAGGCGGCAGATTCCGTATCAGTTGTTTACTTAGCTTTTTCTTGAACATTTTCAAAGAACTTGGAAATTTATCGAACATTTCCCTACTAAGCCCAGCGGTTCTTTTTCATATCATACTCACTGCACCTATTTTCAAGTTCCAAGCTATTAGATTGCAGGCTTTCAGCACAGTCTGCCATTAAAAACACGACGTCGGCATAGTCCCATTTCAACAATAACAGCAGCAAAAGTTGAAACACCTATGTTTGTAACTCAGGTAGCGTTTAATGATGAACGACTTCGGGCTTTGGTGACATAGATTACAATATTCAATCATCAATCACCAATGATCTGCGTTTAGGGCGATTACCCAGGTGGCAGATTCTCTATCAATTGCTTACCTCATATTTACATTTATTTATAATGGTTTATCTAGCTGCTTCTTAAATATCTTGTTCCAGTGATCTCCAAAATTTTTGAATAAGTGATTCTAGCACAAATTTATGAATACTTTGTGTCTAATAAACTTTTGTCAAAATCTCAGTGTGGCTTTATACCAGAAAAATCAACAATGAATGGACTGGATGAAGTTATTAGTTATATAATAAGTAATTTTGAGGAAGGTAATTACGTTAACGTTTCCCTATGTGACCATAGTAGGGCCTTTGACTGTGTACCGCAGGATATTCTAATTGATAAATAAGCATATTATGGCATTTCTGGAAATAAAGTTCTTAGATCATACATACAGGATCGACCCCACTACGCAGAGGTAAATCGGGTGTCCTCAAAAGAATCTGTGGTTAAATATGAGGTCCTTCAAGGGTCCGTTCTTGGTCCCTTTCTCTTCCAGATGACTTAGATATGAATGCACGAACAAATACTCTCCTATATGCAGACGATTCTACTTTCCTGAGCTATGTAAAAATCATAGTGAACTACTGGTGTTGTCCGAACACACAATTAGGAAGCTAAAACATGGTTTAAAATAAATGGTTTTCTCCTACATGTAGGGGAAAACTAAAAACATAATTTTTAACCCCAAACAATGAATTAAAGTATATTAAACTTCTTGGATTACACGGTGACGCAAAACTGAAATGGGAATACAATATTAACCATATTTGTGAGTAGGTATGCCGAGTAGTCGTTCTTGTCATCTGAAGCATGTGGTAACTAAAGCATATGTGCGCTCTGCATATTTTGCATTTTTCCAGAGTATGTTTGGGTATGCTGGTGGTTGGCAACAGTGTGCAACATAGGTGATATTATAAAGTTGCAAAAGCTGCTATTCGCACCACTGCCGGCATTTCCCCTTACTCTCACTGTATACTACTATTCATTGAGCAGTCTATCTTAACAGTAATCAATTTATAAGTATATAATCTTCTGATATATATCAACAATAGTCCAGTGAAAATATGCCAGAATGCCGGAACACAATACATACCTATGATAAGTCATCTTATCATCTCGATATGCTATGGTGCAGGTTAAATAAAACTAAAAAATGTCATATGGTATTAAGTACAACCTTATATAATAGATATCAGGTCAAGAATTCCATCAGCTCCCAATGAACATATTAAAAAAAGTCTTTATAAATGGTTGTTGGGAAAGCCATGGTACTCCATTGCTGAGTGCATTAAAGAGGGCTGGGGTGGTCTACACTACCTTCGAGAGTTAATTCCTAGGTTTGAACATCTTCAAAAGCGGTAATGTCTTATTTGCTTAAATATAATGTATATCTAATCTTTTAAATGCGCCATGTATAATTAGAGTCAACAACGATATCTTTAACAACACTACCCCGATTTCATGTGAATGGCCACTACGCACTGAACTGGACGAGAATGAATTTAGTATGGAAATCTAGGAATATTCTTGGAAAAATTAATGTCCCTTCATCTCTCACTAACCACCCTTCTTCAATTTACATGTTTCCTTTAAAATCCTGTCTCTAGCTATACCACACTGCTCGCACCCTACAGTTTTCCTTTCAGAATTTTGAAGAACTGAGTAACCTATATGTAGCATGTCTTGCTGTTTAGATCCCTAAGTGAGAGATCTCCCGATTACCTGTCCTCATATAATTAATTGCATTTCTTTTTTTAACACATGCATAAAACACATGTTGTTTCCACCCTTGCCATTCCATTCAACAACTCAGCAGCCAGTAATCAATCATTTATGATGATGAAAACTAGATTATGGAACTCCATTCCGAATATCATTCATAGCATGAATTACTTATTCTTAATGAATAGGAACCCACAACCTTCCGACTTTGCGTTGGATGTACTTAACATCTCTTTGATATACACTATATGTACAGAATATGACCTAAAATTTGGAAGTTTATTTCGAATACTTATACTTAATTCATAAATCTTCACAGAGGAAGTACTTCTTAAACGCACCAACCAAATGGTTTGAACTAAGTTGTGTGAATGATAATGTGTGGCTGTATCAAGTAATAAATTTTCATAAATCTTATAAGGGACTTCCTCAGGTTCGAGCAAACAAAATCAGACCAAACTCTGTTACAAGTCATTTACACAAATATGAATTCAACGGCCATATTCATTTTGCCATAAAACTCCTGATCAGTGGAGATCTCCAACGACACATGTCATTTGAATCTTGAAGCATAAGAGTCCACCAAAGGTCAGTGCATCTGAGAGCATTAAACAAAATTATCAAAGGAATAACCATTACTGCAAAATACACAATTATAAACTGAGCAAGTTGGCTGCCCAGTCAGGATCACGTAGCTATCAAATTGCATTTAGGAAATAAAAGTTTCGAATCCCACCATTATCAGACCCGAGAAGGTTATCCGTGGTTTTCCATTTTCACGCCAGGCAAGGCCTTATTAAGGCCACTGAGGTCTTAATATTTTCCAGTGTGAAAACATTCTCTTCATGTACGCAGAACGTTTTCATACAACGCACGCATGCATACTACCTGAAGCTGCAGTGCAGTGGTGTACTTAGAATTATTTGTTGCACATTACGCATGCATACGTTCTGAAACCGCAGTGAAGTGATGTCAGTGCAGTGATATGCTAAGAATTGCTTTTTACACATAACGCATGCAAAATACGTTCTGAAGCCGCAGTCAAATTATGTGTACACCTACAGTGTAGTGACGTATACAGAATTACTTCTTGCACTTCACGCAAGCAGAACAACGTCCTGAAGCCGTAGTGAAGCTATGTGTACAAGAGGAGTGCAGTGATGTACTTACCAGTGTTTCTTACACATTTGCATGCATACTGCTTGGAGCATGGTACGGCGGGTGGTATAAGCCAAAGGGCAAACTAACCTACTACCTACCTACCTACCTACCTCACAAACATCGCACTCTACTTCAAGCTCTTCCCTCCGACAAAACATTTGCTAAATCTAAAAAAAAAATTAAAAAAAATAAAAAAAAATCATATTTAACGAACTGCGAACATTCATCCCTATCTTCTATATCTCCCAAACCCCCGTGCAGTGTAACAAGTGAGCAATAACTCGCGAGTACTGGAGCACAGGATGAAGTCATCCCGTCACCAACGGGCAAGAAAGCGACCCCGCAGATAGCAAGAAACTACATTCATATAGCAGGCTACGAAGGCCGAGCAGCAAGTAAGAAGCCATTCATTAGCGAGTGCAGCAGGACGAAAATTCTGGAATTTGTGCGTTCGAATCTCAAGAAACTTATATGTAGGAAAAACTAAAAACCTTATGTTTACCTCAAACATCAAGAAAATGAATTAAAGTTAAACTTCTTGGATTACACCGCGACACAAAACTGAAATGGGAATACAATATTAACCATATTTGTGAAAAGCTATCGCGAGTAGTATACCTACTCTGTCACCTGAAGCATGTAGTAATGAACTGCGGACATTCATACACGGTACACATCTCTTGTAACAGATCTTTAATGAAAATGGTGCTCATTCCTTCATTACTACATGGACGCTAAGCCGAGGATTAAGTACACGTACATCAACCGCACGGAAATTGGCCATCCCAAAAGTTACGTTCTTCCAAAAGCCTCTTGTTTGAAATAGGACGAACATATTGTGCAGCTTCCCAGCATCATCCCTTCTGCTATCGGCTGTCCACAGTTTACGAATATCCTCGAATTTAGAGAAAGTATAATATTAAGTATTTCTTCGCCAGCCAATTTTTGTACAGTTGAGTGTACCTGTCTCTGTGAAAATATCGCAGGTCTATATAACTGAATAAAATAAAAATTGCTTTATCTCAGCAAAACTTGCTTCCTTGCCACAAAGGAGACCTCTTTCATTACATTGCATCACAAAGATTTCAAAGAATAGCAACATACAACTCTGCAATGACAGTTTGACCTTCAGTAATTAATTTATGATGTATTACCAAATATACTATTAGAGAATACGTGCCACTTTCCGAGATATCGCAAAACATTGCAGAGATTAAATCTTGTAACCTTGAGCACAGGAGGCGAGTTTCGAACTACTGCACGTTACACTGCTGCTGGTCAACAAATAAAGCTAAAAATAGCTAATCACTATCTTCACTGTCAACCTTTATCCAGCAGTTAGGCATTTTAACTGACTCACCTGAAAATGCAAATGGGAAACGATACGACAGTGATTTGCATCGCTGATCCCGATAATGTTCAATTCCCTAAACATTTTTTTTCTTTTTTACTACTTGTTTAACGTCGCTTGAACACATCGAAGGTTTTCGGCGAAGGAAGGACGGGAAAGGCTGGGACCGGGAAGGTAGCGGCCGTGGCCTTAATTAAGGTACAGCCCCAGCATTTGTCTGGTGTGAAAATGGGAAACCACGGAAAATAATTTTCAGGGCTGCCGACACACAGTATGTAATCTTCCCGACCTAGCTGGACAAAAATCATTTTTCTACTTCTAGACTTAGGCCGAAATGTGTACTGGCTTATGATCTCAAGTGTACGAGGAATGTTGGGATGCATGACTTTTAAGTCTTCGCCAGCTATTTGTTATGACCAGGTAACATAAACAAGCCCCAACTGCTTGGCTCGCTCGCTGTTGTTCTTTAGTCGCCGTGAAGTTCGCCTTGTTAACAGACCTGTAAGTGATACTAAATTAGTGATCTTCGTATGTGGAAGGCGTGGAAATAAATAATACAGATACGTGCAGTATGTTTGAGTGAGGTGAAAATCAATGCTGTCGACAGTGGTTTGGCCCCGGTGAAGAAGATTACATGCTAAACCTCTCGCCAATTTCCAAGCGTGAACTCCGGCCATTACGACAAGCAAAGGATACCTGTGTCTAATGCGTGCCAAGTACCTCGCAATGGAAATGATATGGGAAGCTAAAAAAATAATCGGTAATCATGTATGCAGAGACAGCTATGATGCACCTAAGCAGTGTTTGCTTCGAGGTCAGAGATCAGTAATAAAACATATATTTATACTCCCAATGGATGCCTTGCATGACAACTTATTGTGGTCCAACCTCCAAGAGAAAAATATTATATTCCGTGCAGAGAGCTATATAAAGTAACTGCCGCAGCACGATAACACGGACCAAATCAGCGATAGGAAGTTGAAGGAATAAGGCCAATATTCAATACAGTGAACAGTCCTTGTGTTGAGAAGCCCGCGCGCAAGGTCAGGAGCTAATGAATGGCTTCGAGAGCAAACATCTTCACACTCTCCTACAAAATGAAAAGTAGCTATCAGTAAATAATATCATTCTACTGTAATGAACATCCTCCTTTGCGAACCATTACTGAGCTGAGCTGCCCAGAACTAACCTCTCTCAAGACTGGTTATAGGTAGAGAAGACTCGGCGAGCCTCTCTATACATGTGATAGTAACTCAATTCACACAATGCTTTCCAGCAGAGTAAACGACATCAGCAAACCTCGGACCAATGTGAGTGACTGGATTTCGGTCCCATTATATAGACGAACGACTCTTTAGAAAAGATCAGACCGACCGACCGACCGAACGACCAAACAAACTAACACTATTAAAGTCAATGACACTTATGAAAGGAAGAAGGAAAGATTGACTTTGTCATTAAGAATGTAAGTCCAAATTTGGCGAGATGCATTGTTAATAATGTTATTTGCTTTACGTCCAACTAACTAGTTTTACGGTGTGCCGCAATTTTGTCCCACGGGAGTTCTTTTACGTGCCAGTAAATCTACCGACACGAGGTTGACGCATTTGAGCACCACCGGACTGAGCCAGGATCGAACCTGCCGAGTTGGGGTCAGAAGGCCAGCCCCTCAACCGTCTGAGCCACTCAGCCCGGCAGATGCATTGTTTACCGCAGGTTTATTTCTTCCCTTGTACTGTCTCGATCTGATCTTGCGACCTGGACAATATGAAAGTCACTGACGTATGAGCTTTACTAGTAATATCATTCCTTCAGCAACGGCTGCTGCGGGGGACTGACGGAGGGGCACTACATTTTCATAAATGTACGTTCTTACTAAACACACACAAGTAAACAAATGCATACCCGGATATTCATCATACAATTTTAAATACTTGATCACTGCTCACCTACTTCACTGTCTTCTTCATTTTAAGAGAAAATGTGGAATGAAATGTTGGTATCCATTCGATGAAGGCGGCGATCCAGACTCTTACCTCACCCTAGTATTTGAACTATTTAAATGTACCTACTGTCACTGAAGTCTATCTGAAATACGTTTACAGCGCCATATAGGCTACATTATCGAACTACCATTGGATGGCCGCGACTGATAGGCCTACTGCTGAGTCTACAGGACGAATGAAGTACAGTCTAGTCCTCTTGGCCATACAAAGGACCTGTGCATTATTCGACGATGGCCTTTATTTAAATACGAATTCCATTCTTCTATGCCGTAAATCCACAAACTTAGAAAGGACTTTATCGTCAAAGTCAGGCAAATCGTAAATGAGGTATTTCGCAATAGAAATCATTGCCAGAGCAGGGAGTCGTTCTTCGGTCATTATATTGCGTAGGAATGTCTTAATACGAGCCAGTGTCGAGAAACAGCGCTCTGCTTCTTTGAACGTTGATTTGAGATTACTTTCTAAAATAAAAGCGAGCAGTGGTAGATCTCCCTTGATTTACCTGAAATCTGTCCATTTATAAATCACTTCTGATTCCGTCCTTAGCCTTTCTTTCTGCAACACTGGATAATGTAACACAGTAACATTTAATATATTTTCTGGAAAGTTTGTAGATAATTTGTAAAATGAATCGGAGTACAGTAGTGTTCCAGTTTCAACGGTTGTGTCCCATTTGCGGTCAGTCCCATTTGCGGACACAGCAAAATTTGTCCCATTTGCGGTCACTTCCAGTTCGGAAGAAAAAAGGAATGCGAAGAAAGACCAGTTCGTGTCCCATTTGCGATCACTTTAAAGTTATCAGCAGCCTGTTGAGGTTTTCCAACTTCCATGCAGCAGGGAGACTGCTAATTAGGCTAGACTCAGGGATTCTCCCAACCCCTCCCCGTAGTTCTATTCGCACGAATATAATGTGATTGATTTTACGTCTTCTAACTACTTATTAATATTGAAAACATTTCCTAGCGGACAACGTACTACGAAAAACGTAAAATGCAGCAATTTACTCAATTGTGCCGAAAGTTAAAGAGCTAAAAGGCCCAAAAAGGTTTCAAATCGTGAGTCTTGGATAGCTCTATCAAAATAAAGTAAAATAAAAATCTGAAAATCACTTCCACCTGGCAAGTTCGCCGTGCGGTTAGGGGCACGCAGCTGTGAGCTTGTATCCGGGAGATAGAGGGTTCGAACCTCACTGTCGGCAGCCCTGACGATGGTTTTCCGTGGTTTCCCATTTTCACACCAGGCAAATGCTGAGGCTGTACCTTAATTAAGGCCACGGCCGCTTCCTTCCCATTCCTAGGCCTTTCCTATCCCATCGTAGCATTAAGTCCTATCCGTGTCGGTGCGACGTAAAGCAGCTTGCAAAACAAAAAAAAAAAGTAAAAGTGTCCCTTATTGTATAATGGGGAGAAGGAAGTGTAATTTTACTGCTAAGTTGGAGATGAGCTACAATTGCTCCAAAAAGGGGTGTCGTCCTGATTGCGAACAGAATTGGGGTCAGGATACGCAGTCCTAAATTACTAATTCATCTCCTTCGTGTACAATCTATCATGCGTTATTTAATGTATAATGGGAAAGTGCCAAATGCATTGGGGGGGGGGGGCATTCATCATAAAAAATATTGCAAAGCAAATCTATCACCGTTCAGACCAAGAAGGACTTGGAGTAGTGGAAGATAAAGGCTTCTACTATTCGTAAAATCGGGAGTAAATTGTTAACTCTATACCCGGCAGCCGTTGTCCCCCAAGAATCTACTTCGTACTCACTTTTAGTGTGAGCTGAGTAAATCCCAGCAAAGTGTGCCTCTCCAGAAGTGAATATCTCGCCTCTACATTTTTCGACTTTCTGACGGGGAATCGAACCATGTCCTTTTTCGTGAAAGGAGCACGCCTTTACCGCCTAAGTTAAGCAGCCCCTGTTGATGCAAAATATTCACAACTGTATGCTTTGGAACAATAATACACTGTTGAACAGGTCTTGTGAATATTATGTAAATACATGTCTATGGAAATACGGTAACTATATAAACACACAATGTAGAATATAATTGCATATTTTAATATTGTAATTTTAAGTGGGGATGGAGGCACATTCGTGTATGTGGGGCTATGACCTTTCGCCATTCACCGTCCCTCAATTGTACCTACAATTTGAGGAAAATAAATAAATAAATAAATAAATAAATAAATAAATAAATAAATAAATAAATAAATAAATAAATAAATAAATAAATAAATAAATAAATAAATAAATAAATAAATAAATAAATAAATAAATAAATAAATAAATAATAGTAGTACGGTCTCAACTATCATGCGCAGACATTCTGATTTGATGCTAATTAGGTTGCTTGAGTGTAATCCTGACGTTTCATCTTACTCTGCCAGAAGGTAAAGAAACCTCTCAAGGGCGATCTATGGCTGACTTTTTTAAATTATGTCGGATAAACACTACATGGTCCGCCTGTGTGGTGTAGTGGTTAGTGTGATAAGTTGCCAACCCTGGAGGCCCGAGTTCGAATCCCCGGTCTGCCACGAAAATTGAAAATTGGTACGACGGCTGGAACGGGGTCCACACAGCCTCCGGAGGTCAACTGAGTAGAGGGGATTCGATTCCCCCCTCAACCACCCTCAAAGTGGTTTTCCGTGGTTTCCCACTTCTCCTCCAGGCAAATGCCGCGATGGTACCTAACTTAAGGCCACGGCCGCCTCCTTCCCTCTTCCTTGCATATCCCTTGCAATCTTCCCATCATCCCCCCCCCCACAAGCCTCTGTTCAGCATAGGAGGTGAGGCCACCTAGGCGAGGTACTGGTCATCCTCCGAAGTTGTATCCCCCGATCCAAAGTCTCACTCTCCAGGACGCTGCCCTTGAGACGGTAGAGGTGGGATCCCTCGCTGAATCCGAGGAAAAAAACAACCCTGGACTGTAAACGGATTAAGAAAGAGAGAAGGAAAGAAAGGAAGAAAGAAAGAAAGACTTATTTTCCTTTTAGGATCTGCTTTACGTCGTACCGACACCGATAGGTCTTATGGCGACGATGGGATAGGAAAGGGCTAGGAGTGGGAAAGAAGCGGACGTGGCCTTAATTAAGGTACAGCCCCAGCATTTGCCTGGTATGAAATTGGGAAATCACGGTAAACCATCTTCAGGGCTGCTAACACTGGGGTTCGAACTCACTATCTCCCGGATGTAAGCTCACACCTGCGCGCCTCTAACCGCACGGCCAACTCGCTCGGTAACCCTAAATGTATCACCAAAGAATTTTTACATGGGATCCGAAGACAGACGCTGCCAATGGTCTAAAAAAGGAGCGTATTTTAGCAAATACACCTATCTTCATAGCTGTGCGCGTGTTGAGGTGTCGAAGCGCCCGATTGGCGTTTCGTCCGAATTCCATTAACAGGCAGCTTAAGGGTTCGGCTGTCGGCAGCCCTGAAGATGACTTTCCGTAGTTTCCCATTTTCACACGAGGCAAATGCTGGGGCTGTACCTTAATTAAGGCCACGACCGCTTCCTTCCAACTCCTAGGCCTTTCCTATCCCATCGTCACCATAAGACCTAGCAGCAAAAAAAGATGATAATAATAATAATAATAATAATAATAATAATAATAATAATAATAATAATAATAATAATAATCTATTAATAATACAACTCTCACTAATCCACCATAAACAAATGCCCCTCTAGTTATGTTATACAATAAAAAGGATATTCTAAATCATAAGATTACCCCAAACTAAATTATTAAACATTTTCAATAAGAAAAATATTTTTATAAATATTGTTGGGTTATCTAAAACATTACAATGTACCAGTTAATGTTACTACTACTAGAACAAAAATTTCATATGAGACTGTTTTGAAAATTGTATCTGTTTTATGTATCCCACGTCAACACTAATCTCTTGTTCGCAATCTGGGACAGGGTATATTTAGTTGTTCGGAATCTGGACGGTTTTTGCCTTGCCCGCAATCAAGACACAACCCAAAAAGGGTCGCAATGTCGAGGAAGTAGAATGTTACAGCAAAACATTTATTTTGAATTTGAAGAATTTTAACGATTTAATACGCTTTTTTCCTGCATTTCAAAAATCATTTGATTACACCCATAACCATCTCCTAACCCTAAATAAAAGGTACAAATAAGTCCTATTTAGTCTCCTTGTTCCGATATTAACGCATCGTACTCAAGCGGTAAACATAATTAATTTAATGAGTTTCAGCATCCGAATCCTAGCACGCAGCTGTCGCCAGTTATTTAAAAGGCTGTCTGCCTGTACCAGTCCTTGAGTAGGGAATTCTATATCCCCACTGATAAGAGTGATCGCAAATGGGACAATGTCTCACCCGTCAAAACTAGTTTATTTTTTTATTCTACCTGAGTGACCGCAAATGGGACTGACCGGAAATGAGACTGACCGCAAATGGGACGACACCGTTTCAACATCCAGTAAATGCAAACCTATCATGCACCTGATGCATTACAACGTCACAGACTTCTTTCGCTGCAATGGTCCTTCTGTCACTCTATGTCTTTTATCGGAATTATTTTTAAGTCCGTGAGATCACATGCAGTTGTATCTATTTCTTCATGTTGTTGTGTTACAAACTTTGCGAAGTCAGAAATAGCCTTTTTTATTTGGACTGAATCTATTTCGCGTTTTGTAGCTGATGGTACAGTACGTCAACATGCGGCATTAATTTATGCCAAACAGACAACCGTACAAGTTGTTTTACGTCGCACCGACGCACGTAGGTCTTATGGGGACGATAGGATAGTAAAGGGCTAGGAGTGGGAACGAAGCGGCCGTGGCCTTAATTAAGGTACAGCCCCACCATTTGCCTCGTGTGAAAATGGGAAATCACGCAAAACCATCTTCAGGGCTGCCGACAGTGGGGTTCGAACCCACTATCTCCCGAATACTGGATACTGGCCGCACTTAAGCGACTGCAACTATCGAGCTCGGTTCTTGACATTTTGAACTGCCGTTTGTCGATATTCGAAATGAATGATCAGACGTGGAATATAAAATTAGTTGAAGAGGTGGAAAAGCGTCAAGTGCTATATAATTATAATCTCCCTGGGTATTCCAGGAAAGACGTTATTACGAAACTATCGACTTATCCAGATTCAGTCGCATTCGTGTGCGGACGGAGGACATCAATCGATTGCAAACCGGCTGCAGAACAGTTTCATATGCAACCGGTTTCAAACTCCCGTTGCTAAACAGTCGACCCGTATGTAGAGGATCTAACTGTACTCAACTAAATCAGTGCGTCTTGCTGGATGAGTACACAAGGGGCTGAGATCTGGCATTCCTGTGTCAAACAATCAGAAATATGTATATTTCTTAGAAAATTGTTTTACTGTCTGTTTCAGCTTTAGATTCTTCAAGTGTGAAATAATAAATAGGCTTAATATTTTATTTTCTCACTTATTATATAATGTATTTTTTAATTTTACTGGATTTGGAACCTATATTTTATTTTTTTAAGTTTGGTTAATTTAATATCTTAAATTTATTTACTGTATTAATAAACCTCTATATTATTATATGAAGACGCTACATAGAGGGGCTTTTCAGCCTCAGTGGCATGTAAATTATCAATAAATTCAATTCTCTCTCTCTCTCTCTCTCTCTCTCAACGTTGAAACGAAATCTTGTGTGGTTCTTGATTCATTTTCACCTTATTAATAAAATCTGTTTGGAAATCCAGATACATAAACAACTCCCGTGGAAACAAATCCCAGCGCCTCAACGTCTCCGAAAACAAGAAGTAGTAAGTAGTAAGTGGGACGTATGACCATTATTATTATTATTATTATTATTATTATTATTATTATTATTATTATTATTATTATTCGAGCCCTCCTCTGCGAACCATGTGACCTTGCCGCGGTGGGGAGGCTTGCGTGTCCCAATGATGCAGATAGCCGAGCCGCAGGTGCAACCATATCGGATGGGTATCTGTTGAGAGACCAGACTAACGAATGGTTCATCGAAAGGGCGGTAGCAGCCTTTCGGTAGTTGCAAGGGCGGCAGTCTGGATGATTGACTGATACGGCCTTGTAATAATACTCAACATGGCTTAGCTGTGTTGATACTGCTACACGGCTGAAAGCAACGGGAAACTACAGCCGTAACTAACTCCCGAGGACATGCAGCTCTCTCTGTATGAATGATGTACTGATGATGGCTTCCTCCCGGGTAAAATATTCCGGAGGTAAACTAGTCCCCCATTCGGATCTCCGGGTGGGGACTACACGAGAGGGGGCGATCATCAGGAAGATGGATAATGACATTCTGCGAGTCGGAGCGTGGAATGTTAGAAGTTTGAATCGTTGTGGTAGGTTAGAGAATCTGAAAAGGGAGATGGATAGGCTAAAGTTAGATGTAGTTGGCATAAGTGAAGTACGTTGGCAGGAAGAACAAGATTTTTGGTCAGGCGACTACCGAATTATCAACACAAAATCAAACAGAGGAAATGCAGGAGTTGGTTTAATAATGAATAAGAAAATAGGGCAGCGGGTAAGCTACTACGACCAGCATAGTGAAAGAATTATTGTCGTCAAGATAGACACCAAACCAATGCCCACCACAATAGTGCAGGTCTATATGCCTACTAGTTCAGCGGATGATGAAGAAATCGAAAGAATATATGAGGAGATAGAAGATTTAATACAATATGTAAAAGGTGACGAGAATCTAATTGTGATGGGAGACTGGAATGCAGTGGTAGGCCAAGGAAGAGAAGGTAGTACAGCAGGAGAATTTGGATTGGGACGAAGGAACGAAAGAGGAAGTCGTCTGGTTGAATTCTGCACTGATCATAATTTAGTCCTTGCCAATACTTGGTTCAAACACCACAAACGACGGCTGTATACGTGGACGAGACCTGGAGACACTGGAAGGTATCAAATAGACTTCATTATGATTAGGCAGAGATTCAGAAACCAGGTGTTGGATTGCAAAACTTTCCCAGGAGCAGACGTGGACTCTGACCACAACTTGTTGGTCATGAAATGCCATCTGAAGTTGAAGAAATTGAAGAAAGGAAAGAATGCAAAAAGATGGGATCTAGACAAGTTGAAAGAAAAGAATGTGAGGGATTGTTTCAAGGAACATGTTGCACAAGGACTACATGAAAAGGCTGAAGGAAAGACTATAGAGGAAGAGTGGAGAGTCATGAAAAATGAAGTCAGTAGGGCTGCTGAAGAAATGTTAGGAAGGAAGAAAAGATCAACTAAGAATCAGTGGATAACTCAGGAGATACTAGACCTGATTGATGAACGACGAAAATACAAGAATGCTAGAAATGAAGAGGGCAGAAAAGAATACAGGCGATTAAAGAATGAAGTGGATAGAAAGTGCAAGGCAGCTAAGGAAGAATGGCTGAAGGAGAAATGCAAGGATGTCGAAGGCTGTATGGTCCTGGGAAAGGTAGATGCTGCATACAGGATCAAGGAAACCTTTGGAGAAAGGAAATCTAGGTGTATGAATATTAAGAGCTCAGATGGAAAACCACTTCTAGGGAAAGAAGACAAAGCAGAAAGATGGCAGGAGCATATCCAACAGTTGTATCAAGGTAAAGATGTAGATAATTTGGTTCTGGAACATGAAGAGGCTGTTGATGCTGATGAAAAGGCAGACCCAATTTTGAGGTCAGAGTTCGACAGAGCTGTGAGTGACCTCAATAGGAACAAGGCACCTGGAATTGGTGACATTCCCTCTGAATTACTGACTGCCTTAGGAGAAACCAGCATGGCAAGGTTATTTCATTTAGTGTGCAAGATGTATGAGACAGGAGAAGTCCCATCCGATTTTCAGCAGAATGTCGTTATACCTATTCCCAAGAAAGCCGGTGCTGACAGGTGTGAAAACTACCGCACCATTAGTTTAGTATCTCATGCCTGCAAAATTTTAACACGTATTGTTTACAGAAGAATGGAAAAACAAGTTGAAGCTGAGTTGGGAGAAGATCAATTTGGCTTCAGAAGAAATGTAGGAACACGTGAAGCTATCCTGACTTTACGTCTGATCTTAGAGGATCGAATCAAGAAGGACAAGCCCACGTACACGGCATTCGTAGATCTAGAAAAGGCATTCGATAATGTTGATTGGACCAAGGTATTTATGATTCTGAAAATGATAGGGATCAGATACCGAGAACGAAGAATTATCTACAATCTGTATAAAAATCAGTCTGCAGTGATAAGAATCGAGGGCTTTGAAAAAGAAGCAGCAATCCAGAAAGGAGTGAGGCAAGGCTGCAGTTTGTCCCCTCTCCTTTTCAATGTTTACATAGAACAGGCAGTAAAGGAAATCAAAGAGAAATTTGGAAAGGGAATCACAGTCCAAGGAGAGGAAATCAAAACCTTGAGATTTGCCGATGATATTGTTATTTTATCTGAGACTGCAGAAGATCTCGAGAAGTTGCTGAATGGTATGGATGAAGTCTTGGGTAAGGAGTACAAGATGAAAATAAATAAGTCCAAAACAAAAGTAATGGAGTGCAGTCGAACGAAGGCAGGTGATGCAGGAAATATTAGATTAGGAAATGAAGTCTTAAAGGAAGTAGATGAATATTGTTACTTGGGTAGTAAAATAACTAACGATGGCAGAAGTAAGGAGGACATAAAATGCAGACTAGCACAAGCAAGGAAGAGCTTTCTTAAGAAAAGAAATTTGCTCACTTCAAACATTGATATCGGAATTAGAAAGATGTTTTTGAAGACTTTCGTGTGGAGCGTGGCATTGTATGGAAGTGAAACATGGACGATAACTGGCTCAGAAAGAAAGTGAATAGAAGCTTTTGAAATGTGGTGTTACAGAAGAATGCTGAAGGTGAGATGGATAGATCGAATCACGAATGAAGATATACTGAATCGAATGGGTGAGAGGAGATCGATTTGGCTAAATTTGACGAGAAGAAGAGATAGAATGATAGGACACATCTTAAGACACCCAGGACTTGTTCAGTTGGTTTTTGAAGGAAGTGTAGGGGGTAAGAACGGTAGGGGTAGACCAAGATATGAATATGACAAGCAGATTAGAGCAGATGTAGGATGCAATAGTTACGTAGAAATGAAAAGGTTAGCACAGGATAGGGTGGCATGGAGAGCTGCATCAAACCAGTCTATGGATTGATGACTCCAACACCAACATTATTCGAGCTTCACTGACACCCCAAAATTAATGCCGAAAGTTCTTTGCTTTAACGACAATAAATGATGGAAGCAAATAGTGCAAAAAGGAGATTTCTAAAATTAAAAACAGAAATTGTAAGGCACAAGAAATAGTAATGGCAGGTGAAGGGTGGCGGCGTATTGACCGCGCTAGGCTACAAGAGCACTCGCCATGGCTGGCAGCCAACTACAGCAATCGATAGGATGCGCTGCATGGTCTTCGGGAACAGCGTAAGTGCATCCGATCTCGCCGCAATGCTGCAGCCTAACGGTCCACTCAGCTACGACCAACGACCTATATTATACTACACAGACTGGCGGATGAGCTGCCATCTTTGAAGAAAGTTGAAAACTGCTACGCCATTTTTCTTCGGACAGAAAGGAAAAGGGGGGGGGGGGGGGGGCAAGGTAATGCGTCGAGTGGATAGCTGAAGCAAATTCTGTTATTTTGACAAGCCATTGCATGCATCCTATTATTCTAATTGTATTATAAATACGGAGAGCAAATAATAAAGAAACAACATTTTCAGATATTGATTACTTAAACAACTAATTACGATTTGACACATGTTTACAATACTTGTAATAGCCTAGGCCAGGGACGGCGAACCTGACACGCGAACACGATTTCTATGACACGCCGCACAACATACTAACATAATGTTTTTAACATCTACGAACATTGCATATTTTAACATTAAGCTTTAATAAAGAAGTATGTCACAATTAAATCTACGGCCATATTCTTTACAAATTTTATTACGTTAAAGCAAAAATATATCTTATTCTTAAAATTTACTTTTTCTGAAATTTAATTTTCAGTGATGTTTGCAAAATAAAATCATGAAACATTCAGTCGAATGGATTTATATGTATGTTAAAAATGTAGCGTATAGTGGCTGTTGTCACAATATATTTACAGTATGTGGCTCAAATCCCTAAAGAGGTGACTCGTCAAAATCGTAATAACTATCAACGACAGCGTAGCAACAACAAGAATACAGTAATGTACGTCAAACCGTACCATACTTAAAATATTCTCGTTCAGAAAATTATGCCTTCTGGACAAGGAAGTTTTCTTATTAAATAACTGCTGGTGGAGATATGCCGCGCGTGTTAACGCGCTACGGCTATGAAGCCAAGCTCCACATTCGGGAGACGCGTGGGTTCGAACGCCACCGTCGGCTGTCCCGCAAATGGTTTGCTGTGGTTTCCCATTAACACTTCCAGGTAAATATCGGGACAGTTCCTATTCATAGGCCACAGCCGATTCAGATGCCTTCTACCTCCTTATCCAATTTCATTCACCATAATTCATTTCATACTCTTAGCTCCTCAACTGATGTTGGAATCAGCAAGGGCATCTGACCCTAAAAGCATGTCATATAAATACATCTCACCTCATCCCCGAACACGTAATAGGAAAACTGCTGGTTATTAATGTTTTTATATTGTATCAGCAATCCAGATATTTCTCTGGAGAGAAACAGTGTCCAGCCTGTGCTGTGTCTCCTGGTATTGGCTAGATCAAGTTAGGGTACTTTCATTTTTCTGTCTGAGTCTCACCATCGGCTTTGACGATACCAAAGTGACTGAGGTATGAGCGATGCCAAAGCGACAATCTGTACATATTATATTTTAATGTATTTTTAATCCGTGCGTTACAACTGTGATCAGTCTGGTTACTGGCATAGCTATTACGATTGTCATACACATACAGTATGTACCTGTTCTATTCGTACGGGCTGTTTGCTTTAGTACCTCAACGCACTGCCAGAAAACAATAAACTAAAACGAATTTTATTCACTGAAAATATTTTCAACAAAGCCTTCAGAAAGCATATATCTACTATATCTTTTCACAACCATGTTATGTAACATACAGCTTCTAATAAAGAAAAGCGCGCCCATAATCTTGTACCCTTCCTATTCGTAGAAAAAAATTGAACACTTGACATAAATTAAAACATTAAAGGGTTCCTGGAACATGTTAGTATCTATTGGAATGCCCCCTAGCCTTTATAATTGTCTGACATCTTCGCCGCATATAATACACTAATTTATTGCACATGTCTGGACTGAATTTCATCCATACCTGAATAATTACGCCTTTATGTTCTTTCGTACGCACGCGTTACCTACGAATATTCTTCTTCAACGTAGCCCAAGGATGTTAGATGGGATTTAAATCCGGAGACTGGGGAGGTGTTCTAAGCTACTTAGGAATGTTCCAGATCAATCATGTCTTATTAATGTCAACAGTGTGTTTTGGGTCATTATCATGCTGGAACGTATAAACAGGTGGCATCTCAATTTTTTCTTCAGAAGTCTGCTTCACGTTTGCCCTCAGGATTGCATTATAGACCTTGTTGTTCATTATTCCGTCAATGAAATATACGTTACCCACACCTCTGGGTGGCATACAGCCCCAAACATTACAAACCCACCACCGTATTTTACAGTTGGGAGTGTATTTGCCACATCATTGTCCATACCAATTTTTCTCCATATTCTGTGGATACCATCTGACCCGAAAAGGTTTACTTATGTCTCATCAGACCAGATAACATCATTCCAGAATTCGTTCTCCTTATTTATATGCTCCTTATCTAATGTCAGTCTAAGCCGTCTGTTTTCTGTTCTTACGTATGGCCTTTTCCGAGGGATTCTTCCACAGTACCCATGCCGATACAGGATGCGACGGATGGTGGAGTTGCTGGTCTTCTTTCCAGTTCGTTCCTCCGTGAGTTGCCTCAATACTGGTGCACTTAATTTGGAATCTGACTTTATCAGCCGAACAACATACAACAATCCCTCTCACACTTTCTCCTGGGTTTCCTTGGCGTGTTCTTAATAATGCCTTTGCATTTAAATTTATCAACCACATATTGCACCGTAGAATGTGTTCTATCGGCCAGCTGTCCAATCTTGCGTAATGAAAACCCTTTAAGTGCCAATTTAAGTATAGTGTTCTAAGCTCCGTACTTTATAGCCTACCCAACCACCGACAAGCTAGGAAGAAGATTAACGCACTTGACCAGTCGCATGCCGTCACTGAGACTTTTCCGTGCATCGCAAAATAAACGGTGCGCATCATCCTGTCCATGTGTACGAATACAAATGGTACACCCATTTTTCGATGCCGGCACATTCATATCAAATGTTCCTGCCTGTATGTAAATACGTATGGTTTTGACTAACGAATTATCATTGACAATGTTTTTACCTGTAATGTACGTTTTATTTCAGATTTTCAGTCGTTAATGTGAATATACGAGACTTGATAAGAAATTGAAGCCTGTAAGAATAACAGAGCCTCATACTGTATGCCCACATACTCCCCTTCCCCTACATCTGCCTCATCCGTTCGACCTATCTCCACCTTCCTCACCTTCCCCGCTGTTTCTCACCTCACTGTGAGATGTTTACGCGCGGTGAGCGAAGATACTCAGTTGTATGGGACAAGGTTACCGGTGTTAAACATCTCTTCCTTCAATTTGGTTTGAGCAGACAACTTACTTCTCTAGCTCTTATTTTCCTTTTCCTTAGCAATTATACCAGTAATGTCTGGAACAAGGGATCGGCTGACAGCATTACTGAGAGCGTTCTTTTAATTACGATCAGAAATACTCGCACGCAATCTAGTGTCCGTACAAATCAAAACAAGAAAAGAAACTTTTCACATATGCATGTGGAACCAAACATAGAAATAATCTTAGCTGCTTCTCGATGCAGTTTAGGAAAATCTTCCTTTGACAAATTCTGGTAGAATTCGAGCAAATTCTTTGTATTCGAAAATCGATCATTTTGATGATCACGTAATTATTGTTCCTCAGATTAAGCATTTGGCTTTATCGACACAACTGACAAAAACAAATATGAAAGTTCCCAGTTCGATCGAAACAGACTTTCGGAAGTCTTCGCTTTCTTCGAAACAAGTTGCTCCATTATTATGTTGTTGTCTTGCACTTAACCTATTTCACTGATAAATAAGCCTTCTATCGCCGAACGCTTCGTCGCTCTCGGCGCACTACACCATCCGAGTCAAGCTGAGTTGAGCCGAGTCGGACCGATGCACTGTGCACAGAGCCTCTGCACCTCGGTTTGCACGCGTTAAGATTTTGGGCGTTTGAGAGGACCTTCTGAATAGGGTCAGATCTTCTCAATACCCCATCAAAAATTATTCCTAATGCTGCAATTTGGTACGTTTAACCACAATAAGTGTATTATTTAATAATCTGTCAAGCATGTTTTTGTTCTGAACAGTTTTAAAGTTAATAGCATCTGCCTTTTTGTCATGTTTGACTTTATACCATTTACACAGAAACATTGATCGAGATCTCTTAGACTACTGGAACTAGGAATGAATGAACAGTAATGATCAGGGATTATAAATGTGAATACAGTAATAATGCCAGTTTATAGAATAACGTATCATCAAACTAAAGAGTCTTTATTTAACTTCTAACGGTTAGGGCATGGTTACACACTGCATTAATTTGCATAGTTAGGCGTACCATTTTAAACAGATATGGAATAGAAGTTAATTCTTTTCGGAAAAAGGAGCAAATACTTATTTAAATGGTATATTTCTTGTTGTATTCGCTCTATTCGTGCAATTAATTGCAGAACACGTGTTACGCAACTAACAGCTGACGAGTACCCTAAGAAAACATGGAGGACGTGTCGAAACTTCCCTCAGCCAGGGGCGCTGTTTGAGCCCGTCCAACCGAAGGTCCATATACACAGGTCTGGTCACGGTCCCAGAATTCTTTGCTGAAGCGGCCATTTTGAGACTATAGCTCTCTACTTTCTGTCGTCTGCGTGTTATCCAATGCAATGAGATTAAAGTGATAATGGGTTATTGTGTCGCTCCAAATTGCTAAAGCCACACATCTAAAGGGACTAGATTATTTAGATTCCAGAGAGAGAGAGAGAGAGAGTGAGTGAGTGAGTGAGTGAGAGAGAAGAATAGGAGGGGAAAATGGGTGCAGAATTGCGGACGTGGTACGTGGCAGCTAACAGAATATTCACAGTCGTGTGACATTAGTATAACTTTTGCTAGAAAAAAGTAAGTAATAATCACCAACGCTGGTATATTTGCTTTCGTAAAAAGCTTGTCTGGGAAATGGAATTGGTAAAATAAATGACATACTTATCTTAACTGAAAAATATTGTAATTATTACTCAGAAAGTTGAGGGTCTATTCATAAAACTTAGCAAGAGAAATACGCAGATTATGTCGCTTTGCAGGGTGATAAGCACATTAGTCTAAAATAAACAATCCGTAAACAATTGCAGGTGTAATAAAAAATTTGTTTCATTATATACAATATATATAAGAGTAAACCCGAGGTGGTGCAGCTCCTTTTTCAGACACACCCCAATTTCTGACAGTACCAGGAATCGAACTCAGGCCCTGAGGACGGAAGCTAATAACACTAACCGTTACGCTATGCACTATTATAATGAATAATATTTGCATGTTTTCCTGTTACAAGGAATGTACCCTAAATTGCTAGCTGTAATATTTATAGTAATCATGTTGTTTTAGGCCTTAACTTACATGTAATTATTTAATTTTAACCGTCCACACTTTCTTGATCATTATATTACTGCGTTCATGCTTAGGTATCCTAAATTAGGCCTAGCGGCTGAAAAATGTATTTATTTATTTATTTATTTATTTATTTATTTATTTATTTATTTATTTATACATACATACATACATACATACATACATACATACATTATCATTATAGACTGTTATGCCTTTCAGCGTTCAGTCTGCAAGCCTCTGAGAATTTACTAAACTTCGCCACAATCCTCGATTTGCAACTAGTGTTGTGGCTTCATTTAGTTCTATACCTCTTATCTTTAAATCGTTAGAAACCGACTCTAACCATCGTCGTCTTGGTCTCCCTCTACTTCTCTTACCCTCCATAACAGAGTCCATTATTCTCCTAGGTAACCTATCCTCCTCCATTCGCCTCACATGACCCCACCACCGAAGCCGGTTTATGCGTACAGCTTCATCCATCGAGTTCATTCCTAAATTAGCTTTTATCTCCTCATTCCGAGTACCATCCTGCCATTGTTCCCACCTGTTTGTACCAGCAATCATTCTTGCTACTTTCATGCCTGTTACTTCTAACTTATAAATAAGATATCCTGAGTCCACCCAGCTTTCGCTCCCATAAAGCAAAGTTGGTCTGAAAACAGACCGATGTAAAGATAGTTTCGTCTGGGAGCTGACTTCCTTCTTACAGAATACTGCTGATCGCAACTGCGAGCTCACTGCATTAGCTTTACTACACCTTGATTCAATCTCACTATATTACCATCCTGGGAGAACACACAACCTAAATACTTGAAATTATCGACCTGTTCTAGCTTTGTATCACCAATCTGACATTCAATTCTGTTGGATTTCTTACCTACTGACATCAATTTAGTCTTCGAGAGGCTAATTTTCATACCATACTCATTGCACCTATTTTCAAGTTCCAAGATATTAGACTGCAGGCTTTCGGCACAGTCTGCCATTAAGACCAAGTCGTCAGCATAGGCCAGGCTGCTTACTACATTTCCACCTAACTGAATCCCTCCCTGCCATTTTATACCTTTCAGCATATGATCCATGTAAACTACAAACAGCAAAGGTGAAAGATTACAGCCTTGTCTAACTCCTGTAAGTACCCTGAACCAAGAACTCATTCTACCATCAATTCTCACTGAAGCCCAATTGTCAACATAAATGCCTTTGATTGATTGATTTATTTATTTATTTAATGTTTACCCTTCAGGGTTGCTTTTTCCCCGGAACTCAGTGAGGGACCCCACCTCTACCGGAGATACAACTTGGGAGGAGGATCGGTACCTCGCCCAGGCTGCCTTACCTTCTATGCTGAATAGGGGCCTTGTTAGGATGGAAGATGGTAGATTGGAAGAGATAGGCAAGGAAGAGGGATAGAAGCGGTCGTGGCCTTAAGTTATGTATCATCCTGGCGTTCGCCTGGAGAAGAAGTGGGAAACCCCACAAAACCACTTTCAGGATGGCTGGGGTAGGAATCGAACCCTCTCTGGACCTTTGTATATAGACCTTGGTCCAGCCAGTCTATGTAGTATAATATAAGTCGCTGCCTACGACACATAACAACGCAACCCAGGAATGGACCCGTGTGTCTGGAAGAACGGTTTAAGCACCATATGATGAGGTATTTCATTTGCACACTTAATTATGAATTAACGTGTAATAGTCAAGAGGCGCTTTTAAACGTTGGCGATCGTGCTGGAATTCGTATTGTATTTCAATGATCTCTAAATGGAAGTGGCATACATTTGTGGATGTATTAAAAAGAAGAAACAAGATTTATTTTCATTTATTCAGCGAGTTCAAGGAACAAATCACTCGGTTGCCTCAATATCTATGTACTGAACATATTGGAATCTTTATTTTGGGAATGGCGTAATCTACAGGCACGAGAATCATACAGGACTTCGCCATCACACGCTTCGCCGGAAAATCTACCATACTGGCATTAAAACCAAATAACTCGATTTTTTTAGATAACGGGTTCAGTCGTAGTACCACAGTTCTATGGTACTTGGTAGTACACTCTCTTCAAATCGTCATAAATAAGGTAC
Organism: Anabrus simplex; assembly: GCF_040414725.1. Lineage (NCBI taxonomy): Eukaryota > Metazoa > Arthropoda > Insecta > Orthoptera > Tettigoniidae > Anabrus > Anabrus simplex. The sequence goes on from NC_090266.1 coordinate 269,498,586, forward strand.
CGAACCCAAACTGAATTCTATTTCTAGAGCCATCACAATGGTCGCCACTATGTATTCACGGATTAACGATACCTTGATCATTACCTCAGAGTAATTTCTACAATGTTAAAAAACGCCTGATAAGCGGTTGTTACAGTACCAGTAGGCCTACTTGCGTATCCCTTACAGTTACGCTGTCGCCAACTACTGCAGCCTGTAGCCATATTCCCCACTGAATTACTATCGGTTGTAGAGGAAAGGAATTCCAGGTGCCATCTAATTAAACATTTTGATTCTTGACGGCGCCTTGCAAAATACAGTCGGTAACAGTTTTGTTCGTAGAGCTGGAATGAGAATATAAGATTGCTGGTTTTTTTAATATGTACTGGTCTGCACTTTTCTGGCAGGAACATGTTAAATTATGACGTCTATTTTTAAAAGTGAACTTCAATATTACATATCACATCCATAAAATATATGAACAATCTCAGAAAACACAACAAACGGAACTTCCTTAACAATTTTTCTATTCGTAAACTTGCAAGTTAGTCCCACCTCTCAGCATCTAGCTGCCCTGTTATACCTCAGTCCTACCTGTAGCTCACTTTTTTTACACTTCATTGAAGCACTGGTGCGAGATGCTGAAGAGATGAGAGCTCTCAGACGACAAGAAGAATATTATTGTCCAGGTTGCTCTTAAGGGAAATCATTAAGAGAAATAAGTACGACTGCTGCTAAAACGCATTCAACAATACAGAATATCGTTAATAAATTTAAATACGAGGGTACATGAAAGATTCAGACGAAAACCAAGAGAGTGAAAATGAAGTGAATGTCATTCTGCATCAAATTAGGCGTGATCGTAAGTTAACTGTACAAAAACTGCCCACTCTTGTACATCACAATATGACGGGCTGAACTGTCAGCATAGTGGCCTTCAGTTCGGGGAACCCCGGATGCGATTCCCGGCCGAATCGGGGATTTTAACCTCGTCTGTATACAGTCATAGTAAAAAGTATTCGTACACTTAATACTCAAACAAAAATACTTTACTTAGTACACTTATCGTTATAGACGTGGTATAACATCAATAGGTTAGATTTCTGTACACTATGTAAATATATGTACATCATAAAACATACAATTGATAGACGTCTCTGTCATTAATACATAAATAAATGAAAATACCATGATTTCATACTCGTAAAAAGTATTCGTACAGTCCGATTTTACTTTCATTCCCCACTGATTTTTGTGCAAATTTAGTATTTTGTTGGCAATCCTTTTGATTTTACAACGGCCTCAAGCCACCTAGGCACTGAATGAAATAGCTTGGAAGTGAAGGTGGCCTCAATCTTACCCCATTCTTCCAAAAGAGCCATTTTCAAAACTGGCTTTAATGAAATATTTCTTCTGATCAGTCTCTTTTTAAGATAAGCCCACACATGTTCAATCGGATTCAGATGCGGGGATTAGGGGGTGTCACCATATATTTGGGTGTGTTGTATAAAATCCACAATCGTGTATCAAGGCCCGTATGCTTTGAATCATTATCCTGCATGAATACATAACTACCCAGAACTCCCATCTTTTCGGCACTAAACGCTAGATGTTTCTTCAAAACTTCAATATAGTATTTACGGTCCATCTTTCCATCTATGAATTCTAAGGAACCTACTTCAGCTGAGCTCATTCACCCCCAAACCATTAAAACACATCCACCATGCTTCACTGAAAGAAGCAGACTTTTTTCTTCGAATTCTGTGTTCGTTTTCCTCCACACCTTTTTGCCATATTCTTCAAAAACGGTCAATTTGCTTTCATCCGTAAATATAACTCGATCCCAGAATTCTAGATAAGCATGTTCATAGCCTGTAGCATATTTCAGTCTTTTCTTCCTATTTGCTGGGGTAATTCAAGGTTTTCGCCTGGCATTTCTACAATGATACCCATTCGTATACAAAAACTTTTGAATTGTGGAAGCACGGATATTAAGTTTTAAATAATTTCCTAGTTCAGACCTCAGTTTTGCGGCACTGATTCGAGGATTTTTCTTAACATTCCTGAGGATTCGTCTTTTAGTTCGATAGTCTAGATTGCATGGACGTCCACATCTACGTGCATTTTTGAGAGATTTTCTCCCACCATACCTGTAAATAATTCCCTGAATTGTAGATCTTGGTCTCTTCGCAAGTTTCGATATTTCCGAGAGCGATTCACAGAAATTATGAGCTCGGATTACAATTCTTCTCTCTACTTCTGTTGTTTCTTTCATTTCGCGGCCCATCTTACTGATTGACTGTATCACTGTTTAGAACGACTGAAGCACAACCGACTTGGTACAAGAGTGACCTTTACTGCTTAATTGCGTTGCAAGGGATGTTATCAAGGACTTTGATGTGAGATAAACCATCTGTATGAATACTTTTTATGCATCTATATTTCGAACTTATTGAATGACACGTTTATTAAAACAAACATTTCTAAAGTAACATTGTTATTTCCGGTACGTAGTCGTATTCATGTTTCGCGAAATACCGAAATATAGAAAAGTAGTGAAATTTCTAGCAGCCAATGGACAATGCGTCAACTACAAACGACAACATTGCTTAACGCTTGAGGTGTACGTATACTTTTTCCCATGACTGTATTTTATCTGGCGCTGAGGTTGAGTGTTTGTGTTCGTCTCAAATGTATAAGCTCAAGTAATCAAGTCAAACATAATAATAAGAAAAAATACAATTGTAACTGGCTGCATGGTCGATAAGACTGAAAGCCAAATACATCATTTTAAAAATCACAATCTGGGAAAGGAACTTTCTGACCAGACTATACGTTGTGTTTTGCGAGGAGATGGCTACCGTGGCCGAGTTCAACCCAAGAAGCCTTACATTATTGCAACAAACAGGTTGAAGAGGTTGACATTCGCGAAGGAGTATGTTTTAGAAGGTCAAGGCTTATGGGATAAAGTCATATGGTCCCATGAGACAAAAATCAATCTTTCTGGTTCGGAGGGAAGATGCAGAGTTTGGAGAAAGCCTAACACAGCCTACCGTAAAGAAAATACTATCCCAATAGTGAAACATGGAGGTGGTTCCATTATATTATGGGCCTGTATGTCCTCTCGAGGAGTGGGAAATCTGCACTGTATTGAGGGAAGAATTGACAAAACAGTGTACCGGTATAAGGATATAATGACAAAAAATTGGAAGATAGTGCCAAAAAATGGGTGTTCATAGTAATAACACGTTTCAACATGATAATGACCCTAAACATGCTAGGGAACTTGTAAAAACCTAGCTGATTTGGAACGTTTCCCACCAACTCAAAACTCCTCCAAGTCAGTGAATTTAAATCCGACTGAACATTTATGGCTGATTTTGAAAAGTAGGAACAGAAACTGCTAGAATATATCCATATGGAGCTCTGCAGAGTCACTACAGAACAATGGAAGAACATCAGTCCACAGCAATGCAAGAAACTAGTCCTTTCTATGCAAAGACGATGCGAGGAAGTATTAAGGCAAACGGATTATGTCACTCGATACTAATTTTGTGGAAGTGTTAATTTTTCGTCTGTTATAATAACAAGAATGAAGTGTACTAATAGAAAAGTTGTAAAGAAAGTTCAAGTTTTGTGTTTTCTGAAATGGTTCATATATTTCCTGAAGGCGATATGGAATATTTAAGTTCATGCATTACGAACGCAGTTATACTTCATCATGTTCCTACCAGAAAAGTGCAAAAAACGTATTTCACAAAACAGCCCTTGTATTCACGTTGCAGCTGTACAAATAGAACTGCTATCAACTGTATATTTTTCTCGTTGGCTACAAAAGTATCAACGTCCGGGAAACAGGATCCAATTATTTCCGCAACTCGGCGAAGACAATGTGTAGGCAGGTTAAATATATTAAATGTGAATTTGATCGCTGTATTCCTGTGGCAGCCTTCTTCATATAAGAGCCCCATCCTTAACTAGTAGCAAAACATTTTTCTTACACTAACTGACAGAGCAAATGCAACACCAAGGAGGAGTGGTTCGAAAGGGATGAAAGTTGGGGAAAAAACAGAGACGGCACGGACGAATAATTGATGTTTATTTCAAACCGATATGCAGGTTACACAATGCGCACGGCATCGACTCAGTAGGATGTAGGACCACCGCGAGCGGCGATGCACGCAGAAACACGTCGAGGTACAGAGTCAATAAAAGTGCGGATGGTGTCCTGAGGGATGGTTCTCCATTCTCTGTCAACCATTTGCCACAGTTGGTCGTCCGTACGAGGCTGGGGCAGAGTTTGCAAACGGCGTCCAATGAGATCCCACACGTGTTCGATTGGTGAGAGATCCGGAGAGTACGCTGGCCACGGAAGCATCTGTACACCTCGTAGAGCCTGTTGGGAGATGCGAGCAGTGTGTGGGCGGGCATTATCCTGCTGAAACAGAGCATTGGGCAGCCCCTGAAGGTACGGGAGTGCCACCGGCCGCAGCACATGCTGCTGCACGTAGCGGTGGGCATTTAACGTGCCTTGAATACGCACTAGAGGTGACGTGGAATAATACGCAATAGCGCCCCAAACCATGATGCCGCGTTGTCTAGCGGTAGGGCGCTCCACAGTTACTGCCGGATTTGACCTTTCTCCACGCCGACGCCACACTCATCTGCGGTGACTATCACTGACAGAACAGAAGCGTGACTCATTGGAGAACACGACGTTCCGCCATTCCCTCATCCAAGTCGCTCTAGCCCGGCACCATGCCAGGCGTGCACGTCTATGCTGTGGAGTCAATGGTAGTCTTCTGAGCGGACGCCGGGAGTGCAGGCCTCCTTCAACCAATCGACGGGAAATTGTTCTGGTCGATATTGGAACAGCCAGGGTGTCTTGCACATGCTGAAGAATGGCGGTTGACGTGGCGTGCGGGACTGCCACCGCTTGGCGGCGGATGCGCCGATCCTCACGTGCTGACATCACTCGGGCTGCGCCTGGACCCCTCGCACGTGCCACATGTCCCTGCGCCAACCATCTTCGCCACAGGCGCTGCACCGTGGACACATCCCTATGGGTATCGGCTGCGATTTGACGAAGCGACCAACCTGCCCTTCTCAGCCCGATCACCATACCCCTCGTAAAGTCGTCTGTCTGCTGGAAATGCCTCCGTTGACGGCGGCCTAGCATTCTTAGCTATACACGTGTCCTGTGGCACACGACAACACGTTCTACAATGACTGTCGGCTGAGAAATCACGGTACGAAGTGGGCCATTCGCCAACGCCGTGTCCCATTTATCGTTCGCTACGTGCGCAGCACAGCGGCGCATTTCACATCATGAGCATACCTCAGTGACGTCAGTCTACCCTGCAATTGGCATAAAGTTCTGACCACTCCTTCTTGGTGTTGCATTTGCTCTGTCAGTCAGTGTATCTTAACACCGGCAGGTCACCTCAGAGACATAGGAAAACTAAACAAGCAATTAACTGAAGAACTATTAACCTCCTCCATCTTTTCGGAGGTTAAGAGAAACACTTTACCTGGACCATCAAGTGTCAGGGTTCCTACAACCTTAGCGACTGACACATTAGCGGCATCTTTAGGTTCATTTATAGAGAGGAACATACTTTTTCAGCAACTGCATCTCTTATATTATTTAGAAATTCGGTATAGGCTGTTGGTAAGTACGTTCAGCGTAAATGCGTTTCTGAAGACATTTTCCTGTTAGTATAGGCCTATCTGTTTATACAATGGCGGAAAATGAAATCCCAAGAAGACATTAGGTTAGAGCAGGGCCTCTCAGGGTGCATGCGCTTGGTGCATGCACTGGGCACGGTGCAAAAGACGATTTCCCTTGGTTGACCACAGAGTGCAGACCCCCCACTCCTCGATTTGGAGCAATAGCGCTTACTCTCTCTTTCCAAACGCCTGTCTCGCTCGCTACCCCTGTCTCCCTCTACCACACTTGCTCCGTAGCGCTCTAAATCCGAACTGACTTGAGCCGAGTAGAGCCGAGCTTAGCCGAGTAGCCTATTGACGAAGCGTTGGCCCGAGCTGAACCGAGCGGGACCGATACAAAGTGCACGGAGCTCTTGCGCCTCGATTTGCACGCGTGAGATTTTGGGCGTTTGAGAGGTCCTGGGTTAGAGAAACGCAGTTTAGGCTAAGCAGTTGTCTACGTAACATATTTATTTGATTGAAGTTTCCAGGTCACAGGTCCAAGCATGCGCGAGAAGACATGTGACATTGTGGTACATTAATAACCACTGTAGTCGCTAAGATTCTAAATGCAAGCATTCAAACGTGCATGCATTGTATCGTGGAGGTGCCGTTTGTAATTTTGTGGGATAGAGTTCCACGTATGCTGCACTTGGTCAACCAAGTCAGCAACGGTTAATGCTGATCCCGTAATGTCCCATACGTGCTCAATGGGAGAAATGTCTTCTTTTTAATTTGCTTTACGCCGCACCGAAACAGATAGGTTTAATGGTGACGATGGGATAGGACAGGGCTAGGAATGGGGAGTGGCCGTAGCCTAAATTAAGGTGTGAAGTTGGGAAACCAATGGGAAAACACGCAAAACCATCTTCAGGGCTGCCGACAGTGGGGATCGAAAGCACTTCTCCCGAAAAAAAATCGGGTAGCTACGTAACTAAAACCGCGCAGCTATTCGCTCGGTCGGTGAAAGTTCGTGTAATCTCGCAGGCCAAAGCAATTGGTCGACACCCAGTAGAGCACGCTGGGTGACAACAGCGGTATGAGGACGAGCGTTATCCTGTTGGAAAGCATCTCCTTGAATACTGCGAATGAACCAGTTCAATCACTCCACAGTCAAGGTTCTTGGGAAAATGACAAGAGTGCTCCTACTGTCGAAGAAAATCGCTCCCCAGACCGTAACTCCTGGTGTAGCCCAGTATGTTCGACGCTGCAGACTGCTTGGTTCCAAGCGCCCACCTCATTCTTATCAACCTACGGGGATCACTGGCTCCATGCCAGAAACAGCTCTCAACTGAGAACACAACAGACCTCCACTCTGACCTCCAATGAGCTCTAGCTTGACATCCCTGACGTAGCAGATGGGATTGATTCGGAGTTAGCGATATGACGTCTCGTTTGGAGCTGTCCCTCAAGTAATCGATTTGCTACAGTTCGCTGTGTCACTCGGGTGACAACTAAAGTTCTAATGGCTGCTGCAGACGCAGTGCAGTCCACCACAGCCATGCGTAGTGGCCTGTGTGCTTACGGACTCCGCTCTTCTTCACACAGTGCCTTCCCGTGACCACTGTTGCCATCATCGATGCACTGTGGATACATCCCTGCCAAGCAAAGAACATCGACCTTCTCGTAGCCTTACTACACGGCCTCGTTCAAACTCAGTAAGCTGCTGATACTGCCTTCTTTTTGTCTCCTCAAAGGCATGTTTGACTCGCACCTACCTCATAACGTCAACATCGTACGATGACTAACGCTCACGAAATATACAGTGCGTATTTGAAGCAAACTTACTTTGCAAATTCATTAGTGGCGCTACTAGCTCCATTCTTCGTCGACTAGTGCTTAAATCTGAATATAGGCCCCCTACCTCATGTTTCAGATGTACAAACACGCCTCCCGAATTCTAGCACAACTCCTCCTTGGTGCTGGAATTTAATTTTCCGCCAGTGTATGAAAGCTACAAATCAAGGGTGCCGTGCCCTTTTTTTTAGATATGTCCGCTCTTGTTAGCGCATAACACAGATCTGTAGTTTGGCGCTGAAAAGGTTGAAGATCCACTTTCTTCATTGTTTTTCTAATAATAACATACTGTATGTCACTTGTGTTTCATTGAATTTAAGTGGTAATTAACACGATGTATTACATGTCCTTTGAGTTATATGTAACATATGTTACATCTGATGACTTGGCCATTGATGCCGAATCGTTCCCTGCCAAATCCCACCACAAACGGTGCTGATTTTGGTGTGCAACTCTACTTGAGGCATCTGGCTTGTGTGCGACTCTACTTTAGGCATATTGCTACAGTTGCCCACTTGCCTAAATGCCGCAAACAACTCGAACATTCGCAGCGAAACCAGTTGTTGTGGAGGGGAGTGTCCGTTACAGTATCTGACGTCATCCATACTCCGTGAAGTAATAAGATTGCTTTGTTTACTTACCAAAACCTCTTTGCCTGGTCATGACTATACATATGCAGGATGAGTGCCGATGAGGGTGGGGGAAGAAGGAAAAAAGGGATAGACAGATAGGGAGAAAGCATTTTGAAAATGAGACTGAAGAGAATGGTTATCAGAGCTCTGAAACTTGCATCCAGTAGTACACAATACCCGCGGTCCGTTACTTAACGTAAAATTAATAACTACGTAAAATTTCTAGCCTGTTTGTTTGAATTGGCACACAATAATGGGTTAGTAATATATTTCTCTGTAACTGTATGTACTCTACTTCCACTGAAGAGGAACGGGGAGAAATACTTGAAGATATTATGTTTTGTATGACTGATAAAGAGTTTAACCGAATACGAAACAGAACACGAACAACAATGCAGAAGGTCAAATATAAACCAATTCAGAAATGACTCATGAAACAAAACAAAAACCCAATACTTGGGCCTATTCATATAAGAGAGATACCTACGATACCTGGACACTATTTTGCATCCCTTCTTTAACATGTTGACTGGGGAAGGGAGATTCTACGCCTATTTTCAGTAAGACGGTGCTACGGCCCACACTGCACATAATTCTATGGTTGTAATTATAATGTGTTCGGTGACTGGATAATTCGTAGGGTACTGTGGCCAGACAATGACCACCAAACACGAGTTTACGGCAAACTGAAGCGAAAAGCGCATAGCGAGCTGACGAGGAAGACCGGCTCTATTCCACCGCTCAAGAGACGAGCAAGGAGCTACCTGGCGAAAGACAGCTTCTTTATCCCATGTTCTATTCTATAAGGTTCGGTCGTTAGTAGAGCTCTGTACCCGTATCAGTGAGACATGAGATTTATTCACGCGCTCAGTGATTGTGATTATAAAGTGCACAATAACAATTATTCTTCATAGTTGAGTACACCATTGAGCAACGAGTGTTTATTGTTCAAATAATTACTTTTTATTTAAATAAATCGTATAAGTGTATGCGGAAATATTGCAAACGATTTCCGTGAACTTCTATACCAATAAAACCTAATGTCTGTGCTTGGTTTGAAAAGTTGCGCGCAACTGGATCCATCTTAAAAAGAAAAGTGCTCTATAAAAATAATGTCTTAAAGTGACGAAAAATGTAAAGATATGCAAGCCCGACTTCAGGTTAGCTCCTGTAAACCGTCAAGCCGTTCAGCACAGGAGTGTGGTATCTTAAAATCCTGACTCTAACCCCGCCCTCCCCCCATTCTCCCCAATTAAGTTTTCCGTGGTAGACGAGTTATATGTGGCAGATCCTGTCGCTCATGTTAAATTCTGCCCGTGGGTGCTACAATCCGAGTATGGCGGAGATTCAGACCCTTCGCTTCTGATCATGTCTGATGAAGCTTGTATCAACTCAGTTGGGTTCATTCAAATTCTCAAAACACTCGACACAGGAATAGAGCCAATCCCCCACGCAATACAAGGGGTACCTCTTCCTGACAAAAAAGTGGGTGTTTGGTGTGCAGCTAGTGGACGAAGGTTAATTAGACATATACTCTCTTATGGAATACTTATCTCCGAACGACATCTGGTCACTATTTTGCGTACTTTCTTTAACTTGTTGACTGAGGAAGAGCAAGACTACGACACTTTCAGCACGACGGTGCTACGTTCCACACTGCACGTTAATATACGGCTGCAATTAGATATGTGTTTCGATGACTAGATAAGTAGTAGGGGATTATGGCTAGCTCGTTCTCCAGACCTTAGTATGTGTGACTTTTATTTGTGGAAAATTTGAACAGACAGATTACCGGTACAATCCGCGTACAGTTGAGGCCCTGGAAAATGAAATTAGGAAAGTGTTAACTGAGTTAACAGAAGATAAATTGCGACACTTGTCACAGAACTTCCCTCGAAGATACCAGGGCCACATAATCGAAAATGGAAATAATTTTCAACAGCTGCTATAACATTAAGGTAAGAATAGGAAATCACTGTCTCCTTTTCATTTCTTTCCTATTTAGTATGATGAGGCTGTTTCTTAATTACTTCTTGTTGAAGAAAACAGCGGCTGTCTCCAACAGAAAGAACCGGTAGGGTTCTGTGGGAATAGGCCTACAGCCTGTCCTTCCCGTCGGCTCGCAATGCACCTCGCTTGAGCTTGCCGCAAACACTTGGGTGGTGGTCACTGCATAAAGGACAACGTCTTGCCAAAATTTCTTTTTTTTTCTTTTTTTTTCTTTTTGGCTAGGGCGAGTGGTTTAATGTCACACTAGCACACAGAATTGTTTCGGCGACGCAAGGATGAGTAAATGCTAGGAGTGGGTACGTAACGACCATGACATGCATTAAGATATAACCTGGTATGAAAATGATAATAATAATAATAATGTTATTTGCTTTACGTCCCACTAACTACTTTTTAAGGTCTTCGGAGACGCCGAGGTGCCGGAATTTAGTCCCGCAGGAGGTCTTTTACGTGCCAGTAAATCTACCGACACGGGGCTGTCGTATTTGAGCACCTTCAAATACCACCGGACTGAACCATGATCGAACCTGCCAAATTGGGGTTAGAAGGCCAGCGCCTTAACCGTCTGAGCCACTCAGCCCGGCCAGGTATGAAAATGAGAAAACGCGGAAATCTATCTTCAGGGATTCGAACCCATCATCTCTCGAACGAAAGTTTACGACTACGCGACCCAAACCGTGTAGCAAAGTAGCTCAGTTTACTGCTTTATGTTGATAAATAGTATAATATATTCCACTTTCCGCACAAGGATGCGGTAAGCACGGACCGAAGTTGAAGTTTTGTATTCTCTTTTAGCCTCTCACATCATACCAATTGATTACAATTGGTGCTCGCCTTTGGGTACAATCTTCCTTTACGAAATTTCAGTGCATATTTGGCAACCTGTTTTATCCTTAATAGGCCTAGTGCCGATAGTACTCTTTTTGTTAACTACGGATGATTCTTCTTCTTTTCTTCTACCGCTATTCCCACATATCTGTGGTCACGGGTGCTAACTATGTTGCACAAGTGGATTGGCCCTCTTTTAGGGCTGGATGCCCTTCCTGACATCAACCCTGTATGGAGGGATGTGATCACTATTGCGTGTTTCTGTGGTAATCGAGGCTTGAATATGAAGAGGAAAGTGTTGGGACAAACACAAACACCCAGTCCCCGAGCCACAAGAATGAATCAGACGTGATTAAAATCTCCGGGAATTGAACCCGGAACCTTCTGAACCGAAGGTTCAAACGCTGGCCATTTAGCTAATGAGTCGGGACTAATACGGATGATTATTAGCTATTATTCGTGTTGAAATGTATGTGCATTTACGTAATGCAGATGTCTGAGGTTTGATGAAAAGCGTAACATGTGGTTGTGTTTATAGAGACCTGAAAAGGGCTTTATAATGTACAGTAATACGAAAATTGCTTGTTTCCACTCGTTAAGCGAAGCCTAGAAACGAGTAGAGTTTTCCCATGCATTATAATCAGGCGCGGCGGGTCTATGTTTGCCGTGTTAGGCGGGCTAACTCTATGTAAACGAAAGATCAACGAATATGACTACATAATATTACGGCATATGCATTGTTTATTGAATACCGTATAGTGCCTAATACATTACAAATACAATAAAGCCTAATTCTCTTACGCATAAATATCACTTTAAGTGACGAAAACTTCGCATCTGCAAATGATAAAGATATGCCGACTGTGGGCTCTGTTTACCGTTTCGCCGAGGCAAACATGAAGAGCCTGAATTCAGTCGGGGCGCGCATGTGCATTCGATGTACGCGGTAAAACAGCAAAGACCTGACCATGCTGGCTACTAGGCTAGCGTGTTTGCCCCAGTCGATAGGCTAACTTAACAGCAATCGCTTGCAGTGTTCAGTGGTGATTGTTACGAGCGTGTCTTCTGCCTGCAAATGGCTTTGTTGCTGCTAAAGGGAGAAACAGTTATAAATGAGGACGAATGCTGCTGTGTTACTGAAGATGTATTAAAACATTCATTCTCTAGCCGAACTATTGCTGCTCGGGCTGAGTGGCTCAGACGGTTGAGACGCTTGCCTCTAGACCCCAACTTGGCAGGTTCGATCATGGCTCAGTCCGGTGGTATTCGAGGGTGCTCAAATACGTTAGAATCAATCAACCAATCAATCCCGATCTGCATTTAGGACAGCCGCCCAGGTGGCAGATTCCCTATCTGTTGTTTTCCTAGCCTTTTCTTACATGATTTCAAAGAAATTGGATATTTATTGAACATCTCCCTTGGTAAGTTCTTCAAATCCCTAACTCCCCTTCCTATAAACAAATATTTGCCCCGATTTGTCCTCTCGAAATCCAACTTTATCTTCATATTGTGATCTTTCCTACTTTTAAAGACACCACTCAAACTTATTCGTCTACTAATGTCATTCCACGCCATCTCTCCACTGACAGCTCGGAACATACCACTTTAGACGAGCAGCTCGTCTTCTTTCTCCCCAGCACAAACTTTGCAACAGTTTTGTAACGCTACTCTTTTGTCGGAAATCAGCCAGAACAAATCGAGCTGATTTTCTTTGGATTTTTTCCAGTTCTTGAATCAAGTAATCCTGGTGAGGGTACCATAAACTGGAACCATACTCTAGTTGGGGTCTTACCATGATTACCCCAATGAAGATATTTCCTTATATTAACGCCTAGATACTTACAGTGATTCTCATAAGGAACTTTCACCCCATCAACGCAGTAATCGTGACTGTAGATTTACTGGCACGTAAAAGAACTCCTGTTGGACTAAATTCCGGCACCTCGGCATCTCCGAAAACCGTAAAAAAGTAGTTAGTGGGACGTAAAGCAAATAACATTATTATTATTATTATTATTATTATTATTATTATTATTATTATTATTATTATTATTATTGCTTCTAAGATAAAAAGCATGGACAAAGGGAGCCCCACTCCCAGTATATCAGCTATGATAGCAGAAACAATAGGCAAGGTGCGTCGTTTTAATGATCTCTGGTACAGAAATGATTCATGGCAGTATAGCTGAAGGAAACTGTGTTCCATGTATTGCTGGGCTTGCCTTTTATTTTAAACAGATACTAATGCTTGCACAACAAAGGGAGTCTGTGATGTTAAGTTATTATGCACTGAAGAAACGACATGAACAGTCTGTAGACCATGGTAATCCCAAAATAGCTTTACTGAAGTTCAGTAGCACTAGCATAGAGGAATCCCTAATCATTGCCTTCAAAATTAATTGGGACAAGCATATTGAAAAAATAAAGCAAACGGGTATATAGTCACTCGTCTAACAGATGCTGTTTGTTCTCTGCTGGAGCAAGAGCTACCTCTTAGGGGCCAAGCAAAAAGTCTTGTTCAACATTTTACAAACTAAAATTAATGAAATGAGATATTGTGCTCTCAAGTTCCATGAATTAAAGAGATTTGTAAATGACAAACATAATAAATATTATTTGTTTTGGAAGCAGTGCACAGACGAACATCCATAAGTTTCATCAAAATTAAAATGAAGTTAAAGTTAAAATGCAGCAAACTGGTGATGAGGAAATTGACAAACAGAAATCATACTGAGACTGTATTGTGAAATATTTGTTACAATGGTTCGACATATAACCTACCGCTTCTCCCGAACTGAATAAGCTGGAATTTCTTTCTCTTTTGGATTTTGACTTGTTTGAAACATGCATTGATTCTTTCCCTGCTCGGCCATTCGAGTCTCCGGTTAAATCATACGGTAGTTAGGCTACTTCAGCGTCCTGGTACTCAATACCGAGTTGTCGGCAGTCTACGCATCAACATTTAAAAAAATACAATTGGCTTTACGTCGCACCAACACAGATAGGTCTCATGGCGACGATGGGACAGGAAAGGGCGAGGAGTTTGATGGAAGCAGCCCTGGCCTTAATTAAGGTACAACCTCGGCATTAGCCTGGTGTGAAAATGAGAAACCACGGCAAACTATCTTCAGGGCTGTCGACGGTGGGATTCGAACCCACTATTTCCCGAATACAAGTTCACAGCTGTCAACAGAATTTAAGAAGTCCTGCATACTAGAACTTTATAAATATTTAACATGTTCAGGATTAAATGTGGCATTACCTGAAGCCTGAACTAACAAAACACTGTTCTTTAATATTGACAATTCCTGCTACAAGCGCCTCTGTCGAACTATCTTTCTCGGCAAAGAAGCGGATAAAAGTTATTTAATAAGTTCGCAAACACAAGGAAAAGATAAAAATTGTCATTAATTTCAACGGAGAAGAACCTCCTGAAAAGCTGTACGAACAATCCGCGGTTCCACGATTCTGTTATAGACATTTTTGCTGCCAAAAATCGCCGGATAGAGCTGTTTTACAAGAAGTAATTATATGCAGATGTACAGAGAGAATTGATTTGTGTAACTTTAAAAATGTACGCTTCGTTTTAAGCTTCAATACTCATAAATTGTTTTTATCCAGGTTTCTACAAAGTAATGTGCTAAAACTTTGGTAAGGGTCACGCGCCGCCACTGGTTATAATGAGCACAAGAATAACAAAGTGGGTAGTAATATTAACAGGGAAAAACAGGAAATATAAAATTTCTCCGTTAATATTACCAGTATCGCAAACGTGTACATAATAACGAAAGATATTTAGAATATAACTTCCGAATTTTTATATTACGTGCGCTTTTACCGTGCGGGCAAAAATAACGGAGATACTCGCGATTATTATATTATTCACTACATTCCAAATATCTCGGGATATCTGTTTTATCGAGAGCTTGTAGGCTACGTAAGAGAAATGGTAGAAATGATCACTTCGGATTATTCATTTTCACCGTACGAGCTATCATGTTGGACATATTCACGAATTCAAGTTTCTTTCTATTGCTTCGCCTCTTAAAACGATCGGGATATAAGTGCCGCCTACCATCAAGTAGGGTTTCCTCATACATTATAATGATAACAATAACAATGTGATAGCAAAACCGATAGAAATAAATAGAACGTTTAAAACACAGAGGGTATCTACCAGTGCTACCGGAACTCGGGCATAAAATTAGTCGCACACCGTGGAGATGGAATCGCAAGCGGTCAGTAACAAAGTACTGAACACAAGTACCCAAGCACCAGAAGAATTGCTTGTTTTCACCTCTTAAAGTAGCCGGTTTTAAGTGATGCCTGGCAACAGATTTCTCAAACTATACTGTAATAATAATAATAATAATAATAATAATAATAATAATAATAATAATAATAATAATAATAATAACGTTATTCGTTTTACGTCCAACTAACTACATATACGGTTTTCGGAGACGCCGATGTGCCGAAATTTTGTCCCGCAGGAGGTCTTTTAAGCGCCGATAAATCTACCGACAGGAGGCTGGCGCATTTCAACACCTTTAGATACCACCAGACTGAACAGCTTCAGATACCACCGGACTGAGCCAGCATCAAACCTGCCAAATTGGAGTCAGTAGGCCAACGCTCTACCGTCTCTGAGCATGGCGAATATAAGACCAAGCGTGAGGACTTAGTCATAATAGCATGGTAGTTTGTGGTCTCGCCACTGCAAGGGATTATGTCCAACACGTGCCGAAGTAATTCCGGCAAGCCTGGTACAGAAAAGTGCGGGAGACGTTACTGTGCGAGATATTTCAGTCAATAAGTTGAATTTTCTTTGCTTTCAGTTCCTAAACTCAGTTAATTGTGTACTTCAAGCATGTGCCTTATGTGGCTTGATTAATTTAATAGTTCAACATACCGTACTGTTTTGTGCCTGGCTGAAAGTCAGGCTATGACAGAGTAGTGATAATATGCAATTTTTTTCGCCACCGAAGGAGAAAAATAAATGTGAAAAATGGGCAAGAGTTATTCCATGGGAAGATACTTTTTTTTTGCTAGTCGCTTTACGTCGCACCGACACAGATAGGTCTTATGGCGACGATGGGACAGGGAATGGCTAGGAGTGGGAAGGAAGCGGCCGTGGCCTTATTTAAGGTACAGCCCCAGCATTTGCCTGGAGTGAAAATGGGAAACCACGGAAAACCATCTTCAGGGCTGCCGACAGTGGGGTTCGAACCTACTATCTCCCGAATACTGGATACTGGCCGCACTTAAGCGACTGCAGCTATCGAGCTCGGTGGAAAGATACTGAGTTAACGCGTAATAGCAGAATTTGTCATATTCATTTCTCTGATAATTTGATAGTAAAATCAGATAATTTTATAGTGAATGGTGAAAAAGTGGATACCTCCCGTGTGAGATGGAAATTACGTCCAGTGCCTCACATTTCCCTAAATTTCCGAAATACCATTAATGTGAGATTAAGTCCCGTGAAACTCCCAACAGGAAAAATAACCGAGAAGCCAAAAAAAAAAAAAAAAAAAAAAAAAAAAAAAAAAAGACTGAAGACGCCAGGCAGCAGCGAATGGGGAATTAAAAGGCCAGTCTAATGCTGATCAAAACTGGGGTCATTCTAGTGTATTTGATGCCGATCTCAAAAAAGGCGCCTAAAAATGCTAATCGAAATTTAATTCGAGCTAGATCCAGTCTCAACTCAGCAAAATCGACGATTAATTTGCTGAAGAAGCAGGTTAGAAATACACCGGTATTTACTTATCGCTATAAGTAGATTATTACCTTTAAATAGTTCAGGGGTGTTTGTTTTAATATGCTGGGAGTTATGTGCTATTCATCTGTATATGTATTATCCAGTAACCTCTGCTTTCCGCAACATGTATGATGGTTTTCATTGTATCCTGGCGTGGTATTTTAATTGTAATCTCTCTTTGTTTTTAAAAAGACAGTATGAAAACTTATCAGTTACGTAGTAATGCGTTCCTCTGGCATCATTCCTAAGACCAGATTATCGGTACTGTGGAGCTTGCCCACTTTAGTGGTACCTGGCGGGGCGCGCTTGAACTGGAGGAGTCCTCACACTTGCTCTTATATTCGTCATAGTCTGAGCTACTCAACTCGGCAAACAATACTGTATAATGATAGCAATAATTAATTGTTCATCGCGAGGTTCAAACCGTAGTGGTCAGTAACAGACCACTACACGCAAATATCCCAAATCCTCGAACATTGCTTGTAACCACCACTAAAGAGTAGCAAGTTATTGTTACATTAGCATCATTAGTGGAATGATACACTATGTTAAGGTACATATTGAGCTAGATAATATCATTTAGTCTAACTATTGGATAATATAGGCCTAACTTATTATAATTATTTTCTATGTTCTGAGCATATTTTACATTTCTACATATAGATTGATGACATTCCTATGCACACTAATGATATTTAAAACCATGTAACCAGGAATATGATAATGTTAAAAGATTTCGTGATACAGAAACCATAATTGTTTAAATGTTGATGATGATGATGCTTGTTGTTTTAAGGGGCCTAACATCGAAGGTCATCGGCCCCTAATGGTACGAAATGAAAGAACAAAAATTACAAAGGCATCCACTGACCAAAATAAAAATAAAAAATGTCATGAAGAATGAATGGATGGACAGGAACCCAACAAAACACAAAACAAACAAACAGAAACAAAAACCAGTGGATCGGAGTCAATAGAGAACGAAAATAACATTATTACCGACCAAGGAACCACTCATAAAGCACAATGATGCTTGGTGTCTAAAGGGGGTGCAAAATCCACGTCTGTGGCCCCACAGAATGGTACATGTCGCGAGTAAAATAGAACCATGGTATGTGTCATGTTGGGGTATTAATCAGAAGTAGCGAAGACTCACGGTGTTCCACAAAAATGGTACTACTCACAAGTACTGTACTTCGTACAGGTAACGCAGACCTATGGTGTTTCGCACACAATGGCGCCACTTACAGCCAACGCAAACCGATGAGTTTCCTCACCTAGGGTACTAGTCACGGGTGCCGGTCCCAAGGGCCCCGGGGTGTTCCGCACATAGTGAGTACTAATCACAGGCAACGCAGACCCACGGTGTCGCTCATATAGTGGCACAACTCATAGGCTACGCCCAGACCCGCGGTGTTGCCCACATGGGTACAACGCACGGGTACTGGAATCCACCAGGCCAGGCTTTTTACTGCAACGAATCACAAACATATTTCGTACCATGTTAGTGAGACTACTCGCAAGTACATGCAACCCATGGTGTTCCCCGCATGATGGTACGAATCAAGAGTCGTTTCATGGTTCTAATTCATTCATCCCTTGGTCGCCCCTTTTAGTCGCCTCGCACGACAGGCAGGGGATACCGTGGGTGTATTATTCGTCAGCCTCCCCCACCCACAGGGGGTGTGTGTTTGGTCCGCGAGAGGTATTTTATTTCCCTCAAGTCCGCCGGCAAGCCGGTTAGGACCCCCCTATCCGCCACCTGGGACGCGCCACGTGGGAGTATCACCTCTCCCCCTGCTACGCCTTCGTAGCAGGTTCGTGGGTTTAAATGTAACTTTACATTATTATTATTGTTATTATTATTATTATTATTATTATTATTATTATTATTATTATTATTATTATTTGTATTATAATATAAATGTTATAAACATACCTACCAACAGAGAATTTCCAACTTCTTAAATAACTGTGACTTTCTGTATACCATGTGTATACCTAAATATGAGAAAAATAACATTTTGAAAGGAGCCCCCGTGGCTCAGACGGCAGCGCGTCGGCATCTCACTGCTGGATACCGTGGTTCAAATCCCGGTCACTGCATGTGAGATTTGTGCTGGACAAAGCGGAGGCGGGATAGGTTTTTCTCCGGGTACTCCGGTTTTCCCTGTCATCTTTCATTCCAGCAACACTCTCCATTCTCATTTCATAGCATCGATCAGTCATTAATAAATCACTTTGGGAGTGGCGACCCCATCGTACTAATAGCCTATATGATTCATTCATTACATCCCTGACCCGGCCAATGACTGGAAAACAGGTTGTAGGTTTTCATTTTCAACTTTAAAAAAAATGAACTAAATATCCTTCATTGAAACAATCACCTTGACATTCTCCTTCATCTACCAGCTGATTTAGTACTTGGACAAAACATGGCGGCTAGACAGGACTTCGCTACACTGCCCTATATGTCTGTTTGGACACCCCCTAGGGGGTGCCTATTGCGGTGCCAGTACCGGTGCGCTATGCCGCGCTCCTCACCTGGGCTGTTGTAGAAAGATAAGTATAAAAAGAATAAAATATATTAGAGTGATAATAATAATAATAATAATAATAATAAAAAGTGGTGGAATATTTACTGTAATGTGGGTTCATTAGTGTGGTAATATGGCGAAACGCAACGTTATTCGTGGTGTGCCATGGCTGGATGTTAGATAAATGTCTAAATTATTCTTTGAGCCAGCGGCAAGGGCAAATTTGGATGGTCACCCATCCATGTTTTGACCACGCCCGGTGTTGCTGTGGTTGACCGGGCCTTGCCGCTGGATTGTGCGCTGGAATATGTTTATATTCCTGAGTATCGGGTGGTTATGATACTTTAATTTAGAAATACAGCATTTAATGTGGAAGTAGACAGCATAGGAAATGCGGCAGTTCGTTGTAGTGCACCCGCCTCGGTGTCCGATTGTTCCAGTGTTTTGTTAGAGCTTTTAAGGAGTGAGGTGCTTGTGCAGTTAAGGAAGTGAGGATATGTTCTTGCTGACTTGGCGGGGGTGGGATACTTGGAGACTTTAGTCTATAATGAGTTGCTTGCTTGGCATGGGGGGTGGGGGGTTCTGGTTATGGGTTGATATGAGATTTAGAAGTAAGTTCAGGATGGTGGTGGTGTCCTGTCTGGTCAGGTAACTGGGCTGTTGGGTATAGGGTCCAGGGTTCGAGTGAGGTAGGATATTGGTGGCTGTATGTACTGTAGGTTTAGTACTTGACTGTAGATGTTTGGCGTGTCTGTAGTGTTCCTTCACTGCCTTCTTGATAAAGGGACAGCCAGGGAATGAGGCGGCATGACTGCCTTGGCAGTTTGCACACCTCGGCTGTTTTCGCGGTACCGTGCAATCAGTGTGACGGTGTGAGCCGCCACATCTGTTGCAGCGAGTAGCCGCAGTGCAGGTAGCTGCAGAGTGGTGTAGTAGAAGGCAGTTGAAGCATTGTATGACAAGGGAGGGGCGGGGTGGGTCGTGGGTTCGAGTCACTGTTGTGTTGGTTTTATGTGTTGGTTGTCTGGCAGTCCTAGGAGCAGATTTTTTACGTCTCCTCCTAGTCTGAGTGTACTTGTTTATTGTGTCCGTGCCCGGTTGTGAGACTGATAGGGTCTCAGTCCCGGGTTCGGTTTCAGGTTGGGGGGAAAGGGGGGAGGTGAGGGGTG
Source organism: Anabrus simplex (assembly GCF_040414725.1). NCBI lineage: Eukaryota > Metazoa > Arthropoda > Insecta > Orthoptera > Tettigoniidae > Anabrus > Anabrus simplex. The sequence goes on from NC_090266.1 coordinate 269,519,008, forward strand.
CATCATCTACGGTGTCATCTGTTTGTGTTGCTTGGTGCTGAGTGTCAGGTTCTGTTCGTGTGGCTGTTTCCATGTCTGAGGTGTGTTCGGAGCAGACTCTGTATTGGATGTTCTCAGTTCTTAGATGTTCAGAGATTGCATTGTAGCTTGCTTGTCTGTTAGTAGAAAATATTATGATACATCCATTACAGAGCTCTTGCGCCATTTGTACGTGTTGAATGACGGGTTTTATGGCTGTATATGTGTTTTTACGGTGAACGTACAATCGTTTGGGTGAGATGTCACTGAATGGGTCATAGGGAAGCGGGAAGATGAAGGGGTAGGAGCTGGAATAGCGTTCCTTGGTTCTGATTACAAGTGGTTCGTTGAAGTTGGGTGGGTCCATGGTTTTCAGTGGGAGGTCGGTGTCTCGGCTACTCAGTCCACCGAGGTGGTCCCGACAGGGCTGGGTTAGGGCTGGGGAGACTTGGGTGTTTGTTATAAAACACTGGAACGGTCAAACTCAAATAAGAGGACCGGCGCGCTGTTAGGTGCTCGCTCAGTGGGCACGGTCGGAACAAGTGTAGTTTTACCGTGTCGCAACGGGACGAGTTCCGAACCAGTGACCACACTGAGGGCTCTGACAAATTGCTCACAGGCTGGCTTGGTTCTGCCTATTCTTGGCTGGCAGTTGGCGATTGTTGGATTCAAACAGGCTGTATGGCAGGGGGCCTGTTCTCCGAGAGCTAGGGGCTCTCTGGTGACTGGGCTTCGTTGCTTGGTTGGTTGGTACTGAGTACCGTAGTTTTCGCAATAGACGTAGTGAGCTAGCTTTCAGGGTGCTAGTCTCGCTGGAGCTTGGTGCTGGGAGCGTCTGCACAGTGCGAGCGCTGGACTGCGAATAAAGTAACTCCCTGCAGCAATATTGACCCGATGCTACCATCTGACGGCTTCACTCATGACTACCACACAGTACTACCATCTAACGGGTAAATATGCAACTTTCACGGACAGCATGAAACAAATCCTGCATACAGCGGTCAGTCGGCGAATTACTGCGTAACAATATATATATATATATATATATATATATATATATATATATATCTCTCTCTCTCTCTCTCTCTCTCTCTCTCTCTCACAATAAAGCCGCAGTGAGAAGGAAGCAACTCCTTCACCCGCAGTCAGTGTACACACGGTCAAATAAAGTACAGATGTATTTGATACAGTTTAAATATCCTGCATGTCGGCGTGTCCGAAAGCCGCTGAAGTAATAAGCAGAACGTAAAACCAATTACATACAACTTCATTATAGGCTCTTATGCCTATTAGCGTTCAGATTGCAAGCCGCTGAGAATTTAAACATCTCCGAAACAATCCTCTATTTGTAACAAGTTCCGTGCCCCATTTAGTTACATACCTCTTATCCTTAAAATCATTAGAAACAGCGTCTAACTATCGTCATCCTTCTTATCCTACCGTCCACGAGCTATTCTATTAATTTCCAAGGTAACCTATCTTCCTCCATTCGCCTCACATGACCCGATCACCGAAGCCGGTTTATACGTACAGCTTCATCAATCGACTTCACTCCTAACTTAGCCTTTATCTCCTCATTCCGAGTATCTTCCCACCATTGCTCCCATCTGCTTGTACCAGCGATCATTCTCGATACTTTAATTTCCGTTACTTCTCACTTATGAATAGCATATCCTGAGTCCACCCAGCTTTCATTCCTGTAAAGCAAAGTTGGTCTGAAAACAGACCGGTGTAAAGATAGTTTCTATTGCACCATGATTCAATCTCACTTACAATGCTACCATACTGGGAAATTCACATCCTAAATATTTGAAATGGTCTACCAGGTCCAACTTTGTATTCCTAACCTGACGCTGAATTCTCGTAAGTTTTTTCCCTACTGGCATCACTTCAGGCTTGGAAAGGTTAAATTTCATATCATAATCATTGCACTTATTTTCATGTTCCAAGATATTAGATTGCAGGCTTTCAGCACTATCTGCACTTTTCAGTAAATGATACATTTAAACTATGAAAACAACGGTGAACCCCCTTAAGTACCTTAAACCAAGAACTAATTCTACTATCAATATATTCTCACTGCAGCCCAACTGTCAACATAAATGCCTAGGATTGCTTTCAATAATTTACCAGTAATTCCAAAATCCCTCAGTACGGCTACCACCTTTTACCTTGGTACTCTGTCATCTGCCTTCCCTACATCTACGAAACATAAGCATAACTATATATTGCCCTAGTAGCATTTTTTAATTACCTTGCGCATAGTGAAAATCTGATCTTGACAATCCCTCTGTGGTCTGAAACCACACTATTTCCCATCCAACTTACTCTCAACTAGTGATCGCATCCTCCCTTCCAAAATGCCAGTGAATACCTTGCCCCGTATACTGATCAATGAAATACACCTCAATAGTTGTTGCAATCTTTTCTGTTCCCTTATTTATAGACAGTAGCAATTACTGCGTTCGTCCAATGAAACGGTACCTTACTAACATTTCATGCTAATCTTATTACTTTAAGAAGTCACTTTACCGGGCGAGTTGGCCGTGCGTTTACGGACCCGCAGCTGTGAGCTTGCATCCGGGAGATAGTGGGTTCGAACCCCAATATCGACAGCCCTGAAGATGGTTTACCGTGGTTTCCCCATTTTCATACCAGGCAAATGCTGGGACTGTACCTTAATTAAAGCCACGGCCGCTTCCTTCCCATTCCCAGGCCTTTCCTATTCCATCGTCGCCGTAAGATCTATCTGTGACGGCGCGACGTAAAGCAAATTGTAAAAAAAGGTCATTTTATCCCTGCCTTCCCACTATATTTCACATTTTCAGGTCTAATTTCATCTATTCCAGCAGTTTTACGACAATGGAGTTTATTTACCATATTTTTCATGTCTTGAAGCGTAACTTCGTCAACATCATTGTACTCCTCCTCATGAGCTCGGTTGTTCACGTCAGCAGAAATATTTTCTTTTACGTCGAGAAGATTTTAAATATATTCCTTCCACCTGTCCAGTGATTCCCTGGGATCTATTATGAGTTGACCTGATTTACCCAAAAAATCTATTAATTTCCTTTTTCCCCTCCCTTTCTTTATTATTGTCCAGAAAGGTTTCCCAGAAACTTGACCTAGCCTTTCCAGGTTATTACCAAAATCTTCCCACGACTTCTTGCAACCAACAATTATTTGCTTCACTCTGTTTCTTCCATCTACGTGCTATTCCCTATCTGCATCAGTCCTTGTCTGGAGCCATTTCTGACACGCCTTCGAGTTACGTTTACAAGCTGCCCTTACCTCATCATTCAACAAAGATGTTCGCCTATTCCTATTTTTACACACACAGTTGTCCCTTGACATTCTCTCTCTGTTTCTACTACAACTTCCCTGTGCGCCATCCATTCTTTTTCTATATCCTGAACGTGCCTACTGTCTAATGTTTGGGACTTTCCACTAATCATATTCATATACTTATATCTCATTTCCTCGTCCTGGAGATTTTTCTATCCTTATTCGCCTGCAGACATATTTCACTTTCTCTATCCTTGGTCTAGAGATACTTAGTTCACTACTGATCAGATATTGGTCTGCATCATCAAAATATCCCCGGAATAACTGCACATTCCTAGCAGATTTCCTGAATTCAACGTCAGTTATGATATAGTCTATTACGGATCTGGACCCCCCGTGTGCAGCAGTGATTAGCCTGATTCTTGAAGAATGCATTCGTAACTGATAATATCATACTGGCGCGGAGGTCCAGTAAACGCTTCCATGTCTTTCCCATATTTATCCATCACCTTTTCGTGTCCTTCAATTTTATTTCCAGGTCTTACATTGAAATCGCCCAATAACACTATCCTATCCTTGCTCTTGTTCGTGACTACGATGTCACTCAGTCCTTTTCAACTTGTCAACTTCGTTCTCATCTGCACCCTACATGGGTCCTAATTCCTCCAACAGCTAAATCTACCCACATCATTCGCTCATTTATGTGCCTAACAGAAACTACGTTGAGTGCAATAGTATTCCTGATGAACAGTCCTACACCACACTGTGCCCGTCCCTTTTTAATACCTGTTAAGAAAACTTGATAATCTCCAGTCTCTTCCTCGTTATCTCCTCTTACCCGAACATGATTAACTCCTAAAACATACATATGCATCCTCCTTACTGACTCAGCCAGTTCGACTTCTTTCTTCCATAAGCCCCATTAATATTAAGAGCTCCGCATCGAAGTCCATTTCGTTCGCTAAGTTGTTTTCAAGGAGAACCTCGCCTGTCAAATGGAAGTGGAAGTCCGCTACTTCCATAGGTCCGAGACTTGCTTAAAACGTTCTGAGCGTGCACGATGAAATTTCTGTGAAGCAGGATGCTATCCTACTTACACATAGTCCCAGTGAGAAACCCTTCTCTACGGGTTAGGGATCATCGAAGGATTGTATAGTCCTAGCCGCCTGAGCACAAGGAGGGCCATGACTCAGAATATGTCCAAGATTAACACTCCGTTTCCATAGAAACTGTTATCCACTTACTAGACCACTCAGCCTATGTCCGTGATTCACGAGCTAGGAGGTGATTACAGTAACCCACACCACGAACCACCAATAAAATTACCGTTATTAACTGTGATGAACTATAGTGAGCTCCAGTTTGCTATGTACAACCAACGTCCAGCGACGGTGGAGTAGGTAATGTCTAAGACTGGGATAGTAGGGGTCGCAGCCGTAATTACCGTAATTACCAGCCATTTGCCTGGGACGAAAATGAGAACCCAGGACAGCCGCCGGTGGGGTTCAAACCCACCATATCTCGAGTGCAAACTCACAGCTACACGAGCCGTAACGTGTAGTCAACTCGCTAGGAATCATCATCATCATCATCATCATCATCGTGTTCTCGGCCGCAGAGAACATCGTGGAACCTTTGACTACACTAGTGTACAAAAGTTACGCATACGTTACGAGTAAGCAGGGCAACAGGAAATAGACCGCAAATCGCACGACATATGCACCTAGCATCCTTACGTGTTCGCTCTGTATAGGAAAGGAGTGCTCCCTGCTTTGATTTGCGGCGTAAACGCAAGGTCAACACAGCCAGTGCCTGCGCCCCATATTCCCTCAGTTGTGTTTCCCCTGTTATAGTGTGCGGAGTGTAGCCTCGTGGTGAACGTGACAACATACTGGCACAACGACGCCATTTAGACCCCGTTTTGCAGGGTAGAATACTCGGCCGCCTGTAGGCAGGCCACACACAGACCGAAGTCACCGTACACATGAATGTGACACAAAGTGTCATTTCCAAGCTTTGGAGAAGATTTCGAGACACAGGAGATGTTAGTCGTCGACCAGGACCACGTCGACCAAGGGTAACCACCCCACAGCAGGACCGATATCTGGCCTTAACCGCCCGACGAAATCGGAATGCACCTGCAAGACAATATATTGTCGGCGGAGCTTGCAGCTGTCTCAGAGGTTGCCGTTTCCCGGCAAACTGTGTACCGGAGGCACAGAACAGCAGGGCTGTTTGCCCAACATCCAGCTGTGTGCGTCCCGCTCACTCCAGCACAGAGACAGACCCATTTACTATGGAGCCGTCAACATCGAAACTGGACCATGAATGATGGAGGCATGTGCTCTTCACAGACGAATCCCGCTTCAGTTTGCAGAACGACTCCCGCCGCACATTAATCTGGAGAGAACCGGGTAGCCGATATAACCACAGTAACATCGCGGAACGGGACCAGCATGGTGTTGGTGGCGTCATGATGTGGAGTGGCATCATGTTGAATGGACGCACGGACCTGCACATTTTCATGGGCGGTCCGAGGAACAATGTTAACGCTCGAAGATACAGGGATGAGGTACTGAGACCACATGTTGGACTCTTCAGAGGTGCGGTTGGTCCAGAGTTCATCTTAATGGACGATAATGCCCGACCGCACCGCGCTGCTCTGGTGGATGAATTTCTGGCTGGGGAAGACATTCATCGCATGGACTGGCCAGCGAGATCTACGGATCTGAATCCGATAGAACATGCCTGGGATGCATTGGAGACGCGAATTGCACTCCGTCAGCCTCCACCAAGGACCCTCCAAGACCTTCGCATTGCCCTTTCGGAGGAATGGGATCGACTTCCACAAGAGCTCTTGGACCATCTGATAGAGAGCATGCCACGTCGCTGCGAAGCATGTGTGGCCGTTAGGGGTAACCGTACACCCTATTAACAGCATATTTTGTTGTGGAAGACATTGCCAACTTTTGATAGTTGTTGTCAAAGGTGTGCCTTATCTATCAGAATCTTTCTGACATATGGTGTGCCAGTCAGCATCCGTTTGTTCAGCAATCTGCCTTGACATTCCTATCAGGCGGTATGGCCTCGTTTAGTGATTATGCTTAACTTTTGGACACTAGGGTACTAAACGCTTGTCATGTTTCCCCATACAAGGGTCATCCTTAACCAAAAATACATACAAACAAGGTTATTTTCAAAACTCCTCGAAATACGACTGGTGGCAATCGACCTATAACAGACGAAAAGAATACGGTAAAAATATTATCTGTAAATCGAAGGACATTCGTCCCTAGTAATATCGGAAATACTGGTTAAGTAATGAACCAGTAAGAACTTTCCAGTTTACACAGAGTTTCAATTTTTACAAGTCATACAAAAATGAACACTGGAGTTGAATCCGGTCTGCTATAACTACACTCGAATTTGGATATTCGAGAATGCACATAGACCCCATGCATCGAAAAAAGGGTCAATCTTATCCGCTGTCGGACATATTATGTATGAAGTCCATATCCGAAATCTCGCACGTCGTTCGAGAAAGTATGCCGTCTTAATAATATACCATGAAGTTACTTAAATTCTTGCGATCTAAAAATGATAGGTTCAACAACTGGCTACACTTGAAATAGTGTCTAGTGTAAGGATAACGCAACAGCAAAAAGTTTTCCTTTAACTTTAATCAACAGTTCGTCTTACAGCGAAAAATTCCGATTTGTTATAGTGAAATGGACCCTGCTGTTTTGACTAGAAAAACGTCCTACATGCCAGGGTGCAAAAACATGTTTAAAAATGAAGAAGAATAGCTCACCTTGTTGAAGAGCGTGAGCAACTTATAGCGTAAAGATCGAAGATACGCAATTCTTTAAAGAGAAACTGGAGCCTGAAGCCTATCTCCAATATGTAACCTATCTCGAAGTCCATTTTGGACTTTCTTAAAAGCTGACCTTTAGCCATATCTTGAATTTGCACTACCTTAAATTCCACGGCTTATTCCCCAGATTTGCACTAGTATTAACTGGATTTCACTCGCTAACAAAGTCCAACATTTATCTGCCGGGCTGAGTGGCTCAGCGGTTGAGGCGCTGTCCTTCTGACCCCAAATTGGCAGGTTTGATCCTGGCTCAGTCCGGTGGTATTTAAAGGTGCTCAAATACGTCAGCCTCGTGTCGGTAGATTTAATGTCAGGTAAAGGAACTCCTGCCGGACTAAATTCCGCCACCTCGGCGTCTCCAAAAACCGTAAAAGTAGTTAGTGGGACGTAAAGCCAATAACATTATTATTATTATTGTTATTTATTACTAATAAACAATATGGCTGACGACTTGTAGAATTGTACTTTTCAAAAAATTTCATAACATAGAAAAATTTACTTTTTAAATTTTTTTTAAATTATGGAAAAATATTTCTCCTTGCTTCACTTTCTCCGAGAATCCTAGATTACTATACACAGTCTCCAGGTCCCTCTCTCTCTCTCTCTCTCTCTAACTGAGGAGTATAACAATTTATCTTAGCCATAATCGAAGGGCAATGCCATGTTACTTCTACTTACATGCCACACCTAACCTAACCCTACGGCGCAAGCGACCGCTGCTCAGCCCGAAAGCCTCCAGATTTCAGGATGTCGTGTGGTCGGCAAGACGAATCCTGTCGGTCGTTATTCATGGCTTTCTAGACCGGGGCCGCTATCTCACAGGAGGAAGGAGTATTTCTCAAAACTACAAAAGGAAATGTAACGGAGGAACAAAAGGGCGAAAACACCATCATCGTCAAAACCCACCAAGTAGTCCTAGCTCTGATAGGTTTTTACACTGGCAGAAAATGAAATCCCAACACCAAGAACACATTAGTTTAAAGTAATGCATTTTAGGCTAAGTAATTGTCTAGGTAACATATTTATTTAATCGAAGTTTCCAGGTCACAAATTCAAGTATGCGCAAGAAGACATGTGACATAGTGGTTCATTAATAACCGCTGTAGTCGCCAAGATTTTGAATGCAAGCATGCAAAGGTGCATGGATTGTGTCGCAAAGGTGCCGTATGTCATTTTGCGGGATGGAGTTCCACGCCTGTTGCACTTGATCATTCAAATCAACAATGGTTAGCGCTGATATGGATTTGTCGGGCGAAATGTCTGGTGATCTCGCAGGCCAAGTCTGTAGAGCACGTTGGGTGACAGCAGCGGTATGGGGACGATCAATATCCTGTTGGAGAATATCCCACTGAGTTTTCCTGCTGTCAAAGGAAATCGCTCCCCAGACCATAACTCCTGGTGTAGGCCCAGTGCGTCGACGCCGCAGACAGCTTGGTTCCAAGCGCTCACCTTGCCTTCTTCTTAACAACCTAAGGCCATCACTGGCACCAAGACAGAAACGGCTCTCATCTGAGAACACAGCAAGCAGATTGCAGTGATTCGGAGTTAACGATAGGATGTCTGACACGGAGCTGTCCCTCAAGTAACCGATTTGTTAGAGTTCATTGTGTCACTCTGGTGCCAACTGAAGCTGTAATGGCTGCTGCAGATGCAATGTGACCTACCACGGCCAATACGGCGGTCATCCCTTCGCGTAGTGGGCCGTGTGCGGCCGGAACCCGGTCTTCTGGAGACAGCGCCAGTGGCTTAGAAAAGTATAAGGACGCCTCCTTATAAATGTAGATAGTCATCTGCCATTATACTTTTCTAATATCAAACCATGTCATAAGCATGGTGTTTTGGGGTTAGATTTGAATTTATTGTAGGTCTTAAAAGATAAAAAGTGATTGTTTTGTGTTCTAGTGTGTGCATAAAATTAAGAAAGTATGTTTATATAAAAAGTAAATAACTTGCCAACCAATTCGGGTACAATTTTCATTTATGGTAAAAATGCCGCTGTACCCGAAAGATTTCAGCTTTAGAAGTCAAGATTATTCTAAGAATAGTTCTTCTTGACCCAGCTGGAGTGGAAAGTCTAATTTTTTAAAGGTCAAATTAAGCAAAAATCATGAATTTGCCCACGCTCCTAAAATTTTTAAAATTTCCCAACTCTCTCTGACTTCTGATTGCACAGCCCTATTCATAATGTTCCTTCCCGCCGACTCAACAGTTGAAGACAACAATGAACTTTCAACAGAACTTTCAGTAGTCCGTCAGTGAGTCACAGTTGCTCAGTTACGGATTTACCACTTCTTCTTAGATTGTGTTAGCCTACGTGTCAGTGTCAGTGAAAGTGTGAAGTGGGTGATTATTGGCATACATAAGGCTGATCAGTCTCTTAGGCCCGGTTTCATCAACACATGTTAAAGGTATACTAACAAGTAGTTAATTAATACGGAGGTAAAATTTTAACATCTTGCTAGGTTTCTTGCGTTTCATCAAACTTTTCTTGTGAACTGTTAACTAATCGACTGTTAACTCTCCCAATATTGCGAACTGGTGCGAATCAAGGAGGTAGTGGTACGAACATGCTGTTTTACAGCGCGCTCCGTTGCGCTCTTGGACAGCTGTAAAATATGGCGCGAGAAGTGAAACGGAATCGTAGTTCTTTTTTTTCCTCCTTCGAAAAAGAGTTGTTAATTGAATTAGTTAGTAAATGTATATAAGTTATTGAGTGCAAGCGCACGGATGGCTTGACGATAAAACAAAAGGACGAGGCGTGGGAGAAAGTCCGCGATGGTTTCAATGGGGTTAACAAATACTTTTTTAGCGGGTATCCACTGTCACCTAACAAAATCACTTCGTTAATTGTCCTACTTCAAACTGTGCTCCGATATGGGAGTTATTAAATATTGTATTGTCGTGTGCAGAACCAGACCACCTAGCAAGTATATCCCTGATTTGGAGGTTAGGCTCATTAATCACCTGAACATTAACAGAGACATATCCCTTCCGATTACGATATATTTCGGCCCAATTGCCTCCTGGTGATTGGATTCTTTCATGTGTGTAATCTATTGCACCTAGAACAAACACTAGGAAAACGGCTTATTTCATAGAAGTCGCGGATAATTTGCTGACGCTCTTCTACTGAAGGGAATGTAATGTTATATGCCTTCTCCTCATGGATGCTATTTCCGCAGACACTCGTCAAACAACTCTACTAACAGTGGCTTTAGAAATTCCAGCATTGTCTCCAACCATTATGTGAAAATAACCAGTAGCAAAATATCGTAATATTATCAGTACCTGCAACATTGGAGAAAGAGGTTAAGTTTCTCTTCGTAGGATATTCTAACATCACTCGAATTTCGTCAACAACCTTAGCAACGACTATTTTCGATAACCTGTATCTATGAAGAAATTCCGCATCCGTCAAATTTTCAAGTCATTACGTCCCTGAACTCTTCTTGATCAGGATTGTTTTGTAAGAGATCTAAATAGAGCAATTCCGCATCGAAAGCGAGATTCACAGCAGCCATTTTGGAACAGGTTGCTAAATGCTAATGTTAGCCATTTAGGCCCGGTTTCATCAACACATGTTAAATATATACTAACAAGTAGTTAGTTAATACGGAGTTAGAAATTTAACATCTTGTTAGGTTTCTTGCGTTTCATCAAACTTTTTTTGTGAACTGTTAACTAATCGACTGTTAACTCTCCCAATATTGCGAACTGGTGCGAATCAAGGAGGCAGTGGTACGAAAATGCTGTTTTACAACGCGCTCCGATGCGCTTTTGTTTGAGCACAGCTGTAAAATATGGCGCGTGAAGTGAAACGGAATCGTAGTTCTAATCTTTCCTCCTTCGAAAAAGAGTTGTTAATTGAATTAGTAAATATATATAAGTTATTGAGTGCAAGCGCACAGATGGCTTGACGATAAAATAAAAGGACGAGGCGCGGGAAAAGTCCGCGAGGGTTTCAATGGGGTAAACAGATACTTCTTTTCGTGGGTATCCGCTGTCACCTAACAAAATCACTTCGTTAATTGTCCTACTTCAAACTGTGCTCCGATATGGGAGTTATTAAATATTGTATTGTCGTGTGCAGAACCAGACCACCTAGCAAGTATATCCCTGATTTGGAGGTTAGGCTCACTAATCACCTGAACATTAACATTAACTGAGATATATCCCTTTCGATTACGATATATTTCGGCCAAATTGCCTCCAGGTGATTGGATTCTTACATGTGTGCAATATATTGCACGTAGAACAAACACCAGGAAAACGGCTTCTTTCATAGAAGTCGCGGATAATTTGCTGACGCTCTTCTACTGTAGGGAATGTTATATACCTCCTTCTCATGGATGCTATTGCTGCAGACACTCGACAAACAACTCTATTAACAGTGGCTTTAGAAATTCCAGCAATGTCCCGGCCATTATGCGAAAATAACCAGTAGCAAAAACTCGTAATATTATCAGTACCTGCAACATTGGAGAAAGAGGTAAGTTTCTCTTCGTAGGATATTCTAACCTCACTTGAATTTCGTCAACAACCTTAGCAAGGACTGTTTTCGATAACCTGTATGTATGAAGAAATTTCAGATCCGTCAAATTTTCAAAGTCATTACGTCGCTGAACTCTTCTTCGATCAGGATTGTTTTGTAAAAGATCTAAATAGAGCAATTCCGCCTCGAAAGCGAAATTCACAGCAGCCATTTTGGAACAGGTTCCTAAATGCTAATGTTAGCCATTTAACATTGGAAATGGCTGATGTTAACTTTAATACGCAGTTTAACATTTGTTAATGTTAACATTTGTTGATGAAACGCAAATTTTCTTAAATCGTATGTTAAAATGATTTAACACCTTGTTAAGTACTAACATGTGTTGATGAAACCGGGCCTTAGGAGCATAGGAAAGGAGTTAAAAGTGAGCAAAACTTGCGGAGAACAAACTGTAAAGAAATTTAAAGTGACCGGCAGTGTAGCTAATGCTCACAGATCCGAACGACCCAAGAACACTTCACCACGACAGGACAGAACTTTGATCCTGAAATGCAAAGCAAACCGTACGGGTAATTTTCCTGAATTGTGCGCGGATATGAGGAGAGATTTCGGTGTGGAAATCAGCACTTTCACTGCATCAAAACCACGCGAAGAGGCTGGATTGATGTCACGCGTTGCTTTATGTAAACCACTACTGAGCAACCTCCACAAGGAAAGGCGTCTTAAATGGCGTAGGGAACGGAAGAACTGGACGGCTGAAGCCTGGCGTAGAGTTGTATTTTCCGATGAAAGTCGTTTTGAACTGTACTCAAGCAGGAATATTCGAGCGCGGAGAACAACATCTGAGAAATTTCTGCTTGCTTGTCTAGCTCCAGCCGTCCAGCAAGGTGGCGAAGCTGTGATGACTAGGGGCTGTATTACCAGTGAGGGCCCAGGAGAAATGAATCTTGTTGATGGAACCGTGAATTCCACTCAGTATTGCGAAGCTATGGAAGAGTTGATGTTACCATCAATTAATGGACTAATGGGTATGAAATTCTTGTTCCAACAAGATAACGCACCATGTCACAAGTCCAAGGCTACGTTGGCATGGTTCCAGAACCTTGATGTCGAGGTCCTACCCTGGCCTGCTATGTCCTCCGACCTAAGCCCGATAGAGAACTTGTGGAACTCCATAGTGGCCAGACTTCAGAAAAGATAACCAAAAACCAAGGAGGATATGAAGAAGCAACTTGTCGAGGTCTGGCGTACCATTACCAGGGATCAGTGCCGAGCCTTGGTTGAGAGTATGCCACAACGCGTTGACGCTTGCAGGAAGGTTCGTGGTGGCCACATTGATTACTAAATGTGTAGGGAATTCTGTGTAACATTTTCGAGAATTTTGTCATTTCTTCCTAAAGTAATTTTCTGCGTAAAGTGAAAAAAAAGAGAATTTTGCTTGGTGTCCTTATACTTTTCTAAGCCACGTACATCTCTCCGGAGAAGACAAGTGAGGACGTTATCGAAATCGTACTATGGGTAACAGCACACGTAACAAATGAGGATAATGTAATAATTGCAGAAGTCCACAACTGCAGACTCGACAAACCAATTACAAAGACAGAACAGGTAATCGAAATGTTACACGAAGAGGGCTTCTTCCTTGACAACAGCAAATATTTGAAAACTTACTTCACTCCTAACGGCTCCAGTGCAACAGACTTATGTTCAACAGGGGGTAGGGGCTAACCATAAAGAAGCAGGAAGGTCTATGGTCATCAAGAGCAGCCCTAATCATAAAACACATTCCACTAGTGACAGAAAAGCGGGCAGGTTGGCCGTGCGGGTAGGGGCGCTCGGGTGTGATCTTGCACCCGGGAGATAGCGGGTTCGAACCTTACTGTCGGCAGCCCTGAAGATGCTTTTCCGTGGTTTCCCATTTTCACATCAGGCAAATGCTGGGGCTGTACTTTAATTAAGGCCACGGGCGCTACCTTCCCACTTCTTGGCCTTTCCTATCCCGTCGTCGACGAAAGGCCTATCTGTGTCGGTGCGATGTAAAGCAGATTGTAAAAAAACTAGTGACAGAAATATAACTAGAGTCCCCGCGGAACAACCAATTAGTAATAACCAATAGCACAAAATTCTGTACAAAACTGGATCTAACAAAACTGCAAGACAGCGAAGTATTAGACAAAGCAAGGAAACTCTTAGTCAAGGGTCATCTAGACGAGGCGATGGCAATGAACTATTCCATAGCATCACCATACCAGCTAGGAGAAGATAAGCCCAGAAAAAAGGTTCGACAGCCACTGCTGCACCCACTTGCATTACCTCAGGTAAGGACGACTCCGACAATAGACGAGCTACGGAAATACGCAAGCAAGAGAAGAGCTCACAAACAGCTCCTGAAGACAAAAACCTTCGACATACCTAGAAACAGAAGAGAGAAAACTAGCGTAGGAAGCAAAAACACACCCGTTTGTTGCCCTAAGGAAAAGGCAACCACCGAATGCAAGGGAGATGCGAATGTAAATTTGAGAGAGATATTCCTCAGCAACCTAAAACCAAAACAGGAAGGAAGAAGCATACAGCGCATCCTTCTCCTAGAGCAACCCCAATACCTACAAACCAAATAACACTGGAAGAAATTTAAAACGCAATTAACGAAGCTATGAAGGGAGAATCTACTGGACGGGACAATATTTTCACGGAGGATATCAAAGCCTCTCAAGAGTACCTCATCCCTCTACTGACCGAAATATTTAAAGAGTGTTTTTACACGGCCATGGTCCCAGAAGTTTGGAGAACAGCAACAGTAAGAGGCTTATATAAGGGAAAAGGGAGCACAAACAACCCCAACTCACACAGAGGCATTGCACTTGAGAGCAATATATCTACACTGTTCACGAAGATCTTAACCAACGAACTAACAAAGGAAACGGAAGCCCTCATACCAGAACATCAATTTGGCTTCCAAAAAGGAAGGAACGCACTATGGAAGACCAAGAGGGAAGTACTATAACGTCTTCATAGATTACAGGAAAGCTTTCGACCTGATGAACATAGAAATCATCATCGAAAAATTAAAACTAATGATCGAAGACCACCCTCTTATCGCAATCACAGAAAGTATCTTAAGCTTACAACCTTATAGTAATTAATGATGAATTAACTATATCAAGTGAAGTGATTCAGGCAAATGTCATAATTTACGGAGAACCTTTAAGCGCGTTACTTTTTAACATAGCTACATCGGACATCGTCCTTATTGCCAAACACTCCCCGTCAAATATTCTAATAATGCATAGAGACGACATGCCACTGGGCTCACCTTCTAAAGAACTACTTCAAAACGTCCTGGGAAAATTAGAACAATGCGTGGATGAAAACAACTTCACGATAAACCAAGAGAAGAGAGAAGAGGGGGTGAAGTATCTGCAAATGACACCCACACACTAAAGGCAGACCGTTAGAAGTTGTGAACAATTGTGCACCTGGACGTCTCACTCCAATCCACCGTAACGTCCTTCAATCAACTCGTAAAAAATAGAACAGCCGCAGTAGTCAGGTAGCATAAAGAATCTATATACACTTTCTCTCTCCACCGCAATGAAACTGTTCGAAACAGTTATAACGCCGGCTCTCACCTACGGGATCGACATCAAGTGGGACAAAATAAAAAAGATCAAAGCAAAATTCCTGGACAGAGCGTTAGGAGAAAGCAGCTCTGCGCCACCGAGACTCGTTTATAAACTGACAAAAGAAACCTCCTTCACTGAGGACATTCGTATGGAGCAAAACTCATCATCTAGGAAATACAGAGTGTGAACGTTACCAGCTAATCAAACGTGAGAAGAAACAAGTAGCAAACACTGAACTGCTCTTTCGAGCGCACCATATATATTATTAAATGTAATCACGTAGGCTGAGTGGACGTCGAACCAATCTTTGGGTCCAGGTAAAAATCCCTGACCTGTCCCAAATTCGAGCTCTTGGCATCCGGGTAAGAGGCAGGCACGCTATCCCTACACCGGATACTTACTAGTTGTCAAGTGCAAACATGCTGTTGTTCCTTGCATAAAAGTTACATCGTGATATCCTATTTTATATTATTTACACATCTTTGTGTAATTAGAACTGCCCTTAGCACATCAGTGAGTGCATTTATATGTAGTGAAGTCACGAATGTTTCCAGAAACCTCTTACCTCCATCTTCAATATTTTTGAGTGCAGAATTCGTAATTTAGTCAGCTAAATAAACTCCCAACGTGAAAGTTGGACAGCAATGCTAACATTCCCTTCTGAAGCAACCTGCAAGCTGATGAAGTAGTTAGGACAATATTGTATATATAAGAACACCCTCAGTTGTAGTCTGTGACAAATGCGCTATTACTTTCAGCACAAAATGCATAACCCACAGTTCAATATGTAATAATCATTCTAAACATGGTCTGCTGCACTCCGAGTGCGTTGTATCGTAGTTTAACCCAAGTAGCGATCTTCAGTGGTGGTCCACTCCATGAACGTACAGTACTGAAGGATATACTGACACGCCAAGCGAGTGGCTGCGCGTTTTGTGTCACGTAGCTGTCAGCTGGGATTCGGGAGGTAGTGGGTTTCGAACCCCACAGTCGGCAGCCCTGAAGATGGTTTTCCGTGGTTTCCCATTTTCACACCAGGAAAATGCTGGAATTGTAACTTAATTAAGGATTTCCTATCTTATCGTCGCCATAAGACCTGTGTGTCGGTGCAACGTAACGCAAATAAAAAAATCTCACCACGTCGGTGAATCCAGACCAGGTTCCGGAAATGACACTCATTGAGACGTACACTTCCCGACACAAAATCCGTGCGGACTCTGGGACGGAAACGGCTCCTTGGCTGAATCGTCAGCGTCGAGGCCTTCTGTTCAGAGTGTCGTGGGTTCGATTATAGGTCGGGTCAGGCATTTCAATTGTCTTGTTAATTCCCCTGAATTGCGGAGTGGGTGTTTGTTCCGACACACTCCTTTGCATATACATACAACGCACACCAACAACCACCACCACTGAAATACACAATAGTGAATACATCTCTTCACACACGCCTCACTTTCCATCAAGCTTCAAAAGGCACATAACGCAAGTGTTCGACTTATTTCAGATATACCAATTTTTAACCATATTTCTCCCGCATTTCATAGACTTTCATGACTCTGCTTAAGAGAGCGACGAAATTTACACACTGTTTCTCTGTTACATCGTATACTGAACCTTAACACTCCTGAATACCTTGCCACACAATTCCATTACCTAGAATCATCTTCTAGTATTCCTACCAGATCATCTTCCACCTCAGTACTAAGTATTACCATTCACCGCTCAACTGGCTACAGTAAATCATTTGTAGTCGCCGCCAGTCTATTTTGGAATTCCCTACCTGCAGAAATTAGGAGCGTGTGAAACCACCCCCGTTTTAAGAATCTCTGTCAAATCTGGTTAATAAATAATCATTATTCACAACATACGTAGGATTAGATAATAGCTAGGTTATTAGGTTAATTAAAACATTTAACTGATAGCTTAAGACATTAAATTGTAGATAATTTATTTAGTGTATATTTAACTCTTCATGTAGGTGTATGTATGGTCGGACAGAATAGCGGGCTTCAAAGCCTGAGTCCTGCCTTATAAAACATGAAAATAATAATAATAATAATAATAATAATAATAATAATAATAATAATAATAATAATAATAATAATAAAACCATGGTTGGCTCAGGATGGGCGTCCGGCCGTAAAAGAGAGCCAAGCCCACATGTGCAACAGGATCTTGTACGACGGGATCAATGTCAAATCTTGTGTACCCCGTCTCGTGCTATGGTTTTTCGTAATACAATGTGTTTTTTTTTCCCCCTTTCATTCTTTAGTATACCTTTCTCCAATTTTGCCAATAAACTATTATGTTTTGAAAGTGAATGGCAGCATTTAGAGAATTTGTGGCGAATATTATAATTTAAATTCGTTCTATAAACATAAAAATGCGCCCGTTTCTTGGCAAAGTGTAGATAAATTTCCTTGTATTCACTATCCAAGAGTGTTCTTTACAGACGTGATTGTGCTACGGGACTTAGTAATATTCAGTCCACTGCTTTTTATGCCAGGAAGTTTACAGCATACAGCACACCATAAGCTGAGTTTGAGTTACGTAGGGATGTGCTAGCGATGAATTTAACAAAATATTGAAGTCTTTGGAATTTAAGGACCGATACTCACAGCCTGATTCTACGCTCACATGTGTCGCTATCTGTGAGAGCAATGATGAACTACGTGTACTTGGACATGGCCCAGTTGATGCGTCGCTCTAGCTAGCTCCTTTACCGGTCTTGATAAACGAGTCCTCGCACTGTAATCAGACTAGTTTAGGGAATTCGATCCCGACCCTTATTTCTAATTCCGGAATTTCGGGATTACACTTCGTCAGTCCCGAGACTGAAGGTTGCAAATAAAAAAATAAGAAGTCATCTGTTAAATCAGCAAATCGAAATTTAGACAAAATCAACATATTTTACCGTATACACCTAGCTAATCTAATCACTCTAACTAATCAGACTTAGAGTCAGACTAACCAGATTTAAAATCACTCAGTCTCTACGTAAGAATTATTCTTTTCCAAGAATCAGTGAGATTTCTTTACACTTACATAAATATAAATAAAAACCCTTATGTAACAAGCTATGCAAATAAACTTTGGAAATTAACAACAATCTCTCTGAACACAGACTAAACAAACGACTTTCATGTAACAATATAATAAGTAGGTAGAAAGTTTCTTAGTAGAAAGTTTTACAAATAACATTAATCAGTCACGTTTCACGTTTCTCGTAAATATAAAGAAAACTAATTTAATAGGAAAATTATAATTTGAATTGCGAAAATATGATCTGAGAAATAACAAAGCGTACAGTGTCTCATTACCAAGCCTGCTTCACAATTTATTGCACATATATGCAGATGCTGAGGAAGCGCGTTCAGGTTCGATGAAAGTTGGAGGAATCGTTAGTAAATACTTATAAGCATGCTCTAGGTTATAGCTCCGAGTAGAAGTTGAAGCCTCGTATAGGTTCATTTCATTCTTAACAATTCTGGAAAAATCATTTTCATTTAATGCTTCAGGAGACATAATTTTTTGAGCCTTTCTTTTCTTTGAGCGTCAAATCACTTTTTTCCCTATTTGTAGGCTCGACTTGCATATTTTGTTCTTCCTCTATCATCTTTTTTTACCATTTAATCTCTCAATTAAAGAAACAATCTGGTTTCTTATCAGGACTTTGCTCGGACTTGAAAATGTACGCTTTATTTCATCGAACGCCAACGCCACATTGTCACTATGAGAATTTTGTAGGCAGCATAATACGCCACTCAACTCATTTCTTCGGCGATCTTTCTTGCTCTTTTGTAAATGCATCTTGAATTTAGAAGCCAACTCGGAGCTATTGTAATTTAACTGCTTAAAAAGAAACCTAAGGGTAGCATCAGCTGTGCATAAATTCGCATCGGTGCGACAGAGTGCTTCTACAGTTAATTTGACTGGAGCCAAGACTTTAATGATTTCATCGACGAGTTCGAAATCGAACTATTCCAACTGCATTGGATTATGCAAATCGATAAGCGCCTTTTTGACACTAAATTTCAAGAAGGCAAAACGCCCGAGCATAGTGTAGAGGCTGTTCCATCTGCTTTCGCAATCAAGCAGTAAACTTACCTCCTTGTCATGCTGTATCTTCAGATATTTTTGAAGAACGCTCTTTTGAAAATAGGAACCACGTTGCTAACTTTTTATTACATCCTTGATGTTCTGGTCATTCGTCAAATCCGGGCAATTTTCTCTTTCTTCAAGGTCTAATCCTGATTCAAGATCATCATCATCATCATCATCATCATCATCATCAGAGTCTACATCGTCGACCTCAGTGGACTCATTTTCTGAAGCCGGTATACAGGATATACTTTCTTTATAAAGTACATCGAAAACGGCTAAGTAAATGCCATGAGCAAAACAAACTTGGTGCTCTGCATTGACAAGTTTTCCGACTTTGAGGATGACATTTGGACCGTCGGTTACGATTGCCACGATTTCGCTGTCCACTGAAATATCGAACTGAGAAAGGCGCTCTTTGAAAACATAACGCATGTTTCCGCCTTCAAAGATGCATCAAAACGAATAAGGCCTAAACTCCAAAACTTTTTCTCGGAATGAATATTTACGTTATGTACCTTTTGTTAGAATTCGATGTCCATTCATCAAAGCTCAAACTAAAGCGCTGACCTTCAGTTTTTAAAACAGTTAATTCAGCTTTTATATGCATTTTAATTCTGTAGCTGTAATTGACGACACGATTACGAACTGCTGAAGCAGCTTTCGGTAAATATGAATATCCTTTTGATGATAATAATAACGCTCTCAGATCTTTTGAGGTTAAGAAGACACTAAAAGGAAAACATCTAAGGCCGTCATTCGCGCCAAAACGTCGTCTAAAGTAACAGTTTTAACAAAAAAGTCCTCAAGTGAACTATGTTCTCTCTTCAATGCCGGTGGAGTCGCTTAAGTGCGGCCAGTATCCGGTATTCGGGAGATAGTAGGTTCGAACCCCACTGTCGGCACCCCTGAAGATGGTTTTCCGTGGTTTCCCACTTTCACACCAGGCAAATGCTGGGGCTGTACCTTAATTAAGGCCACGGCCGCTTCCTTCCCACTCCTAGCCCTTCCCTGTTCCGTCGTCGTCATAAGACCTATCTGTGTCGGTGCGACGTAAAAGCAAATAGCAAAAAAAATAGCAATACCGGTGGTTCTTCGCCACTTTGGCTAGTTGATGAGGACGGCCCTGCAGTAATAACGTTTTGCCATGTTTGGTTGAAAGATGAGTGTGTAGTCCTTTGGTAGACCCTCCTAAGGTTTTTAATATAGCCGGGGTGTATTTACATTGCGCTGTTTTGCTATCTTTAGCGACCAAAAAATGGCTCCAGGCCGACGTTGCATCTCCGTCTTTTTTATGTTTGACGTAGATAGAGACATGATCACTACAGTCGGTCATAAATACCTTTAAAGAGAACAAAACTACATTAGTGCAATATAAACATAACTTCTCAGAACTGCCGGAATTATATTCATTTGTTACTGATATCCATAAATTCAAGAACCTACTAATTACAAGTTAACTAAAAAACAATAAACAACTCACGTAATAAGAAGCGCAGGTTTCCACAAACAACCTCTAGTCTGCTGGCGCAAACGCTACTAAAATCAGGAGGCAAAACAAACTTCAGTAAAGTACGTAGCACGCTAGAGTTACACGCCAGTCTGTTGAACAGTGAAGCAACTTGACTGTAGCACTACCAGCACATCCAGCAAGAAGTTGCACATAGAGGAGAAACCCTTGTCTTATGCATCAAGTGCGGTAAGGCATTCACTTATCTCACTCACACGCATTGTGTTCAGATTTTCACGCACATAGGGGATGAACAATACAGTCATGCGCTAAACGAGAACAGGCATTTACACACCGAAAAGACGCATAAATAACGCACTGAGAGTTTCGCTTCACGCAGTCTATTTTGGAAATTTTTAAGAATGATGTCAACCCCAAAAATCCCGAGATCCGGAAAACTTAATCCCGAAAACTACGGGATTGAAAAGCGGTCGAGATCCTCTAGACTAGTTTCATATCTCGACGCGTGGCACTGGCCGCCAATGATTGCACGGTAGATATGAATACTCCACTGTGGAAAAGTATTGACTTTGATTGCCGATTTATCATGATTTAGAGGTATGAAGATGGTTACACAAGTTAAAATTGTTAAAATTATTAATCCTAAAGGCTATTTTTATTGATATTTGCCAAAATAATATCATGTGAAATTACTACGAGATGAAGCAGTTCAGCTAACATATTTTAACTGTGAGTAATAATTGCATTTAAAAAATATATTTAAAAAGCAGTCTTCTCCGTACAAGCCATGAAGGTCGCGGGAAGGGTGGAAAGTAAAGGCTTTCCCTATGCGAAACCATGGCACTTGGTGGGGTATTTTTACCTCCAGGAATTAACCTGGTGCTCATTTTTATGTAAGCTAAGTGAACCTCAGAGCCACGTCACCTCCGGAAGTAGAAATCTCGTTACTTAAGTTGTTCGACTCCCTGATCCGGAAATCGAACTCACGTCCTTCCGAATGAAACCCAGCACGCCTTTATTGACTCGTCAGGCACAGCCCCTAATCTCTCGTACTATTTAGGCCTATACACATAGTAGGACTTAGCACACGGATGAAGTTCATTACGTTTGTCACAATTCCGATCTTAATGCGCAATACAAATTGATTCCACGACGAACAATAACGGAAATATTTCCAACGCTCTTCCGTTTTAATGTTAATCGTACCGACTAATGTTATGTAATACAGCGAAGAAGAATAGTAAATTCTGATCTTGCATACTTCATATCTTTTTATCGCAGCAGAAAGCTTACTGGCCTCGACAGTTGATTGAATAGGTACTGTCTTCCAAAAGCGGGCCGAAAGCGGACGTTTGACTGATCTACAATCAGTCACAAAAGTCAACATACACCTAGTAAATGTTCTTCTACTTATACAAGAAATACAAATAAATATTAAGAAGTGTTATACCACCTTGCTTCTTTACAGGGACGTAAACGTTGTCATAACAAAAATAAACATTCAGGTACTTATTTTGTGACAAAAAATGGAAAAAGAGCTAAAGGTAGCACCTCACAAAAGTCTACATAAAACACCAGTGTTTACTCTCAGTACTTCGTAGGACCTCCATCTGCGTCTATAACAGCCTGAAGTCTTCTAGTCATAGATACCAAAAGATGTTCTGTTATCGATGGAGTTATTCCGGACCATGCCCTCATCAGTGCATCCTTCAAAGGATATTTGTTTCTGATTCGATATTTGCGAAGTCATTTTTTTTCGACTTCAGCCCAGACATGCTCGATTGGGTTTAAATCGGGTGACTAGGGTGGTAAGTACAATTGTTTAGGAACGCTATACAGGATCCAATCTCGGGACGGTGCGAGCAGTGTGTTTTGGATCGTTATCCTGTTGGAAGATCTATTGCCGTCCAAGCCCTAAACTTTCTGCAGACGCTTTCAGAAGTTGTCCTAATATGTCGAGATACTGCCCGTGATTCATTATGCCTTCAATACAAACCAAATTCCCCACCGCAGCCACCACCATTGATCCCCATACCATCACAGTGCCTCCACCATGTTTGACGGTTGGTACAAGATTTTCAGTTCTCATGGCTTCATTTGCTTTACGCCATATTTTACCACTACAATCTGCTCTAAATACTTTGTATGCACTTTCATCCGTAAAGAGAACTCGTTTCCAAAACGTAACATGTTTCCCAAGATGCTCTGTGGCAAACTCTATCCTCTTCCTCCGATTCTGCTCCGTAATTAGAGGTTTACGTCTTGCACTTCGTCTTCGATATCCGTTTGTCCGTAAAATCCTTCTTATAGTTTCGGGATGTGCAGACTCATGTGTAGTGTTTGCAATATCTGTCGCTATTTTAGATTTGTTCGTGGATTGGACTTCACTGTCTTCAAAACTGACCGAACATCACGGTGATTAATATGCGTGGACGGCCAGAACGTGATTTATTCATCACACTACCATTCAATTTGAAATTGCGTACAATTGTTTGAACAGCTGCATGATTCTTCCTCACAACCTCCGCTATATTCCCGTAAGATCTACCTTCATAATGTAATTTCACTATTCAATTACGAATATCCATAGATATTTCTTTGCTAGGCATAGTTACTCACTTTCCCTCCGCACTATCACAAGTGAACACGTCGATGGTTGGAGCTAGACTGACTCATAGCCCTCTTTTAACACTCGCAAGATGTAAACAGTGGACTAACGCACAGGTGTATGTTGAATTTTGTGAGATGTGCTATTGCTATTTCTTCATGTCTTCCCGGAAGTATTTTGTGGAACAGGACATGTATGGGTAGAATAGATTGTTAAATTGCGTAGAATTAGTTTACGACGGTTAAACAGGCAAATATCCTTTCAACATCATATATTTTCAAATAGTAGGTGGTGTATGTAGACTTTTGTGACTGACTGTACACGCGAGTTAACTTGCCGAGTGGAACAGTCTGTCTCGTGAGGAGGAGCTGCGGATTTGTACAATTTTCGTTTTTATGTTGTCACTCCTCTGGATCATACATATTCTGATAGAACTACTGGTACTTAACACACGCATGGTATTCAAGGCATTCGATCCGTGCTATGGAGACTCTGATAGGAATGGGGATGCTACACAATGAAGGGAACACAGGAGAGTAGTTGACACCGCTACATTTGGCCAGGTCATTTCAGATCTCAAACCACCTTGCATTGGTAGATCGCAGGCGTAGTACTGTTTCACCAACATGGCCGACCTTCCAGAGAAAGGTACGATAACTAGTAAGTTCATACAAATTGATGAACTACGTTTTGAAAGAAGCATATTATAAATTTATAGATTACTCCATGAAAGGAATTTTCTTTATTACTCTGTCCACGCCACCCTATCCTACGCTTACCTTTTCATTTCTGCATAACTACTACATCCTGCATTTAACCTAATCAGTTTGTCAAATTCATGCTTTGATCTACCCCTACCGTTCTTACCGCCATCTGAGCTCTTAATATCCACAGACATAGTTTTTCTCTCTACAAAGGTTTTCTTGATTTTCCTGTATGCAGTATCTACCTTTCCTACAACGATACAACCTTCAACATCTTTGTAATTCTCTTTCAACCAATCTTCCTTAGCTATCTTGCACTTCCCAATTACATACTTCATTCTTTAATCACCTGTCTTCTTTCTTGCCCTCCTCATTATTTGCATTCTTGTACTTTCGTACGTCAATCAAGTCTAATATCTCCTGAGTTATCCAATGATACTTGGTTCATGTTTCCGTTCTTCCTAACCTTCCTTCAGCAGCCCTACTGACCTCATTCTTAACGACTGCCCATCCTTCCCCTATTCTGTTACCCTTAGCATTTTCATTTAGTCCTTATGTAACATGTTCCTTGAAACAATCCCTCATTCTCCTTTCTTTCAACTTTTCTAGATCCCATCTCCTTGCATTCCAACCTTTCTTCATATTCTTCAACACCACATGGAATTCCATGACTACCAAGTTGTGGAGAGTCCACGTCTGCTTCTGAGAAAGCCTTGAAAGTTTTTGAATCTCTGCCTAACCATAATGAAGTCCATTTGATACCTTACATTGTCTCCAGGTCTCATCCTCGTATACAGCCGTCGCTTGTGGTGTTTGAACCAAGTATTAGCAAGGACTAAATTATGATCGGTGCAGAATTCAACTGACCGACTTCCTCTTTCATTCCTTCAACACCACATGGAATTCCATGACTACCAAGTTGTGGAGAGTCCACGTCTGCTTCTGAGAAAGCCTTGAAAGTTTTTGAATCTCTGCCTAACCATAATGAAGTCCATTTGATACCTTACATTGTCTCCAGGTCTCATCCTCGTATACAGCCGTCGCTTGTGGTGTTTGAACCAAGTATTAGCAAGGACTAAATTATGATCGGTGCAGAATTCAACTGACCGACTTCCTCTTTCATTCCTTTGTCCCAACCCGAATTCTCCTACTGCATCATCTTCCCTCCTTGGCCTACCACTGCATTCCAGTCTCCCTTCACAATTAGATTCTCGTCACCTTTTTCACACTGTATTAAATCTTAATCCCTTCATACATTCCTTCGATTTCATCATCGTCCACTGAACTAGTAGGCATATAGACCTGCACTATTTTAGTGAGCATTGGCTTGGTGTGTATTTTGACAACAATAAACCTTTCACTATGCTGGTCGTAGTAACACCCGCTGTTCTATTTTCTTATTCATTATTAAGTTATTAAACATTATTAAACCAACTCAGGCATTTCCCCTGTTTGAATTTGGGTTCGTAATTCTGTTGTAAAAAAGCAGTCATCTCACTACAGGGCATGAAGGCCCTTGGAGGGGTGGAAGGTAAAGGCTTCCACTACCCGTAACCTCGTCCGGCTGCATGGGTAAATGGTTAGAATGCTGGCCTTTGGTCACAGGGGTCCCGGATTCGATTCCCGACAGGGTCTGGAATTTTAATCATCACTGGTTAATTTCGCTGGCTCGGGGGCTTGTGTATGTGTCGTCTTCATCATCATTTCGTCCTCACCACGGCGCACAGGTCGCCTACGGGCGTCAAAACAAAAGACCTGCACCTGGCGAGTCGAACATGTCCTCGGACACTACCGGCACTATAAGCCATGCGCCATTTTGTTTCATCCGTAACCTCGGCACTTGGTGGGGTAGAGTGGTTAGCTCTACGCCCGACCGCTTTTGCCCGCAGGAATTAACCTGGTACTTATTTTTGATGATTGATTAGTAGTATAATTGGATGGTTCTGGCGCCTCCTCCTCCTCCGGCTCTCGGGAGAGGCCTCCTCCTCCCGCGGGAAATTTGAATTTTGGCGGGAAATTTGAATTTTGGCGGGAGATTTGAATTTGTAAACAAAGCCACGTGCTTTTTGACAGCTGTCATCGACAACAACGCATCGCTAACCTCAGTACTGCCATCTTGACGGGCCTAAACCTCACTAGTGCCAACTTAACCTAACTAGCATGAGGTAAACAAACCCACGTGTTTTTTGACAGCCACGTGCTTTTTGACAGACAACAACGCATCGCTAACCTCAGTACTGCCATCTTGACGGACCTAAACCTCAGTAGTGCCAACTTAACCTCACTAGCATGAGGTAAACAAAGCCACGTGTTTTTGACAGCCACGTGCTTTTGACAGATTTGTAAACAAAGCCACATGCTTTTTGACAGACAACACCGCATCGCAAACCTCAGTACTGCCATCTTGACGGGAATAAACCTTAGTGGTACCAACTTAACCTAACTAGCGAGAGGTAAACAAAGCCACGTGCTTTTTGACAGCCACATGCTTTTTGACAGCTGCCATCCGCCATCTTTGAGCACCGTGCTGCCCTCTTTCGTCACCTGTCATCGGCAGTGCTGCCATCTTGACGGGTCTAAACCTTAGTGCTACCAACTTAACCTAACTAGCGCGAGGTAAACAAAGCCACGTGTTTTTTGACAGCCGTCATCCGCCATCTTTGAGCACAGTGCTGCCCTCTTTAGCTACTTACCTTTGAAATGTGGTGGCGGATAATTTGAAAAATGCTTTTTGACAGCAGCCATATTGCATCGCAAACCTCAGTGCTGCCCTCTTTAGCTAGATACCTGTGGTAGCAGACAATTCCACGTGACAGCAGCCATCTTTGAGCACCGTGCTGCCCTCTATGTGGTGGCGGCAAATTCCACGTGCTCTTGTTTGGAAACAAACTCACGTGCTTTTTTGACAGCTACCATCCACCATCTTTAATCAACAGAGCACAGTGCTGTACTCTTTAGCTAGATACCTTTGAAATGTGGTGGCGGCAATTTGAAAAATTCTATGTGCTCTTCTTGGGGAACAAAGCTACGTGCTTTTTTTGACAGCTGTCATCCGCCATCTTTAATCAATAGAGCACTGTGCTGCGGGCAACTTCGTTAGCTGTCATCCGCCATCTTTAATCCAGAGAGAACAGTGCTGCCCTCTGTGTGGTGGCGGCAAATTGAAAAATTGCACGTGCTCTTGTTTGAAAACTTACTCACGTGCTTTTTTGACAGCTGTCATCCGCCATCTTTAATCCAGAGAGAACAGTGCTGCCCTCTATGTGGTGGCGGTAAATTCCACGTGCTCTTGTTTGAAAACATGCTCACGTGCTTTTTTGACAGCTGTCATCCGCCATCTTTAATCCAGAGAGAACAGTGCTGCACTCTATGTGGTGGCGGTAAATTCCATGTGCTTTACAAACCTATGTGCTTTTCTGACAGCTGTCATCCGCCATCTTTAATCTAGAGAGAACAGTGCTGCACTCTATGTGGTGGCGGCAAATTCCACGTGCTTTACAAACCTATGCGCTTTTCTGTCATCCACCATCTTTAATCTAGAGAGAACAATGCTGCACTCTATGCGGTGGCGGCAAATTCTACGTGCTTTACAAACCTATGCGCTTTTCTGTCATCCACCATCTTTAATCTAGAGAGAACAGTGCTGCACTCTATGTGGTGGCGGCAAATTCTACGTGCTCTTATTTGGAAACAAATTCTACTCGCTCTTCAGCTGTCATCCACCATCTTTAATCAAAAGAGCACCGTGCTGCCCTCTTTGTGGTGGCGGATAATTTGAAAAAAATTCAGCAGCCATCTTTAATCCAGACAGAACAGTGCTGCCCTCTTTAGCTACTTACCTTTGAGGCGGTTAATTTGAAAAATTCTTTTCGACAAGCTGCCATCTTTAATCCAGAGAGAACAGTGCTGCCCTCTTTAGCTACTTACCTTTGAGGCGGTTAATTTGAAAAATTCTAGCTGCCATCTTTAATGAAAAGGGCATCGTGGTGCTATCTTGCGGGTAATATTTTACGTCACAGCTGTCATCCACCATCTTGCATTGCTAACCTTAGTGCTGCCCTCTTTAGCTACTTACCTTTGACAAGCTGTCACCCGCCATATTGCATCGCAAACCTCAGTGCTGCACTCTATGTGGTGGCGGATAACTTGAAAAAATCTTTTTGACAAGCAGCCATCTTTAATCAACAGAGCACCGTGCTGCCATCTTTAGCTACCACCATCTTACATCGCTTACCTCGCTGCTGCACTCTATGTGATGGCGGTTAATTCGAACAAGTTTAATCACGCATCGGGTAAGCTAGAGTAAGCACGTGCTGCAGTGATGACGTTATCATGCATGTTTAAACCCGTTCGTTGACTAAAAGCTTTAGTCTTCGGGAAACAGTGATAGAGTGTGGAGTGCAAACATGACGAAAACATTAATAGTTGATGTGCAAGGCTTTAAAGTAAACGGAAACAAGTTTGTGTTTAAAGAGGTGGCTGTGTTAGATTGCTGTGTGTTGTGGGCACCAAAACTTGTTAGTTTAGTATTTAGTCCACCGTTCCCTTACTGTTTGCAAACAGATGAAGATAAAAAGCAGACTCAGTGGATTGAAAACAATTTAGGTTTGAAGTGGGAAGAAAAAGGAATACCTTATCGTTTTCTACCTTTAATGATGAATGCACATTTGTCAAGAGCAGATCTTGTTCTTTTAAAGGGTTGTGAAAAGAAAGAATGGTTGCGTGATTTTCTACCATCATCATGTGAAGTTATCGACATGCATGAATTGGGGTGCCCATCATTTAAAACTCTTCCGAAAGAGCATAGTAGAGAAACAACTAAACAGTCTTTACAACATGTATGCATGCTCTTTGATTGGTTGTGTCGCAGTGCATGTCGGGAAGTGAACAACATATGTAAAGTGCAGTGTCGAAATAACCTTAGTGTAAAAGAAACATTTGTAGAGTAAAGACATCATGTCATTTCTAACAGATACTAAGTGTAACGCAGTTGAAAAGGCGATCGTAAAGTTTTATGCATGCAAAAAGAAACTAAACACTTTTACTGAAGAAGAGTTAAATGCATTACCAAAGGCATTTTTGGTCAATGTAGCTGCGAATGCTGTAAAGAAGATTTGGGATAAGGTGCCTCGTGAGTGGACTCAAGATCCTGTTTTGTCAGAGCTTCAAACGTGTAGTTTACATCATGAACACGTGAGTTTAGCTAGAAGACCTTCTGTGAGACAGTGCCGTACATGTCAACTAATTAAACTGTATCACGGACCTAAAACTAACGAGTTGTCTTCGCTTATAAACACTTATCATGGCTGTAGAGAGAGTAAACAAGGAAAAGGTGAAGAAACGTGCTGGGAGAAAGATGAGGAAGCATGTTGGGCGTGGACTCATCAATAGAGTGATTGATCTTCTTTTCTTCGTGCTTCATCTCCCCTGCGGCCCTAGAACACGTTCGCCTGATACGTAGTTACATGCTGCCTGCATAGAGTGTAGCTGTTAAAATCTGCTTCGTAAAGTTATGCTGTGTGTGTGTGTGTGTATATGTGTTATTACCTAGTGCTTTAGCTGCTCAGAAGAATATAGCAGCACTTGTCGTTGTTGATGCAATAAAACGAAAAACTGAGTGACAAAGACCGTAACATGAACAAAGGATAAAAATGTATGTATATAGTCTAAAATAAATATGAATTGTCAAAACATATTACAGGTGTTGTTTAATCCTACAGCATGTCCTAGTGACTTAGAAGAAAGGAAACGTAGAGGATTAAAAGAAAACACACATAAGATTTAAAGTACATCCTCTTTATTAATCCATGAATTAAAGCTGTTATTAAAACCAAGCCATTTAACATACAGTTTATTACCACGACGTCGAATAACACGTTCAACTAAATAGTGATCAGGATATTTTGTTTTCTGCAGTTCTTCGATGTAGAATCCTCCTTCAATAGGCTGTCCTCTGAGATCGCGAAGTAAATACGTAACTGGATTAGTAAGCTTAACACTTCTGATTTGAAAAATTTCAGTGCTCCAGTTAGGTGTGTATCCTTTTGCAAAGATAGACTTGTGTTTGCTGATGCGAACGAAATCACCTTCTTTAAAGCGATAGCGACGTGGATCAGCTGTTTTGATTACAAGATGAATAGCATCTAGACGAGGTGTATTCTTTGTAACAAGACGTGGCTTTGTTCCGATAGTGCGATGAGGTGTATCGTTGTAGGTAGATAAAAGTCTAGGTAGCAGATCAATCCAACGATATGAACCTTGCGCTGTAAATTCTCGCCACATCATTGTTTTGAGTGTACGATTAAAGCGTTCTACAACACTTGCCTTGAGATTACTGAACGTAGAGTAGTGTTGAATGCCAAGTAACTTGAGGTAAGAAGAAAAATCCTTGTTGTAAAACTCTTTACCTTGATCAGTTTGAAGAAGCCTTGGGCAGCGTTTCGATTCTTCAACAATATGTTTAAATGCTTCTTTAACTTGAGCTGCTGTTTTAGAACGCACGGGTTGTGCAAAAGCAAACTTTGAGTACACATCGATAACAGTAAGTAGATACTTATAGCCCTTATTACTAGAAGCATATGGAATCATTTCTACTAAGTCTGCTTGCCAGAGATCATCTTTTCCTCGTGTAATAACGCGTCTGCGACAGTAGGTGCGACGTGCTGGTTTATGTAACTCATGTGCGATGTTTACCTTTACAGGTGAGATCTTCTCTTGACGAGCCATTATAAAATAATACCGGCATAACGTAGTTCTCTTTCTATTTCTAGAATTTCTGATCCGTGACCAGTGTGACCAGCCTCTTGCGATGCTCTTAAAAGTTGTAATCGTTCAACGAGTAAGTTTGGGTCATTCCAGTATCTTACATCCACATACGGCAACAAAGGCTTGTAGATAACATCAAGACTACGTGCAGTCGGAAACAGCTTAGAAATAAACTCACGATACTTGTAACTCTTATTTACATTTACAGCTTCTGTTCTCTTGTAATTACGTCGTGTTGCGTCAGTAGCAAAAAGTATTGCTTTATAGTTTTTAAGATCATCTTTTAAAATTATATCCTTGTCAGGTATTCGTGAGAAAAGAAGTTCTAAGTGTCCTTTCGTAGTAACACCTTTTACAATGAGTTTGTTGTTATTAATCTTAACATTTGAATTTCCTATCCGGAAACAGTCATCTTCGTAGCGAATACCATAGGTAGTGTCAGTTTGTCCTGTAAAAAGTTTTTCTATATAAGGTGCAAAGAGAGATCCATAGGTATCTTGAATAAAAGTTCTAAACTGATTGCGATATTCTGGTGTAATCATAACCTCAGACAAAGATGGTAGATTTTGCGTCGATGTAGTAGGTGTTTCTGCAATAACATCTGTAGTTAAAAACTCAACACGCTTAGATGGTGATGCATCATTAAGTTCTTCTTCTTCTTCTTCCTTATCTTCCTCTTCTTGATCTACATCCTGCTTCTTCTCTTCCGTATCTTCTTCATGCTTTTCTTCTTCATGCTTCTCTTTATGATATGATGTTTGCATAGAAGCAAAACTTGAAGTAGACTGCGGTAATGAAGTAGAATTAAAAATTTCTTTGAGTGGTGTACTTAGTTGTGTTTTTAAAAATAAATCCGTGTCTGCTTGAATACGTTTAAGCTCTTTAAATTTCCGTCGAATATTGTTTCGAGCTTGGATGATATGTTTTGTGATCTCCTTGCTAGATGTTAACATGATGGTGGTTTTTAATCAAGTAGTTACTGTAATTCTGTGTTAATGCATATAAAATGATCGAAACCCATGCGATATCGTCCATGCTGTACATCACTTTCTTTATCAATAACTAAAAAGCTGTAACGGTGTAATGACCAACATTTAGCACACATACGTTTAAAGTCATCGAATGTCATATCAGTGTTAACATGATCGTTATACACATGTCGCATGTTGCGCTCATCTTGCCGAAAAAGCACAATAACATTTGCGTTGTCGCGTATCAACTGCTTGGGCACACGAGAATAGGTTTGGCACAAATAGATGCAATCAACATATTTATGTCGACCCATACTAAAGAATGCACGAATAACGTTTTGCTGTTCTGTTGCGACATCATCAAAGATCATTAGAGAATTAGGAAGCACATCGTCTGGTGATGGTACTTGCTCATGTGAATTAAATTTAAAATATCTTATTCCATCTTTAACTAGATCGTGCATTACAGTTTGTAGAATAGTATATAGCGGCTGATAGAGTGACTTTGCGAAAACGTAAATATTCTCGAAGCGTATACCATTTACAGAAGTAATAAGTGTGAGTAAAAGATTTGTTTTACCGCATCCCGACGGACCTGATATAATACATCGCACAGTAAAAGGAAACAACGTTCCATGACGTTTTCTTGTAGTTGTACTAGAACTAGGTAAGAGATGTGGTACAATGTCGGTAACAGGTAGCGTGTCTTGCTGCTTTATAATCTTCATGATAACTGAATCATAAAGTACGTAATAGTAATATATATATTAAACGAAACAAGAGGCAACGGTTAGTTTATGATTTGCTCTTGACTAGTAAAGTCGTGTCCAGAATGGTGAAACAACGATATCCAAACGACATGAAGAAGAAGAAGAAAGTAAAAACTGTTGGATGGAAAGATGTTATAAAGGCTGCGCAAAAAGCTATTCGAGGGGAATACAATCCTCGTGTAGCTATTACTAAGGCGTTACGCGCAGCAAGAGCGAGAATTTCTCCAAAGTGCAGAGCAATATTTAGTAAACGTGCGCGAATTATTCCTGTACCAAAACGAGGAGGATTTCTTCCTGCGCTGTTTGCTGGCTTAGCAGCTTTAGGGTCATTGCTAGGTGGTGCTAGTGCTGTAGCGAGAACTGTCAAAGCTGCAGAAGAAGCGAAACAACAGTTGAAAGAGAGTGAACGTCATAACAAGACGATGGAGGCAATTGCGTTACGAGGCAAAGGTGTGAACATGAAGCTAGCGCCATACAAGAAAGGGCTTGGTATCTACATTTCTCCAAAAAACGTCTACTGAATGCACTGCCATATCGAGCTCTAACGCATGATGAAGTTTTTACGTTTGCTAAACAACTAGGAATTCATTATTTTCGAGGAGTGTATATGCGTGATCAACTACCAGCACGTCCACGTGAACGTGAAAGTGCCGTAATTAACTTGGACGACAGTCGTGGACCTGGAACTCATTACGTTGCTTATGTAAAACGTAAATCTAAAGTATGGTATTTTGATAGCTATGGAGATTTACCTCCTCCTTTTGAGCTCATACGTTATTTCGGAAGCAGTGCAGACATTGTTTACAATAAAAACCGTGTGCAAAACTTTAATACACGCATGTGCGGACGATTATGTCTTATGTTCTTATATCAAACCCAGACAGTAGAGAAAGTGTATTAGTGTCTACGTGATGACGAACAGTGAAAGAACGTTTGCTGTACGTGGAGAAGGACCTGAAACAACCATCTATTTTAATCCGCCAATCGAACTTGGTTATCAGCCGCATAGTCTTGGACTAGTATCGTTTGAAAGCTACAATAAAATCTATAATGTGCGTGATGGTTTAAACAAGTTCTATTACGATGAGTATGTGCTAACACTACCCTCAGGTAGTTATACAGTAGATGATATTCACGACTATATTGAAAGTACGTTAATTGATCAGTTTGGGGAAGATAGTTTTAGTAATCATAATTACAAGTTCTCAATCACTATAAGCAACATTACGCACAAATGTGTTATTGAATCATCATTTAAGATTGACTTCAAATCACAACCTGATTCGATTGGTCCACTGCTTGGATTTTCATCGAGGGAGCTCC
Source organism: Anabrus simplex (assembly GCF_040414725.1). Lineage (NCBI taxonomy): Eukaryota > Metazoa > Arthropoda > Insecta > Orthoptera > Tettigoniidae > Anabrus > Anabrus simplex. The sequence goes on from NC_090266.1 coordinate 269,553,010, forward strand.
TACCGAACGTACGTTACGAGTCTGATCAACCTATAAAACTCTTCGATGATTATAATGTGAACATTACTTGTAATATTATTACAGACTTGAATAGTAATCTACAACCTTCGCACGTCCTGCACGACTTTATTGTTACAGAGGAACGTGGATATACTATTTGTGAGAAACCAGCAGTAGTTCTTTATCATCCTGTGTCTGTAAAACACATTAGCAACATTACTCTTAGACTTGTAAATAAACATAATCAGCTTATTCATTTAGATCAGCACGCGTACGTAGCTTACAAACTACATCTTAAACCAGTATGAAAACCATCTATAAAACACGGTGTACATTCCGAAGGCATACTACATGTGTGCAGAGACTCATCGAGTTAACAGATACCCATAAGCAGATACTCCAAGATTTAGGATATACACTACTACAACAGAATGGAAGAAATGCTAGACATTACGAATACAGTAGAAAGTCGTGAAGGTGTAGTACGAAGTGAGCTTCATTCTTATCAACCTTTTACGTTTGGATTAAATAACAATTATGAAATTCATTTTATTATTAATCAACAAGATGTTTACACCTTACCACACGAAAGCTACCTCTATATTGAAGGACGATTAGAAAAGTCTGATGGAAGTGGACCAAGCACTTCACAACTAAACAACCATGCTCTAGCTTTTCTCTTTTCTGAAGCGCGATATGAAGTAAATAATGTTGAAATAGATCGAACGAAGAATGTTGGTATTACAAGCGCAATGAAACTCTACCCTTCTTTCTGTGATGAAGAAAGTAATCTTTTGCGGATGGCTGGATGGTGTCCAAAATCTACTAACAACTGGATGATTAATGAGGATGGAACTTTTACGGGTATGTTATCACTGAAACATATTTTTGGATTCGCAGAAGACTTTACACGTATTATAATCAACGTAAAACAAGAGCTTATTCTAATCCGTGATCGAAGTGATTACAATTCTCTTAAAGCAGTAGAAACACCTGTAGAATCGAAAATAACACTGCATCGTATACTGTGGCGGATCCCACATGTAACCTTATCTGATCGTGAAAAACTTCGATTGCTCAAGATTGTAGAAAATGATACACAATTACCTATACGTTTTAGAAGTTGGGAGCTGCATGAATATCCTGTGTTACCACCTACAAACAAGCATAGCTGGGCAGTTAAAACATCACGTTTTACTGAGAAGCCCTTGTACATTATTTTTGGATTTCAAACTAATCGTAAATTCAATCACGAAAAAGATAGCTCACTGTTTGATCACTGCAAATTAAGACACGTTAGACTATATCTCAATGGAATTACGTATCCCTACGAAAACATCGACATTAACTTTGAGAAAAATAAGTTTGGGATGCTCTATGACATGTTTTGTAAATTTCAATCATCGTATTATCAGAAAGAAGATCGTCCGCTATTTACACCTCAAGAATTTAAAAATAAAGCACCGATTGTAGTTATAGACTGCTCTTATCATGAAGAATCTATAAAAGAATCTCCAGTTGATATTCGTTTAGAATTTGAAACATCTGAAAACATTCCTGCTAACACAGCAGCCTATTGTCTTATTATTCATATGAGTGATGTTACTTACCATCCGCTAACGAATATTGTTACGAGACTATAAATAAGAATAGATCTTTATCATTTTCATTAGTGTGTGCTTCGACATCGTACGCTATGGAACAAAACTGTAAATGTGCATGCTGTTTGCATGCTCATACGCAACATCTTATTTATGTTTCACGAGTGAGTGAGGCTATTAAGATGTTCTATAAACGTAGATCATCGATGCCGAAACATCTTATTCAATACTTACCACCAGGATTTTTATATACGTACGCTGCCTCTTACGTACATAATTTTTGGGACATCCTTCCTCTACACAGTAAGATGTCAATCGAAGTAGCTTTATGCAGAACTTGTGAGCGACATTACAAGCATCGAGGAGAAAATGGTGATGATGATTGGGATGGACCAAATCCGAGGATTGAACACTGTACACAGTGTATGAATGAACTTTCTCTAGTACTTCATGATGATGATGATTCCGAAAAGGAATAACAGCAAGGTAAGAAGTACATGATCTTCTCTGTAAAGCATAACATACTTAGTATAATATATTTCTAAATGCTTTGTTTAATTTGAATGTTGCAGGAGGCATTTCGGAAGCATACGTTGTTAAGAAGCACACCAACCTTGTCAGCAGCAAAAACGAACACTGTTGTAGTACATTTGTAAATAAATATTTGATCGCATTCAAAAAAATGTTGTACTTATTGCATTGCTTTACACCGACTTACTCTTAAGAAAAACGATCAGGTCTAAACATGCACAATGACGTCATCACAACAGCACTTGCTTACTCTAGCTTTCCCGATGCATGTTTAAACTCGTTCGAATTTACCGCTACCACATTCCTTTACATCGACTTACTCTTAAGAAAACGGACAAGTCTAAACATGTATGATGATGTCATCACAACAGCACGTGCTTACTCTAGCTTACCCGATGCGTGATTAAACTTGTTCGAATTAACCGCCATCACATAGAGTGCAGCAGCGAGGTAAGCGATGTAAGATGGTGGTAGCTAAAGATAGCAGCACGGTGCTCTGTTGATTAAAGATGGCTGCTTGTCAAAAAGATTTTTTCAAGTTATCCGCCACCACATAGAGTGCAGCACTGAGGTTTGCGATGCAATATGGCGGGTGACAGCTTGTCAAAGGTAAGTAGCTAAAGAGGGCAGCACTAAGGTTAGCACTGCAAGATGGTGGATGACAGCTGTGACGTAAAATATTACCCGCAAGATAGCACCACGATGCCCTTTTCATTAAAGATGGCAGCTAGAATTTTTCAAATTAACCGCCTCAAAGGTAAGTAGCTAAAGAGGGCAGCACTGTTCTCTCTGGATTAAAGATGGCAGCTTGTCGAAAAGAATTTTTCAAATTAACCGCCTCAAAGGTAAGTAGCTAAAGAGGGCAGCACTGTTCTCTCTGGATTAAAGATGGCTGCTGAATTTTTTTCAAATTATCCGCCACCACAAAGAGGGCAGCACGGTGCTCTTTTGATTAAAGATGGTGGATGACAGCTGAAGAGCGAGTAGAATTTGTTTCCAAATAAGAGCACGTAGAATTTGCCGCCACCACATAGAGTGCAGCACTGTTCTCTCTAGATTAAAGATGGTGGATGACAGAAAAGCGCATAGGTTTGTAAAGCACGTAGAATTTGCCGCCACCACATAGAGTGCAGCACTGTTCTCTCTAGATTAAAGATGGCGGATGACAGCTGTCAGAAAAGCACATAGGTTTGTAAAGCACATGGAATTTACCGCCACCACATAGAGTGCAGCACTGTTCTCTCTGGATTAAAGATGGCGGATGACAGCTGTCAAAAAAGCACGTGAGTATGTTTTCAAACAAGAGCACGTGCAATTTTTCAATTTGCCGCCACCACATAGAGGGCAGCACTGTTCTCTCTGGATTAAAGATGGCGGATGACAGCTAACGAAATTGTCCGCAGCACAGTGCTCTATTGATTAAAGATGGCGGATGACAGCTGTCAAAAAAAGCACGTAGCTTTGTTCCCCAACAAGAGCACATAGAATTTTTCAAATTGCCGCCACCACATTTCAAAGGTATCTAGCTAAAGAGTACAGCACTGTGCTCTGTTGATTAAAGATGGTGGATGGTAGCTGTCAAAAAAGCACGTGAGTTTGTTTCCAAACAAGAGCACGTGGAATTTGCCGCCACCACATAGAGGGCAGCACGGTGCTCAAAGATGGCTGCTGTCACGTGGAATTGTCTGCTACCACAGGTATCTAGCTAAAGAGGGCAGCACTGAGGTTTGCGATGCAATATGGCTGCTGTCAAAAAGCATTTTTCAAATTATCTGCCACCACATTTCAAAGGTAAGTAGCTAAAGAGGGCAGCACTGTGCTCAAAGATGGCGGATGACGGCTGTCAAAAAAACACGTGGCTTTGTTTACCTCGCGCTAGTTAGGTTAAGTTGGTAGCACTAAGGTTTAGACCCGTCAAGATGGCAGCACTGCCGATGACAGGTGACGAAAGAGGGCAGCACGGTGCTCAAAGATGGCGGATGGCAGCTGTCAAAAAGCATGTGGCTGTCAAAAAGCACGTGGCTTTGTTTACCTCTCGCTAGTTAGGTTAAGTTGGTACCACTAAGGTTTATTCCCGTCAAGATGGCAGTACTGAGGTTTGCGATGCGGTGTTGTCTGTCAAAAAGCATGTGGCTTTGTTTACAAATCTGTCAAAAGCTCGTGGCTGTCAAAAAACACGTGGCTTTGTTTACCTCATGCTAGTGAGGTTAAGTTGGCACTACTGAGGTTTAGGTCCGTCAAGATGGCAGTACTGAGGTTAGCGATGCGTTGTTGTCTGTCAAAAAGCACGTGGCTGTCAAAAAACACGTGGGTTTGTTTACCTCATGCTAGTTAGGTTAAGTTGGCACTAGTGAGGTTTAGGCCCGTCAAGATGGCAGTACTGAGGTTAGCGATGCGTTGTTGTCGATGACAGCTGTCAAAAAGCACGTGGCTTTGTTTACAAATTCAAATCTCCCGCCAAAATTCAAATTTCCCGCCAAAATTCAAATTTCCCGCGGGAGGAGGAGGCCTCTCCCGAGAGCCGGAGGAGGAGGAGGCGCCAGAACCATCCAATTATACTACTTTGATTGATTGATGCTTGTTGTTTAAAGGGGCCTAACGTCTAGATCATCGGCCCCTAATGGTACAAAATGAGACGAAATGAAATGATAAATTAAAAACCCAAAATCCTCCACTGGGATGGATGGATGGACGGACGGACGGACGGACGGACGGATGGATGGACGGACGGACGGACGGACGGACGGACGGATGGATGGATGGATGGATGGATGGATGGGTGGGTGGGTGGATGGGTGGGTGGGTGCGTGGGTGGGTGGGTGGATGGATGGATTGGATGGATGGATTGGATGGATGGGATGGAATGGGATGGGATGGGATGGATTGGGATGGGATGGAATGGATTGGGATGGAATGGAATGGGATGGAATGTAGTCAACTATTGGAATCATTTAAGAAACAGACAGTTTTAAAATAGGGGAGCAATTCCGGCAAACTGCGTACCACCGGGCGAGTTAACTGTGCGGTTAGGGCCGCGCAGTTGCGAACTTGCATCCGGGAGATAGTGGGTTCAAACACCACTGTCGGCAGCCCTGAAGATGGTTTTCCGTGGTTTCCTATTTTCACACCAGGCAAATGCGGGGCTGACCTTAAATAAGGCCACGGGCACTTCCTTTCCACTCCTAGCCCTTTCCTATCCCATTGTCGCCATAAGACATATCTGTGTCGGTTCGACGTAAAATAAATTGAAAAAAAATAGTGTGTATCCGGGACCTATAAAAGTGAATACGCTGTGTGAACTGTTAATCTTTTTAGAAAATACAGCCCACCAAGTGCACTTGAACTCATTTTTCTACAAAAAAGATCCTACGCATTTTCCTCATATCTTAAGCAATTTTCCAAGAAAAGTATTTTTCTGCGTTTTGGCACAAGTTTATCCGCTAAAAATAACGAGTAAACTGTTAATCTTAAAAAAGTAACATACATGAGAGATTTCAAATTAAATGTCCTATAATAATTTCCACGTGCATTTTTTGTAACAAATCGTTTGCCAGAAAATTGGACTTTTACGTGTTAAAGGAGCAAGCATATAGTCCAGCGTGCTCCGACGTCGAGCACAACTAGCTGTTTAAGGGTGTTAATCTCCATAGCGACTTATGTACGCTTAACAAAAAAGTTAATACACTGCCTGGTCAGTTAGAGGTACAAGTAATGTTCCGAACTGACACACTAATTCAAGTAGAGGCCGAGAAGAGAGAGGAGACATGACAGAGAGCTTGATCAGAGTTATTACACAGGGTCTATCAAAATTCTATACCCCAACTTCTAGGGATGATAGAAGAGACAGAAACAAACGATTATTTTTGGCAAATAATCATGGGTCTGAAAAGAAGGTATAACTTAATTAGGGCTCCAATTCTTTACAACCATCAATATTCTGTTAAACCTGCCATGACTTTCCCAGTGCGTGACGTTTCCTATCCCAGGGTTATCGAAAACCTATCAGCGTTCTTGCGACATGAAATAGTTAAAAAACAAATATAGACCTACACTCGTATATACAATACGGTTTACACATAGGTGTGACGCACGGGATTACTAATGATCAGGTTGATTTCCAGCGCCACTATGGAAGAATTTACACCTAATGACAGAGACAAGGCCACACGCAGTACAGTGACGAAAAATGAGTAGAAATGTTGTTTAGAATCTCATTCCATGGTTTCCTCACAACTGCTGCTGGAAAATAGCAGGATGGTACTTAACATTTAGGCCGCTTACATCCCAACCCTATTCTAAATTAATAACAAAATAAGCACATCTGTCGACGGAAAGTCTATATTTCGTACTAAAAGATGTACTGTTTAACGATGGTGATAGTTTAACGTAAACCGAGCTAGTGGCTGCGCGGTTTGGATCATGTAGCTATCAGCACTTATTCGGGAGATAAGTGGGTTCGAACCCCATTGTCGGCAGCCCTGAAAATGGTTTTCCGTGGTTTCCTACTTTCACACCAGGCAAATGCTGGGATTGTACCTTAATTAAGGCCACGGTCGCTTCCGTCCCACTCCTAGCCCGTTCGTATTCTATAGCCGCCGTAAGACCTAACTGTGTCGGTGCGACGTAAAGCAAATTGTAGTAGAGTTCAACGTAACCCAAGCTCTAACAGGTTTTCGGCGACGATGAGATCTTGAAGGAAACAGACGTGGCATTAATTAAAAAGTACCGCTCCAGCATTTTCCTGGTGTGAAAATGGGAGACAACGGAAAATCATCTCTTCAGAGTTGCCGATAGTGGAATTCGAACCTACTATCTCCCGAATGGAAGCTTACAGCTACGCGACCTTTGCTAATATACTGCACCGGAATTCGAATCTTCAACAATGACCATACAATGTCATCGCCTAAGCAACTAGCACTTTACGCGGCCGGTGAAACGATAAGGAGTTGAGTACAGTCAATTGCCTCAGTGAAACAATAACAAAATATTAAACAACTTCTGTATGACTATCACACTCTGTAAACTTAGGTAAATACATCTCGTTGCTCGAACATGATTCATCTTTATTAGCAATGTTTTTTCCAGTCATTTCTTAAATGTTCTTAATAAAAACTATGAGAATGTATGTGCAAGTAAATGAAGAGAACGCGAGAAATCCTTGGGGAATTGGCTCTTTAAGTCCTCTCATTTTAAACCAACTTCGGTTTCGACGCCATATTTTCTGAGGATAATGCGTTTATTGCTCATTAAAACCGTAGTGAAACCTTCAGTTACATCTTCGAGAACAGTTATCAGAATATCTCCTACGAGCACGGTTATCGCTGCAAAAACCTAGTAGTTTTGCATGTTATATTTCTCATACGATACGCCTCCTTGGTTCTGCCTGCTGTCATTTCTTGATGGTTACAGTACTTTTGCATCCATCTCTTGGCACAGGCCAGATCAAAGTGTAGCTTCCACTGAAGTCCCAGTCTCATCCATGGCTGTGACAATATGGAAGCTGCTGGGGTATGGGTGGTGCTGATTAATGGCATTCAGAGCACAACAAGTGTGTCTGAGTGTCATGAAAGGTGTTGCTCATAGGGTTAGTTGTGCTACAATAGCACTGTCTGGCCGAGTGAGGAAAGCAATGGCAAACTACCTCACTCCTCATCTTGCCTAGTACGCCTCATTTTGGTGCTGCCATTGGTTTTTGTGGTTTCCCTATATCTGCATAGCCTTTGGTGATGCTATTTGAGGATCCAACCAGCCTCTGGGCTGATGACCTAACAGACAGACAGACGCCTCTTTGGTTTAAGGATGATCTGTTGCTTTGCCTTTTCCTCTCATCATCCTGTCTCCTCACAGTCTCATTAGTGGGTCTAGCGCTCTAGCCCCCTCTTTAGATTAAAGGCCTCACGAGTGATTACCGACTACTTGTAGAAATATATTCAACGGAATCGTGTTTAAAATTATACTGCTAAACTCATGATGACGTCACTTCCGGAGGGCTGTGTGGATATTTTGCCAGCAGCTTTTATAAGCAGTTTCCTCACTGTCCGCTACTGTTCACTGCTCATCGCAAACGTGACGTCAAAGTTGGAATTAGCGAACAATGTTTTTTACTCCGTAAGGTGACTTAGTGAAATTTGAAGATCACGAACTTCTGATTGGATCATTCTCAAATTTTAATAATAATAATAATAATAATAATAATAATAATAATAATAATAATAATAATAATAATGGCTTCACGTCCCACTAACTACTTTTACGGCTTTCGGAGACGCAGAAGAGCCGGAATGTAGTCCCGCAGTACTTCTTTTACGTGTCAGTAAATCAAATTTTTATCACATGCAGATATGACTATTGTTGCATTATTTTCTGAATAACAACTTTATATCACAAACCCTTCTTGAGAAAAAAAAAATCAAATTAAAAAAAACAGTAGGGTCACAAAGAATGCTCTATACTATTTTTAGGGGGGGGGCGATGGCCTTAGATGTTAGGCCCCTTTAATCAACAAGCATCAAGAATGCTCCAAACGATGGAGTTCTCACTTAGTTTCATCCATATTCGGTGAACAGCAATTAAATACATCTACAAATGAAAAGTGTTCTGAATTTTGTTGTGTTCTTGACATAAGGGTCATAAAAATAATTAAGTTTGTAAAATGTGTCATTTATCCCAGATTTAAACCCTGAGATCCTGCACTTCTTTTTCACCGACAGAAAAATCCGCAATATATTATATTCTTCATATATATTTATTTATATATATAGTATATATATATTTAAAATTGAATATAAATGTTGACCACAAAATGCATTAAAAACAGCAACGCATTTTGTATAATTGTACCTGCACCAAAAAAACTTCATGTGAAAATACCAAAATGCCCCATACCACATCTATATACTGTATATATGAAATAAAAACTGACTGATTCATCATTGCCAAGCCAAAACTACTGGACATAACGAAATGAAATTTGGAGGATACATTTCTATTACAATGTAGGTGCTCGCTAAGGGAGGATTTTTAGATATTCCACCGCTAAGGGGGTGAAAAGGAGGAATTAATTTTAAATTTTTTAATTTAAAATTTTTTAAAATGAGTGTATCTATACCTCAAAAACAGTTTAAAGACGTGAAAATCGGTATTTGGAATATACTTAAAAAATAAGGAAACACGCATTTTTCTTGTTTTCGGAAAATCCTCTTAAGGGGGGTAAAAAAGGTGTTTAATACCTTTCATGAAGATACATATATCTCAAAATATGAAGATGTTACAGTCGTGATAATTGGTATTAGTAATCTCCTTCAGAGATAAAGAAACACGTATTTTTTTTTATGGAAAATCTACACCAGATGGGGGTAAACAGGAGTGACAAAGGGGGCGAGTTCTTAAAACGAGTATTTCTGCACTATATCTCAAAAGCGTAACACGTTACAGACGTGAAAATTGGTATTTGGAATCTTCTGTGAAATTAAAGGAACGCGCATAATTTGTTTTCTGAAAATCGCCTTAAGGTGAAGTGTTACAGGGGGTGAAATTTTAAAATGAGCATATCTACAATATATCTCAAACACTTAACATATTACAGACGTGAAAATTGGTATTTTTAATCTCTTTTGAAAACAAAGTGAAACATATTTTCTGTTTTCGGAAAAAGCTAAAGTGGGGTAAAAACGACTGGGAAAGGGGGTTTGAATTATTTTTATTAGGATACGTATACGATATATGTATTTTGTATTTGGAATCTCCAAAACTGAAGATATTACAGACGTGAAAATTGTTATTTGGAATCTCCTTTAAAAATAAAGAAACACGTATTTTTGTTTTCGAAAAATTCACTAATATCTCAAAAACTGATGATGTTACAGACATGAACATTTGTATTTGGGATCCTTTTTAAGAAATGGAGAAACATGTACATTTTGTTTTCGGAAAATCCATTTAAGGGGGTGGGGTGGGCGAAAAGAAGTGAAGAAAGTGTTGAATTCTTTTTATGAGGACACTTACATATCAAATACCGAATATTTTACAGACGTGAAAATTGGTATTTGGAATATCCTGTAAAAGTAAAGGAACACGCATCATTTGTTTTCTGAAAATCACTTAAGGTGAAGTGTTAAAGTAGCCCATTGTTTAAAACGTGCATATCTACAGTATATCTCAAAAACTTAATATATTACAGACGTGAAAACTGGTATTTTTAATCTTTTTAAAATAAAGCAACACGTATTTTATTGTTTCGGAAAACTTAAAGGGGTGGACGTTGTAAAAAGGGCTGAAAAAATAGCTGAATACTTCTTATGATGAGGATACTTATTTTTAAGAATATTTGTTCGCGGCGTCGACCTCTGCAGATCTTTTGCCACTACGTTCACCATATGAGAGGAACCTGCGTGTACGCGTAATTGCGGAAGTGTAAAGCGTTGAATATGAGGAAAGGAACGTTAAGGATGACACAAAAAACCCAGTCCCCAGGCCAGGGATATTAATCATTTACAATTAAAAACCCCTGACCCAGCTGGGAATCGAACCCGGAGCCGCCGGGTGACAGGCGGACGCGTTGCCCCCTACACCGCGGGGCCGGATATGATGATACTTGCATCACAGCAACTGAAGATGTTACAGACATGAAAATTTGTATTTGGAATCTCCTTTAAAAACATAGACATACGTATTTTGTGGGGGTATGGAATCAATTTAAGCGGGGGGGGGGTCAAGAGGAGTGGAATTCTTTTTATGAGTATACAAATAAGTAGTGGACTTAAAGCAATACACCTGTACGAGAGTTTTGACTGGGGATGAGGAATGATGGCAAAAATATGCACTTATATGAAACCGTTTGAATTATGAAGTGAAAATTTCGAATATATCCTAGGTATTAAATAGCAGAAGGTTTGAAACAAATTTAACCGCTCAGAGAGTTATATAGGGGTTAAGATCCGAAAAAAAACTTTCATTCTTTCATCCGAAACGGTTTAACGTACGAAGGCAAAATTCCATATAGCGGTATATATTTTAAATGCTAGGTGTGAAATAGGAAATATGTTTTAATGTTCTACCCTTAAAGTGTTAAATGAGGTTAGCTCCACAAACGAAATTATTCATCCCTCCAAAGCCGTTTGACGTACAAAGATGTAATTTTACGAGAACGGTCTTCTTTTATGTCCTAGGTATAAAATATCGTATACTTCAAAATATTTCTCTCCTAAAGCGGTTTGTGTGGTGGTTGGCTCTCAAAAACACTATATTTATTTTTCCGAAATCGTTTCAGGCATGAACTTAATTTTGTTTATGAAAAAATTCGCCCCTTAAAAAGTATTCATTCCTCCATTACTTTTCGACGTACAAAATCAAAATTCCATAGGTTGGTCGCTTTTCTATCCTAGATGTTAAATAAGATAGGGTTGAGAACATTCAAATTCTTCAAATGAGCGTTACCCCAAACCATTTGACGTACGAAGTGAGGGCGTATTTCACAGGCTCAGCTGACAGTGGACACTCCAAAATGTAAAACATTATATAATAACTTTCAGTTTAAAACGGTAGTGATGCAAGGGTATCTTGTTTGTATATATATATAAATCTCTCGGATTTCCTCTACCTGTCTCTTAGTGACAAGATTTCCCTTTTCTTTCATTTTTATCTACTATTGTGGGTTTTTCGCCCTGGTGAATACGGCTGTGGTCAATCTGCTTACAGATCTTCAGGGATGAATTTGCCATACGTTCCTGCTTTATAACATGGATCACTTCCAGTGTTTTCACAGACTCCATTTTAAACTCAATTACTGCTTCTGTAACAGCTAATTCCAGCCTTCTTTTTAAAAATGAATACTTGTTTCGGGCAAATAACACTGTGTAGACTATCCTTAGCATCTTGAGTTTTACCACCCACATACCTTTCCAGTGAAGAATCTGAGGCTAGTCTATTGTAAATAGGCAGCATTTTATCCAGTCTCAAATGACAGCTTGGTTTTCAATCAATTATGAATGACCACAGGCTTACCCACAGCTAACTGCTTGTTATAAAAACACCATGATGTAACACAATATGGGCAGTAATTATGCTGTGGTACAAGGTCAGTTGATGCGAAGTGCTTCGTAGTAGCAAATATTGCTCTGCTTAGGGTTGCAGTATCTGGAACATTATTAGAAATTGCACGTCCATAACGATTTGTCAGCTTTGCAATTGTGGTTTCCTTCAGACCACCTTCCTTTCGAACCACAATTGCCTCATCTTTTACCACACAATCTTTCACCAAATAACGGAGGGCCAGGGCCAGCAACATGGTTCAAATATTCTTCCTGTGACACCACAATATCAGGCCCATAAACTTATGAACTGTTCAAATGTGAATGAGCTTTAGCAATGAGCATTTAAAAAATCCCATTCCCTTTTCTTCGGCTGACCTTTTCCAAACATTTTCTGCAGTGTCCTTTTTTCACGGCATTAGACGACCTATGCAACTTTTCAGACAGAGACCTGGCATTACACGAGATCTGTACCAAAACTAAAATTCAGGACATTTATCTCCAACGCTATCTACAGGCATGTTGTACTCAGGACATTAAAATTCTGGAGATTTATCTCCTACGCTATCTACAGGCATGTTGTACTCAGGACATTATTTTGATAGGAGTTTCAAATCTCAAACTCAATTCTGAAACAGAGCTTACTATACTGAACATATTACTGTAAATTTGTAAGTTGATTGGCCCAGTAAATAGTGTCCATTTTCTGCGTCTAGATGAATGAAACATTTGCCTACCGACATCCGCATCTACAGTTTTGTGGTAATTAGTAAGGATGTGAAAATGAGAACCAGAATTTGGACATGCAAGAGTCAGGAGGATGTGAAATACTGAGAAATATAAACGCCGCGCCAAACTACCCTTTAATTGGCCCCAGAGCTTTAAAAATGGCGCCACGGAAAAATTACAACATTCCTGATTTCAGAACAGATCAGGATATTATTTTCTAGAAAAATCTACAACCATGCCTTTATGGTTAAATTTAATGATATTTCTCTCGTAAGTCACATTTTGAAAGTACGGAAGTTGGAAATGACATTTCATTTCAAAAGCATTACAAGCATTAGCCAGGAAACGCTGAAATACTGTACCTATCGTCTAGCCACTACCCCACATCGAATTTAAGGATAAGCGTAAATAATTATTTGGGACTAGGGTTGAGATAGGCCCCCATAATGTCAACTAAGAAGGGAGTAGCGACAAATCTAGAGACGAAAACTACAATAAGGATAGTCGCTATTAGTAGAAAGATATGAACCTCCACTGCCTGCTGTCATTTCTTGATGGATACAGTACTTTTGCATCCATCTCTTGGCACAGGCCAGAGTAAAGTGTAGCTTCCACCGAAGTCCCAGTCAACATCCATGGCTGTGACAATATGGAAGTTGCTGGGGTATGGGTAGTGCTGCGTAATGACATTCAGAGCATGACTAGTGCATCTGAGTGTTATGAAAGGTGCTGCTCATAGGGTCAGTCGTGCTGCAACAGTACTTTCTGACCCAGTGAGGAAAGCAATGGCAAACTACCTCACTCCTCATCTTGCCTAGTACGCCTCATTTTGGTGCTGCCATTGGTTTTGGGGGTTTCCTTATAATCGCACAACCTTTGGTGGTGCTATTTGAGGATCCAACCAGCCTCTGGGCTGATGACCTAACAGACAGACACATGGATCTCCAATCTCCGTATGATCCAGTTTCCAAGAGACTAGGGCAAAATTAATAATAATATTATTTGCTTTACGTCCCACTAACTACTTCTTTAAAAGTTTTCGGAGACGCCGAGGTGTCGGAATTTTGTCCCGCAGGAGTTCTCTTACGTGCCAGTAAATCTACCTATACGAGGCTGACGTATTTGAGCAGTTGATGTCAGCCCGGCTGAGAACAAATTACATTAGACTTAAGACACAATGACGGATTCAGGACACCGAGACCAAAGATGACGTGGTGGTGGTGGTGGTGGTGGTGGTGGTGGTGGTGGTGAAGAGAGGGTGCCGGACACCACACCTGCAATTTTGTGCATCTCTGTCATGAAGAGTTAAGACTCCTACATAAAAAGGCAAATTGGTTCTAGTCCAGTTGAAAGACCGAATGAGGAAATGCATTTCCATTGAACGTTTCCTACCAATGAGTTTCAGGGAAGAAATGTTTGTTAAGGATAGGAAAGATCATAATATGAATACAAAATTGAAATTAAAGGGGACATATTAGGGGCAAACATTTATTTATCAGAAGATGAATTAGGGATTGGATTTTTTTTTTTGCTTTAATTAATTATCACGGCCGCTTCCATCCCAATGCTGGTCCTACCCCATTCCAACACCGTCGAGAAACTGCGTGTGTTACTGCGAAGTCAAACCACTGGCGAAAAAAAAAACAATAATTTTAGGATCACGAGACTGTTAATAGCTTTTACTTTCATGACATACAGGAAACTTTAATTGTGATGAATGTCATATAATAAACACCTAAAATTATTATTTACGTCGGAAAAAGATCATTTAAAAGAGAAAAACACGCAGCAGTTAATATTCTTCATTCAAAAGTAAATGAAAACGAGTAAGCTTGTACTTCAACTCGACTGCTGTCATCGTGAAACACTGCCACACGATTTCCAATTTCACGTGGAAACCGAACTACACGAAAATGACATTTCATTTCAAAAGTATCACAAGCATTAGCCAGGAATCAAACCACAGCCTCAATTATGTGAAATCAGAGGGGGTGTCACTTGGCTATCGCACACCCTAACATTAAAAAGCCGCCGGGAAAATAGGTTGATATAATTAAGAAGATTCCTGTACCTGTGAAACCAGAATAATTAAAGCAATGGTTAGTTAAGTTATTATTCCCATCGAATAAATAATAATAATAATAATAATAATAATAATAATAATAATAATAATAATAATAATAATAATAATAATAATAAGAGTATTGAAATAATCATTTAATATAGAACGTTTGATTATTAAACCTGCAGACTAACTTGCATAGGAATGAACACCAATTATGGAACAAAACCTCACCTCAAAAACCAACGTCCATACATCTTCAAGGGAGATCGAATGCCGTAAACTGTAGGTGCGATGTGAAGTGGAAGGAAGGAAGGAAGGAAGGAAGGAAGGAAGGAAGGAAGGAAGGAAGGAAGGCTTTAGATTCCAGCAAACACAGTGTACCATAAAAATTGTTGTTCATACGACTTCGATAACAAAAATGAATTGTAGGCTATATCATTTCTCGCATTTTTTTCATTCTCCCCCGTCTTGATTAAACTTAGCGGAACTGTACGAACTTAAGCAGTTCTGTGCATCCACGGCTACTTCAGTATACCGTGGACGGTGCAGGTGATTTCAAAACACACGCAAACTGTAACTTGCATGTTTCCGCAGTGTAGCAAACGTCTCAGTTAAACATAGTCGCACTGAGATACGTATAAGTTATACGCTAGTTCTGTTATGGCGCTTACTGCATCAGGCAGGATTGGTATCCAGTGAACTTCCACACGAAATAAAAAAAATGGGTTTAAATGAAGGGGAGATGATGCACAAACATATATCCCCGCTTGTTTTTCATAAGTGAGCAACATTTTAAATCACATAGAATTGTCAGTACGAAAGAATATAATACAGGTATAGATTGGCTTACCAGAAACACAAGCATAATATACACTCTATATTTTTCGTACACACACACACTGCTCACATTGATCTTCCTCCCATAGGGGGGAGAAATCGGCAAGGCACGAAGCGTTGGGTGTGAATATTATTTGTTGATTGAGATCACTGTCAGGCACGTGTTTTAAGCGCCCACTGCACCACTAGCACAACACAGACTGCACGTGCATGTACTACAGCAAGAGCGTCACCTGCGCACGCCCAGTTCGTCCCTTTTGCTAGTATTCAGCAGCTGATTGCTGCTTTACTTCCTTTCTATTGATCAGCCAAAAAGCTGCGTAAAGCAGCCAGCCAACAAAGTTAGCTTCTTCGTGCCTTAGTGTAGACACAACCGAAAAGCTGTAAAATGGGTGATCATAAACTTTACAGCGTTCATGCTGTCTCTATGATATTCAGGGCGAGATCCTGGAAAGAAATCAGAACAGGACGAGACAATGTAACAAGAGGATTGCAAAAAATGGTACGTAACGACAATAAAACAAAAAAGATGGACTGGAATATCTGTGTAAGTTCCAACAACCTGGTGTTTCAGTCAAACTATTTATGAGTGTAAGTATTAGAATTTTAAAAAGGGGGTTCCAGAGTCCAAATCGACAAACGTTTATAACAAAATACACCTACAGTCGGTGATGGTGGTGGTGGAGATTGTTGTTTTAAAGGGAAGTACAACTAGACAATCGTCCTCATGCCTGCAGTAATTAATAATGTTAGTGATTTTACGCCTCATTAACTATGTTTATGGTTTTTAGAGACGCCGTTGTGCCGCAAATGTCCTGCAAGAGTTTTTCCACATGCCGGTATATCTGCCGACACAAGGAAGGTGTATATGAGTACCTTTAAATACGACCGTTATGTGCTGGGATCGAACCGCAAACTTGGGGTTCAGAAAGCTAGAGCTTTAACGTCTCGGTATCCGTGCGACATTTAGAAAGGAAGATGCGTGACTCAGCGAGACGGCTAAGACGAAACAAGGCGGCAGAAAGTGCTGTTCTTTTACAAGTTGTTTTACGTCGCACCGACACAGACAGGTCTTATGGCGACGACGCGACTGGAACGAGCTACGAGTGGGAAGGAAGCGGCCGTGGCCTTAATTAAGGTACAGCCCCAGCATTTGCCTGGTGTGAAAATGGGAAACCACGGAAAACCATCTTCAAGGCTGCCGACAGTGGGGTTCGAACCCACTATCTCCCGAATACTGGATATTGGCCACACTTAAGCGACTGTAGCTATCGAACTCAGTGAAAGTGCTGGTAACACGCTTACCATTCCAATACGCATACGTATTTCTGGTAAAAGTTATTAGTTACCAACATGTAGCGTCTGTTGCCTTAGAGAACAAAGTTACGGAGAAAAACGAAAGAAAAATGTGTCTTAAGCGACGACTTGATAGGCAGTGTCACAGAATGAATACAATGTTATTAGTTTTACGTCCTGCAAGTTATAGAGTTTTTATGGATGAAGAATTTCTGTATCCGACTTTTGGCACAGGCCAAAACACAATGTAGCTTCCACCGAAGTCTCAGTCTCATTTATGGCTGTGACAGTATAGAAGTTTAAGATAGGTAACTTAAAGGGTCCACCTTTTCAATACAAATAAATGTTATAATGTTTCTTTACAACATATTTTTACTTGGAGCTGGTTTCAACGCAATTTAGCGTCATCTTCAGCCAAAATGTGAGAAATAGGCATAGGCGTATACAAGCAGACATGTACATTACACAAAATGTTACATCATTATGATTAAATAAGAGTAAAAGAGACAAAAAATAGTGAATAACAAGATCAGAAATTGTCAGTCATCAAAATGGTCCATGAAGGGTGAATCAAAACTGTATAAACATGAGTTAGGACTCAAAAATACAATCATCTAAAAAACATATAAACCACAACAAAACCACGCGGAAGTTCGAGATGAACTTGGCATTGGAGATTCAAATTTTTCAGACACTCTTCCACTGAATGTCGCCTGCAGCGAGTGTAGTATAAAGCATAAGTTAGGATTCAATAAACACAATCATCTCAAAAATGCACATACATTTAAAAAAATGTTTATATTGAGATGAACTTGGCAGTTAGGGATTCAAATTTGTAGTTACTTATTCACTAAGCGTCAATTCAAAACCAGATGCGAAGGGTGAACTAAAATTGTACAAGCGCGAGTTTGGACTCGATAAACGCAATCCTTTGAAATACATGTAACACATTTGAACTGTAAGCTCGAGATGAACTTGACATTTAAGATTTGTGTTCACTTATTCATTGAATGTCACTGGTGCGAGTGTAGTTCAAATACGAGTTAGGACATAACAGAATCAATCTTCTCAAAATTGCACATGACATTTGAACCTTGGTTCGAGATAGTCTTGGCAGTTAAAGGTTCAAATTTGTAGATAATCATGATATGTCACTTCAAAACAGTCAATGAAGGGTGAAATAAAATTATAACAAACACGAGTTAGGACTCAATAAACACTAATTTCTAAATACATATAAGACATTCAAATGTTGCGTAAGTTCGAGATGAACTTGACAGTTAAAGATTCAAAATTTGTAGACACTTTTTCATTAAATGTCACATAGGCCGAGCGTAGTATAAACATGAGTTAGGGCTCAACATACACAAACTTTTACAAATGCATATAACATATCAAAACCCGAGTACGAGATGAACTTGGCAGTTAAAGATTCACATTTGTAGTGATTTTTCGTTAACGTCACTTGTTGAGAGTGTAGTAAACTTATTCATTTGACAAGAATACAAACTTCGAATTATGTACAACGTTCTTCTGAGAGCTTAGAAGTTGACTGTGCTATTATCTGTAGTCTATTGTTGCAACGTAACGTGTAGGGTGGAGACAGTTTTTATGATGTTCGCAGTTCAATGCGGGACCTGAGCGCAGGACATCATCCGTGAACTTGATCAGTCTATGCTACGTCGAGGGGGTGGACCAACTCCTTATTGACGTCCTTACTTTGTAACGCTCTAACTCTGCAATAAATCAGTCGATTGTTCTGCACTTTTGATCGTTTATGTTTCTATGTCTGTTCCTCACATCCACCGATTTTTATCGCCAACGGACAATTCCTTACCGGTGCGTGTTTTTTTTTTTTTTTTGTTATACGGTGTGTATAAAATAAGAGTTTTGTCTGTAATTGCTCAGAATTTGAAAAGAATGGTATTTCTGTATCGGTCGTGCCCCAGTAACAAGGAAATGCACTTTATACTTTTCCGTAATCTCTGTCTGTATGTATGTGCACGCATCACGAGAAAACAGCTCAAGAGAATTTAATGAAAATCGATATGTAAAGTCGGGGATGAGCCACTACAATCTAGGCTATGAAACATTTCATTCACGCTGAGTGAAATGGTAGTTTAGGGGAAGGCCTAAAATTTAGTTCTCAAATATTTCTATGAGTGGTCCTATCGTTAAATACTACATAACTAAAGTTATAGCCTATAGAATTACATTTCCGATCATTTCTGTCTTATACATTTTTACCGTACCAGCTATGATAACACATATTCATGAATTTGTATTTTTGTTGCTAAGTCCATATCAACGCCGAGCCACGAGAAAATGGGTAAACAGAATTTAATGAAAATCGGTATGTTGAGTCGGGGAATAAGAAACTACAGTCTAAACTATAAACAATTTTATTCGCCCTGGATGAAAGTGTAGTTTAGGGGAAGGCGCCTAAAATGATATTTATAAACAAATACCTATGCTACTGGTCCTATTGGAAAGTACTACGAAACAAAAGTTATAGAGAACACAATTTCCGATCATTTATGTTTTATTTAGTTTTACCGTACCGACTATGATAAGAGTGGCATTTCAGAGTCGGAAGAAAACTGAATAAGAAGGTCTACAATATGGAAAGCGCATAACATTGATAAACAATTACATTACATTACATTGACCATTGTTTATTATGATGTTCTTTGTCTGTTACGCTGCCACTCAATTCCGATAGATGGGATCACTGCTGCGTACCGAGTATAACAGCCTGACTGGATATTGGGGGGAAATTGCTGGGGAGTTAGAAAACTTTCTTCTTTGGCATGCCATTCCTCTGGTTCATATATTTTCTGATACTGCTGGTACGTAACACACAGGTTCATCATAGTATTCCAGGTATGCGATCCATACTCTGACGCGCTGTTCTGAAAGAGCAGTGTGCACACTTAAGGCAGAGACTCACTTAGTAGTAGTATGACCTGGTCTAAAATTATAGTTTAGGCCTATTCCAAATTATAGCACCTCAGTTCACTAAATAACTTAAAATTCAACCCTGAAAAGGGCCGATTCTTAAGAAAAGCTTCTTCCTCTTCACTTTTATTCAATTCTACATGCATTTCATCCCAAATTAGCAGTGAAGAGGAGGTTTCTCCTCTGGCTTGGAGGAAAAATTTGCCTCCACGTCCGACAGATATATTTCCGTCACCAGTGTAGTGAAATGAGATTTTTTCGAATCAACGGGTACTTCTAGGAAACAGATTAGTAAAAGGGCATAGTTTTTGCCCTGGAACTCTCCACTATTCGACCCCCTCCCCCCACCGAAAAAAGACTAAGTGTATTCATGGATCACGGCTGTCTGCCTTTGGACTGTTAAATCGGCAGCGTAGTATTATTCGTTAAAAGTGAGAAAATGTGTGATTTTTCGTTTGATCGAGTATTTGTTATGAAAGGATTGCTTTTAATCGTGCCATTCCTAATGACGTCATTCTAGTGACCTATGTTCATTTCAGTTAGGAAAACCACTAAGACAGTCTTTATGAGGATGTAAAAAGGCAGGTTGAAAGTGAGTGTCTGCCATCATAATGAAAACTCCCCAACCTGATTGTCACTGATGGTAGGCAGGCGGGCCTACCGTTACAAAGAAAATTCCCTAACGCAGTCTTCATACGAGAAAAGGCGTTTGGTGATTTCCCCGTCGCGTTTCTAGGGTAACGTTAAGAGCTATGCAATTTAATATAATCTTGCTCACACCGTGTACACTACCTAACCTACAATTCTGTATGTAATGTAGAATTCCGTAGCGAAGCACGGGTACATCAGCTAGCGTATATAATAAATGTTTTGTCTGTACATTGCTCAGAATTCAAAAAGATTGATATTTGCGTATCGGTGAAATGGTAGTTTATGGGAAGACCTGAAACTTATTTCTCAAATACCGTATCTATGTTGTTAGTGGTTCTATCGATAAACATAACACAAGTTACAGATAATGCACTTTCCGACCATACTTTATTTATAAATTTAATACGATTCATGATCTTCAAGTTTCGGGTTAACGCAGAAACAGAACGTGATTGATTTTCAGGAATGAAAGGAGGAAGTCAAAATTCCTGCAAGCCTTTTGAAGAACATAACGTCAACATTCCATTCTGGAGCAGACTGGCAAACTTTTGATTTGACCGTCACAGGAAAGTTGCGTCAGTGGACGCAGAACGTGCAATGCAACTTTCATACTACTGTCCTAAACAAGTTGGATTTAAGTTGGGTTGGGTTGGGTTGGGTTGGGTTGGGTTGGGTTGCGTTGCGTTGTACCGGTGGACGAAGGGCCTAACTGACAGAACTATGGGACTGAGGCCTGGTTCTATATCCTGTCAGTGCAGTAGTGTCCGTTATCTGTTCACGAATATTATCCTTTACCTCCCTACTCCCTACTACGTGACAGAAAAGACCGTGCCGGATGCGACCTCGCTGATATAGTCCGGCATGCGACCAATCTGTCAATCAGTCAGTCCGTCAGTCACCGCTGATCTGTATTTAGGGAATCGCCGAAGTGACAGAGTGCCTATCGGTTGTTTACCTAGTCTTTCTTAAATTATTTAAGAGAATTCAAAATTAATCCAACATGTCACTTGGTAAACTATTCCAATCCCTAACTCAGTTTCTTGTGTATGTATGTTGGGTATTCAGCCCGAAGGCTGGTTTGATCCTACACAGCTCCGCCAACAGCCATAATAGATATCCTAGGCGTCAATGAAGAGGCGTACTAGGAAATGAGGAGTGATGTCGTTTCCCGTTGCTTTCCTCACCAAGCCAGAAGTTGCTATTACATAGCAGTCTGCCAAGCCCACTGAAATGCATGCACCAACCGACCCTACGAGCGATATTTTCACATCATTCATAACAGGAACTGGCTGCATAAGGAATGGCATTACTAGCATCGCTCATGCCTCGGTCACTTTCATTTTTGTCAAAGCCAAGAATGGGACTGAGACAGGTCAATGAAAGTAACAAATTTATTATACCCCGTACCAGAAGATATAGTGCGCTGTAAACACTACATCTCGCCAGCAAAGGCATACTCAATTTCTTATAAACGAATATTTGCCTCAATTTGTCCTCTTGATTTCCAACTTCATCTTCATATTGTGATCTTTCCTACTTTTGAAACCACCATTCAAACGTATTCGTCTACCAATGTCATTCAACGCCATCTCTCCACTGACAGCTTGGAACATACCGTTTATTCGAGCAGCTCGTCTCCTTTCTCCCAAGTCAGCGTAACGGGGCAAGCATGAGACCTGAAAATTACGGCATTGTTATCCTCTCTTCAAGATCTACTCTGTTAATTTGGTGTATACACCATGCTGTATATACTGGAATATGGTTTGATTTTGTAACATGATCTCACGAAACTTCAAAGTATCTGAATAAATGCTACCACTTCTTATGATTACCTTGAACGTTTCCAAATTTTATTTTTTAGCGCAAAACTTTTAGTACAGGGAGGTCTGAGGACATGTTCGGCTAGCCAGATGTGTAGCTCCTTTTCCCGGTACACCCCACGGGAGTGAGCTGCTACATGTATTACTGTGTGAGGGTGTTGTCTGTGGGTGTAATTTTAAGGGCTAGGAATGGGAAGGATGTGGTCGTGGCCATGCGAAAGGTACCATCCTGGCGTGTGGCTGGAAATGAAAATTGTCGAGGGTGGCCGACGGGGATTCGAACGCAGCCGTCTCCCGAAATAGCCGTAACAGGCAGTGCCGTAACGCACTGAGATAACTTGGCTGGTAACTTCTCCCAGACATGGAAACACATCTCTATATATGGGCACGTTGTACGATAAAACGTAAACGCATCACCATATTTCGTGTTGTAAAAAAACTACCAGTTTCCCGCAGTAAATTTTTCAAAAGCAACTTAGGAAGATGCTGCTCTGTCATTTCTATTTCTCGAAAATCCAGGGACTGAACTTCATGATCCCCAAGAAGTGTGTTAATATATAAGGTAACTGTAAAACAAATATAATTACAGGGTTGAGTGGCGGTTGAAGCGCTGGCCTTCTGACCCCAACTAGGCAGGTTCGATTCTGGCTCAGCCCGGTGGTATTTGAAGGTGCTAAAGTACATCAGCCTCGTGTCGGTAGATTTACTGGCAAGTAAAAAATAACTTGTGTTATTGTAGTATTCAGAACAGAATTACCTGATTGTACATTCCCCCCCCCCCCCCAGCATTCATAGGGTATTGGCCTTAAATATCTCTTGCATTATTTATGACCCATCTATGTTTTCTCTTGAGGAGGAATATCTCTATTAACGGCATTCCAAACTATACATTACGGTGAATTAGTTTCCAACGACGAGTTCTTGAGTTGGTTTTAGATATTACCTTTGTGTGTGACATAATGTATGCATGTTTTTTTTAACTTTCGTCATAGAAATGTACTAATTCATTATTATGTATAAACCTTCCACGCAGACGTTGGGATTGTTCTACGTAAGGATTTATATCGGCTGTATTTACCGACGACTCCCGTTCCATGGCTAAATGATTAGCGCGCTGGCCATTAGTCACAGGGGTTCGATTCCCGACAGGTTCGGGAATGTTAACTATCATCGGTTAATTCCGCTGGCACAGGGTCTGGGATTATGTGTCCTCTCCATCATCTTACCCTCATCACGACGCGCAGGTCGCCTACAACGTCAAATCAAAAGAACTGCATCTAGCGAACCGAACATATCCTCGGACACTCCCAGCACTAAAAGTCATACGCCATTACTTTTGTTTTTCTTTTTTACCGACGACTAATTCAGTGTACATAATTAAATGTCGTGCACGGTTTGTGGTTATAGTAGTTCGCTATGTGAACAGAACAAAGAAAAATGTAATTCTCAACCTGGGAAGCAGTGCTAAAAATGTTTGGCCTAATTTGTAACATAATCTTGTTCTGATTTAGCTTACCTTATCATAGGTGGGACTGTTTCTGAAATTGATAATGGGTTTTATGGGGACGTCTGCTTTATGGATCTTGGGTAGCGCTTTGGCTGTGGGAAGCTTCGGATTCATGATAATCATTTTGGATTTTTCAAGGTCATTAAACAGAAATGAAACAATCTTGATGATGGTTTTTTAGGTCTCTTTGTATTTTATTAGTTGGATCTTTTTTACTCGAGGTTATGAGGTTGTTTTCTGCAAAAAACGTGTGTGCTTTATTAACATAGTCACTTTTGTCCATGATTTTCGACAGTAATTTTCAACCTGTTTTGTTATTGTTTCTAAACAATATTTTGTAAACTATGAGGGCCACAACCTCACCATGTGCTACTATTGTTCATTTCCATCTGCATCATTTGTTCCATTCCTTTGTTTTCTTAGGTTAACACAGTTTTAGTTTCAATTATTATTTTAAATTAACACCTTTTCACTGAATTTTTTTTTCGCAGTGAGTTGTTTTTTGCTCCGCATATTGGTGTAAATATTGTATATTTGTGCTAATTTTGTTTCCGTCTAGGCTCTCTTTTGTTTGTTTTTTCATTTGCCCCTTCATTATGTTTTTTAGCATTTTTTCAACTTATAATATGTAAATTATTTCAAACTCCCCTCATTTTTCACTGAAGATGGCTCAAACGAGCCGAAACATGTTTGAATTTGTTTACTCCGTCTAATGACGGAATATTTATTGTATTGAATTAGGAGGATACTCTCATTTTTCACCTTTGTAAAGAAATTGCGTTCATTGTCATTTATAAGACATCGCCAACATTATTGATTTAAATAATCTTAAAACCAATATCAAATTATATGCAATTATGTGGGACATTATTGGAATAAACATGAATTTGAGATTGGATAATATACAAAGCCAATTTAATTGGTTTAATGAACCAAATTTTCAATCTGACATTTCGGTCGCCAAAAGGATACCTAACGCGATCCGTTGTTATCATTCTTCGTCGTTAATCAGTACGTGGATGTAAATAAACATGTTGATTCTTTTTTCCCTATTTGCTTTACGTCGCACCCACACAGATAGGTCTTATGGCGAAGATGGGAAAGGAGAGGCCTAGGAGTTGGAAGGAAGCGGCCGCGACCTTAATTAAGGTACATTTGCCTGGTGTGAAAATGGGAACCCACGGAAAAGCATCTTCAGGGCTGCCGACAATGGGCTTCGAACTCACTATCTCCGGGATGCAAGCTCACAGCTGCGCGACCCTAACCGCACGGCCAACTCGCCCGGTTAAACATGTTCAGTCACTATTCGAGCACCATAGCTAGCTGAGGCGGTCAATTTACTCAACGATAAATAATAATAGGAAGAACCTTTTGAAGACCCTGAGTGTAGAGTGTTCGTGCTACCGACGAGTAGAAGGGTGCAGTACCATCCCGATATTTGCCCGTAGATGAAATGGGAAACTATGGAAAATCATTTTGATACGGTCACCGAGGAATTCGAACCCACCTGCTCCCGGGTATACAGCTAACAGCCATAGCTGGGTGTGTGGCAAAGCTGTAAGCTAACCTGTTCGGTATGGTGGTGATTATGATGATAAAGTAAATGCTACTGGTGACTAAAATATATTCGTGATAAACATTCAACAGTACTTTTCCCAAATATTGACATCGCTCAGAAATTTTTTTGTAAATATTCTCCCATCAAATGCCGATGAGGAACGGTCATTCAGTGTTTAAGAAAATAATAAAACTGCCCTCAGAATTTCAGTACCAGACAGTGGACTATCTGGTTTGGCATCCTCCACAGCGAATAATGTTGTCCTGCAAAGAAATGACTTGAGTCTCTCATTCACCAGTTTGCTTCCAGAAAGCCCAGAGAAAGAGAGTTTTAGGTGAGTTTCCTCGCACATCAAAATGATTGTTTTATTCAAGCTCTATGTCTGATGGTTAAATGACATGTGCCTATATTTTAAAGTTTACAATTACTATTAGTACACATCAATTTATCTACAAAATTAGAGTGAAGTATACTTATAAAAAAAACGTATTATCAATAAGAATACAACCATAATAATGGGTAGGCCTAAAACTGAGCTACGCTACGGGCCCAAATGTTATAAATTCCCCGCTGTATATACCATCACAAGATGCAAGCAACTAAGGGATGTAATGCACATATATTCCAATATTTCCGGCTGAAGATAATGCTGAACGTAAATAACTTTTTGGCACCTTCAACATCATTAAAACTTCCCGAATTCTTCGATGGGCATCAACAGCAGGTTATCGCCTGTTTGATACAAAACATGCAGGAAACGGGATGAGTGTCTTTACTCACCAGATATGGAGGGAATAGCCGAAGCCATTCGTCTTGTGGACTCTAAGCACTCAGCTGCAACCTCGATACCAGTTTGAATAGGACTGCTTATGGTCACAGCATCCACACTCGACTGTATGGACTCTGGAGAACCACTTCTAGTTACCGCAGGTTCAGCCGCCCAATACCCTAAAAGTAGTAACTTGTAGTTACATATCTTCAGACAGGTATATGGTTTGAGATCTGTTTAAATTTACTACCAAAATTAACTACGACATCTCAAAAATGCATGTGCCCTCCTTCGACAATATCCTGGTTAGCGACTGATCTTTATAAACAGGAGTAGTAAACTGACGTATCTGAAACAGTATGTAACGGTAACAGTCGGGAGTGCCACCGTACCGTAACGTCTTGGAAGTGTCCAGACCTACATTATTTGTGATCTGACATTTCAAGATTGAATATAAACACCGTCTGTGCTGGTCATGGCAAGGCGACGTGGATTATCGACATTTGATTGGGGTGTGACAGTGGGGATCAGAAAAATGGGACGTTCCACTAGCGAAGTTGTACGGCCATTTAACATTCCTAGACTGACAGTGTCACGCGTGTATCGGGAATGCCTCATGGAAGGCATTACCGCCACTGTAAGCAGCTCAGTGGCTGACTATGAATGCTTGGCGATCTCGATAGCGGCGTCTGGCTAGAATAGAACGCTATAATATACTTACATCCAGGAGATCAGTGCAGCGTTCTTCAGCTTTCGCGGGATATGGGAGAAGAAGGCCCAACAGACTACCCTTGTTAACAACAAGACACCAGGCACAGCGTCTCACTTGGGCGCGTGACGTGCTAACTGGACCATGGAGTACAGTACGCGAACCTTTTCTTGATACCAAGTTTTACGGAGGTGAGGAGTAAAAAGGGAGCTCTCTCGGGTCCGGTTATACTGCCAACAGAATGGAAATGAAATCTGAATTCAATCGATAATATGATCGATCGATATGAATTTTCTAAACCTTTATTATCTTAAGCCAACAACAGTGTCACACACCTTATATAACACTTCTCGATGCTAGTCTTGTTCCTAGCATGAATTCTATAGTTTGGCTTTACTGTGTAAACAACAACAGTACTAGTACGTAAAGTGTACGCCAGATGTTTCACGGCAATGCATGGGCGATTCATAGTTTGTGTATCAAAGGTTGCCAATACGAATCTCGAAGATAACCGAGGTCTACTGATTCAGCATTAGGGAGCCCAGGTATCAAGAAAAGGTTCGCGTACTGTACTGGCGACATGTGGCTTGGTCCGATGAGTTACGGTTCCAGTTGTTTCGAGCTGGTGTTAGGGTTCCTGGTGTGGCGCAGGCCCATAAAGTCATTGACTCCAGTTGTCAGCAAGGGACCGTACAGGCTGGTAGTGGCTTCGTAATGGTGTAGAGTGTGTTCGCATGGCATACAGTGGCCTCGCTCTTCGCTGACCAGTGAGCACTACACTGAACTGCTTGGTGACCACTGGCTAGAACTGACCGCGATAACAGATGTATACCTAGCAGATCAGTGCAGCGTTTTTCAGCGTCCGTGGATATGGGAGCGGGAGATCCACCAGACTACCCTTGTTAACCCTTGTAGTTAATGTACCATAACAACGATGGGATGTTTCAGCAGGATAATGCACCGTGTCATCGGGATCACGTTGTCTAGAATTGGTTCGAGGAGAATTCTGGAGAGTTTCAAAGAATGCTGTAGCTACCTCATCCACCCGATACGGACCTTATCGAGCATTCATGAGACGTGGCGGTGAGGGTCATTCAACCCAAGATCCTGCACCAACAAATAACAGGGAGCTGTAAGTAGCCTTCCGTCAACATACCTCCACGTGTATTTCGTTTACTTGTGGAATCGAAACCATGACGTGATAATGCACTTCGCAAGGTTAAAGGAAGGCCCACATGATACTACATCCCTATCCGATGTTTTCTGGCATGTCAGTGTATGCCGGCATCATTGTATTCTCGGCTTGCTGTACACCAATGAAAGGAGTTTTTGTAAGCACTACCATCGAAATATAATATCTAGCTCAAAATATGAAAAGAGTCAGCTCACTGATCAGCGATAACATTATTTTCATGCGACACACTGATATGAAAATATACGTACCATAAACCAAAATTTCGTTCTTACTGTTGCTGTTACCGGGCGAGCTGGCCGTGCGCATAGAGGCGCGCGGCTGTGAGCTTGCATCCGGGAGATAGTAGGTTCGAATCCCACTATCGGCAGCCCTGAAGATGGTTTTCCGTGGTTTCCCATTTTCACACCAGGCAAATGCTGGGGCTGTACCTTAATTAAGGCCACGGCCGCTTCCTTCCAACTCCTAGGCCTTTCCTATCCGATCGTCGTCATAAGACCTATCTGTGTCGGTGCGACGTAAAGCCCCTAGCAAAAAAAAACTGTTGCTGTTCCATACAGCATCTTTACTGTGTACACCACAGTGAGCAGGATACCTGAACATGAGTGACAGTGTAGGGTCTGCGGTAGGGTAGTTTTAATTATTATTTGGCCCTAAGACTGGAAAAAAAGTATCATGGATCTTAAAGTAGCATAGTAAACTTGCACCTTCTACGAGTGAAAATTGCCAATACTGACAAAATTTCACACTTAAAATAACCTTCGTCGGCAAAGGAATTCGCACCCTAACAACTGCACGAGAGTGTCAAGGGTTTTTGAAAACATGGCCTATCCTATAAAACAAGAGCTATACACACTTGTTTAACTTAAATATATAACCTGGCCTATAATACATGAAAACACTTTTTCATTTATACAACCGGACTTGCGTCAGGATCTACGGTTCACTATTGGCACATTGCAAACGTGGGCATTAGAAGCGTCTGAAATGCCTGGCCTGCACAATGTCAAAACTTTTATTACAGTTATGGAAAATCTTAAGGCTGAATATGGCACTTCATTAAGGCATATTACTACATTCGTCACGCGTAAGGACATAAAAGAAGATAAGAATATACGTCGGCAAACACAAGAGTATGTGGAAGAAGTGTACTGATGTATAACGGAGGAAGCATTGTTAAATTGTTTAATAAAATATTTGAAGGGGAGAATTTCCGAAATCTTGGCAAGAGGGAGTGATTTGCCCAATTTAAAAGAAGAAAGGAGAGTAGTCAAACCCAAATAGTTATAGAGGCATAACGATTAAGTAAAATATACACAGGGGTGCCGGCAAAAAGGATTATGAAATGGGCGGACGGCGGCTTGATGTTGGAGAGACTCCAGTCGGGCTTCAGAGAAGGGATGAGAATATCTGACTATATATTTGTGGTGAGATCAATAATGGATACATATGTTAAAAAGGAGAAGAGGGGGATTGTACATCACTACTATTGATTTGGAAAAAGCATTTGACTCTCCGAATGGAAGGGCTGTTGTGGAAGTGATGGCAAATTATTCACAGATGTCACATAAGATGATCAATATCAATCAATATCAATCAATACTGACCTGCATTTATGGCAGTCGCCCAGGTGGCAGATTCCTTATCTGTTGTTTTCCTAGCCTTTTCCTAAATGATTCCAAAGAAATTGGAAATTTATTAAACATCTCCCTTGGTAAGTTATTTCAATCCCTAACTCCCCTTCCTATAAATGAATATTTGCCCCGATTAGTCCTCTTGAATTCCAACTTTATCTTCATATTGTCATCTTTCCTACTTTTAAAAACGCCACTCTAACTTATTCGTCTACTAATGTCATGCCACGCCTTCTCTCCGCCGACAGCCCGGAACATACCACTTAGTCGAGCAGCTCGTCTTCTTTCTCCCAATTCTTCCCACCCCAAACTTTGCAACATTTTCGTAACGCTACTCTTTTGTCGGAAATCACCCAGAACAAATCGAGCTGCGTTTCTTTGGATTTTTTCCAGTTCTTGAATCAGGTAATCCTGGTGAGGGTCCCATACACTGGAACCATACTCTAGTTGGGGTCTTACCAGAGACTTATATGCCCTCTCCTTTACATCCTTACTACAACTCCTAAACACCCTCATAACCATGTGCAGAGATCTGTACCCTTTCATTACAATCCCTTTTATGTGATTACCCTAATGAAGATCTTTCCTTATATTAACACCTAGATACTTACAATGATCCCCAAAAGGAACTTTCACCCCATCAACGCAGTAATTAAAACTCGGAGGACTTTTCCTATTTGTGAAACTCACAACCTGATTTTTAACCCCGTTTATCAACATACCATTGCCTGCTGTCCATCTCACAACATTATCGAGATCACGTCGCAGTTGCTCAAAATCTTATAACTTATTTATTACTCTATATAGAATAACATCGTCCGCAAAAAGCCTTATCTCTGACTCCACTCCTTTACTCATATCATTTATATATGTAAAAAAACATAAAGGTCCAAAAATACTGCCTTGAGAAAATTCCTTCTTAATTATTACAGGGTCAGATAAAGCTTCGCCTACTCTAATTATCTGAGATCTATTTTCTAGAAATATAGCAACCCATTCAGTCACTCTTTTGTCTAGTTCAATTGCACTCATTTTTGCCAGTAGTCTCCCATGATCTACCCTACCAAATGCTTTAGACAGGTCAATCGCGATACAGTCCATTTGACCTCACGAATCCAAGATATCTGCTATATCTTGCTGGAATCCTACAAGTTGGGCTTCAGTGGAATAACCTTTCCTAAAACCGAACTGCCTTCTATCGAACCAGTTATTAATTTCGCGAACATGTCTAATATAATCAGAAAGAATGCCTTCCCAAAGCTTATATGCAACGCATGTCAAACTTACTGGCCTGTAATTTTCAGCCTTATGTCTATCACCGTTTCCTTTATACACAGGGGCTACTATAGCAACTCTCCATTCATTTGGTATAGCTCCTTCAACCAAACAATAATCAAATAAGTACTTCAGATATGGTATGTTAAAAAGGCTATAAATGAACAAAGAATGAAGAATGGTGGATGGGAGCGGAAAAATTAGAAGTTGTTAAGAAAATAGAGTGTCTGAATATGATAATAAGCGGAAATGGAAAAGGGTGAGAACAAATAAAAAGAACAAAACTGAAGGGTATGAGTGTACTGTCCGCTATTAACATGTTAGAAAAAAGATGCAAAACAGTGATTACAGGCTGAATAAAAATGTATTTAATACAGTAGTTAAATCAAAGGTATTGTACGGAGAAGCGATCTGGGGAGTTGAAAAAAAATTGTCTACACTTGAGGTAATCACAAGTAAATTTGCTAAATTATAATGGGATTACCCCGCTGCACTGCCAACTGTAGAGTAAGAATAATGAGCAATGATATCAGTTTACAGGGATATATTGTTAATAAGATAAGTACTGGGATCAGGTGGCGAAGTGTTACAGATAGCCTACCAACACCAAATGAATATTTGTTTGCTAGGGGCTTTACGTCGCACCGACACAGATAGGTGTTATGGCGACGATGGGATAGGAAAGGCCTAGGAGTTGGAAGGAAGCGGCCGTGGCCTTAATTAAGGTACAGCCCCAGCATTTGCCTGGTGTGAAAATGGGAAACCACGGAAAATAATCTTCAGGGCTGCCGATAGTGGGATTCGAACCTACTATATCCCGGATGCAAGCTTCACAGGCGCGCGCCTCTACGCGCACGGCCAACTCGCCCGGTAAATGAAATATCAGAACCAAGGATTCTGCATGGGTGGGGTAAGGGTGTACCGGTTCAAATCCCGTTACAAGATTATATCTGTATTATTATTATTATTATTATTATTATTGTAACTATTTTCATTGTTCAATTCAATTCTGTAATGATTAACGCTTGCGTGATTATAGTCAATATTGTTAATAAGATAAGTACTGGGATCAGGTGGCGAAGTGTTACAGATAGCCTACCAACACCAAATGAGTTTTCTTTTGCTAGGGGCTTTACGTCGCAATATGTGTGTGTGTGTGCGCGCGGGCGCGTGTGAGTGTGTGTGTGTGTATGTGTGTGTAGTTTAACACTAAAACCATGTACAGTGAGAGTTGCAGTATGATATTAGATGTGGATGTATTGTGTGTATTAACTTGTGACATTACAACATTGTGCAATATTGTTAGCGTAACTGCCGAGTCATTGCTCTGTCATCGAGTGCATTTAGCGATGAACTCTGTTTTTGGAGAAACCTACTGCCGCCCCAGGCAATTTCACCATTGTATGTAACATTTGGAGCCGGGTGGGAGTAATATTATAGTTATTTCTGGAGTTTGCGTGGGTGTGTCATCTAAGGCTATATATACTTGGACCAGCGTCTTATAGCTTCAGTCAAATGGATGGTGAACTGTGAGATAGGCAATCGGAAGGTGAGACCTCAGTCGGTCAGTTGAGTTGGAGGGAGAGACTTGCCATGAAGTCATATGGAAGGAGAGACTTGCCATGAAGTCATATGAGTGGAGACACTTAACAAGGAGTGTTGTACTGAGATGATAGTAGTCAGTCATCTGGATGGAGAAGCAGCAGTGACATGGATACTTAGTCGTCAGTGAAACAAAAGTATACATCACCAAATTAGGCTTCATACACCTACAGCAGACACCAATTCAAAGGGATACGTCGTAATTACACTCAAAGTGTTGAAGGTAGAGCCAAGTGAACCAGTGAGGGATACATTTCCTGTATAACTTTATAATGTCCGATCACGAGGAATTCAAATTAATGCCTAGTTTCTTTCAGTTGTAATGTCACTTTTATATTCTGATCTGTTTTTATCGCAGCAGTTCTTATGATTTTGTGAAATAATTGAAAGAATATATTTTGTTCTATCAAATTATCCTTTTATTTCAATAGTGGAATCAGATAACCTCAAAATTTAATGGGGAAACCAAATGAAAATCTCCTTTTCCCAGAACCTATATGGTATGTTGTCAAAAGTAACCTTATTACCCCACACCCCAGAGATATTCAAGACTCTCTTTCTCTTACTGCTGCATTGAGCTGTAGCTGGCGACCATCAAATATTTTATGTGTAAGTAAACAGGTAAGAACAAAGTGTGAGTACATAGTCCGACGGATGAGTATTTTATTTAATGAATATTAATTTTTATATTTTTCATTTTTTAAATAAGTGAGGCAGGAAAAGACCACAAGGGACATTTTGGAAACTGCAGGAATGTGACATTGTTACGTGCCACCCCCGTGGTAGCTCCTTCCGGTACTTCCAGAAAGGAGCTGGTGACTCAGACGACCTGGAATGTCCCAGCCGGCCCGTGGGGTGGGGCCAGCCTTTCCGTGTATTGTTCTCGGGCGGCCGGCTTACCAATGAGTTCCTTGGAGATTCAACGGGAATGTTCTGCCTCTAATGACATCGCGAAATTTCTGGGCCAAATCACGCGAGCTATAAAAAGGGAGGCTAGCCGCGGACAGTCAAGTCAGAGTTGGACTTGGAGTGAGTGTTGGACTCGGAGTCAGAGTTGGACTCCGTCGGGGAGTCAGTGTGACACTCAGTGAGTTGGGTTTCAGTGGCTGGGCTGAGGGCGACAGAGGTGTTGGCTGTCGCCAGTGTCCCAACGAGGTCTGAACGAGGAGCTGTTGTTGTGGTGTCGGAGAGACCAGTGAGTGTGTAGCTGGAGGCGACAGAACGAAAGACTGTACTGGGTGATTCTGTGGACTGAGGATCGCCGTGAGCCAGCGAGGAAACGCGCTATCGCGAGTGCAAGGATATATGGACCTGTGTTAATGTTCGCTGCCGTGAGTATCATCCTGCTGTTGAATACTGTCGAGCTGTTTAGTCGTTCATTGCATGGGACTGTGTGAAGTACATCTGTGAAGCCAAACCAACGAACAGTCGTCGTGTGGTGTATAGCCAGTGGCACTATGTTCAAGTCCAGCGGTCTATGCACAGCGGCTGTAGCAGGTGACTGGACTTTGGGAAAGTGAAAGTAAGGATTAGCGTCCCACGTAAAGGAACGGGCTGTATCCTTGCCGCGCCATAAGGTAGAGAGATGTGTAAATAGAGTGGTAATTAGTGTGGCCATCCATAACTGGTTAGAACTGCGTGTGTTTAAATATGTGTGTGTGCATTTATTAGGCCATCCTGAAATAAATTAAGAGTAATGAAACAGATGGAGTTTTATTCGTAACAATATTATTGGGAAAGGGATTACATAGGGCAGCAAAGACTATGTAAAAACATGGTTCAAAGAGCTAAGGATATTGTAAAACAACAGATTACTTCACGGTGTAAAAAGATGTCACTAGAGGAATTTAGTAATGTAATTGGGAGAATGAGGACAATTGTAGATAACACGAGGGATGGGCGAAAGTCACGGCAACTATATTTTTTCTTGAAGATACCAGTCCGGTTCGAAAATGTGACATATACAGACGAAAGGACAAGGTGTTAACTGCATGTGTGGACAATGAATAGCACTGAAAGATCGTAACACACTAATTTATTACGGTAGTATACAGGGTAATATGGCCTTCCCAGTGCAAAATAATGACAACACAGTACACATAAAGTTGACATGACAAACATGGGCCTAAAGACCCTCAAAGTAGTCCCTTGCTACTGACACCACACGCTGCCAACGATGTGGGAGGCGCTGAATACCATCTGCCTCAGCATTTGCCGTACCGTGTGTGAATCGGGTCACCTGCTGGCGCACAGTATTAGCAATGTCCTCTCGTGTTGCAAACCGCCTACCACGTAGTGGTTCCTTAATCTTTCGAATGAGATCAAAGTCACAGGTCGAAATGTCGGGAGAGTACGGTGAATGCTCCAATTCTTCCCATCCCCAACGTCGCAGTAGCTGCCCTACACACTCAGCTTTATGTGGTTTTGCATTGTTGTGCAGCATTATTGCACTGTCCACAAGATCCGGACGTTTCTCCCGAACGCCACGTCGTACCTGTCAAACCAGGAAGTCCCTGTAGTACTCTGCGGTCACTGTTCTGCCATGTGGAACAAAGTGGCAAACAATGACACCCCTGACGTCATACGTGACGATCACCACCAATTTGACTGACGAAGGATTCTGACGGACCATCTGTCTCCTTGGTGATCCAGCATGGCGCCACTCCGCGGACTGACGTTTCAGTTCTGGTTCGTATGCCCTGGCCCGAAATTCATCGATGGCGATTATTCGTGACAAGAATTGATCGCCGTCCTGTTGCCAGCGTGCAAGGTGGTCGGAGCATCCTGCATAGCGCACCCACCTTTGAACTTCCGTCAGTGCATGGGGTACCCACCGCGATGCGATTTTGCGCAGTTGCAGCTCATTACGCAATATCCTGTGGACGGTGCGTTTCTCGATGCCACTTGCCCTCTCTAACTCCAGTAGCGTCCATCGTCTGTCTTCATCCAGGAGCTGCTCGATGACGGCACGTGCCACGTCGGTCCGCACACTGACAGGTCGTCCCGAACGTTGCTCACCACTGGTTGACACACGTCCTTGCTGAAACTTTCCTATCCACCGTGCTACTGTACGGTATGGTAGGGCATTATTTCCAACGGCTTCCACTAATTCACTGTGACATTCCATCGCATTTCTCCCTCAGAGAACGGCTGTTTTGATGTAAGCGCGCTGCTCAACACGGGTTACGTCCATCTCGCACGACACTCACCAACTGACTGATTTCACAGCCCTCGCTGCGCTACTACCAGCTATCACAGAGCCATCTGTTGCTCTTGATACACACTACGCCAGCAAAACTTCCACACGACACATATACGTTTGTGATCTGTTCACATACCTATAAGAAAAACAATAGTTGCAATGACTTTTGCCCCAATCCTCGTATAACAAAAACGGAAATGAGGGGAATAATATGGTGGTTAATGGGAGCACACGCGCATAAAAAATAACATAGGGGAGAATGGGCAAAGGACATGTTTGGCACACTGACCAAAGTTAATTTCATTTTGACGTTTCTTCAATGTCAAAACTATCTCACAGAGGAGACAATACTACTGCGTGTATGTTGTCTGTACGTAATTTCACAGACAGCCATACAATTGATGAAACAAAGATGATATACTTCAGATATTGCCACCGTAAACAACAAAATCTTACCAACCACTTCACGTGCAACTCTTCCAGCAATATATGCTTTACATGAGAAGGATCGCTGATTTTGTAAGATACCATGTGGTAAAGCTATATGATCGATATTTTTCGTCATTAGAATTCACTCCGTGATATATAATCAAGTTTCTGCACCGAAGAACAAGCCTATGTCGCAATATGCTTGGCAAAAACAGGTTCTGACGCTGACATACCCATATCATCGTATGGAAAATGATTAGTGAGGCTTTTGATATCGGACTGCTTGAATGCCAAGTGATGGTGAATGTAAATATGAGGCTTTAGTGAGATGAGCATACTGCACTCTTCCACCTTGATTTAACCACTTCATTGGCATCCCACATATGGACTTTGAAGACTAATAGCAGCCGCATTATCAGGGCAGCGGAACAAATATATTTTACGTATTATAATTACTATAAGCACAGGCTGTTTGACACAGTTTATTGAAAATACAACAAGGTACTCACGGCACTGACTTGTGTATTTTTCCTCATGTTATACATGTGTTTCCTTGCTTAACACAAAAGGTATCCTCTTAGGACATGAATAGATGATTATTCAGAGGTCTCTTGTGGTACAAAACACCGTTTTGCAAGGGAATGACTTAGACCACTGCTACTGTGATGAACGATCTAAATTCTAAGCATGATTTCGTGCGGTTCAGAGCATTGGATGTCAAGAGTGCCCCTTGTTAGTGGGATAGAGTGATTGACCTTATCCCGGCCACTTTTGCCCCAAGGAATTAACCCGGTAATAATTTTTGGTGTAGCTGAGTGAACATCATGGCCACGTGCCTCTAAAGAATTAGAAATC
The DNA here is from genome assembly GCF_040414725.1 of Anabrus simplex. NCBI lineage: Eukaryota > Metazoa > Arthropoda > Insecta > Orthoptera > Tettigoniidae > Anabrus > Anabrus simplex. The sequence goes on from NC_090266.1 coordinate 269,590,258, forward strand.
TCGTTTGTAAATTTTCGAATTCCTAACAGAGACCCGAACCCACTTCGTTCGGAGTGATCTGAGCACGCCTTCAATGCTCCGACTAGGCAGCCTGTTCTGTCGTATTGCTCAACACATTATTACAGGCTAAGTTCCAGGAAGGGTATACTATTTCTCCCTACGACAGAAATTTCAAGTACTAAGTGACTTCTTCCACGTATTTCTTTCTGAGGTGCTTTGTATATAGTACATGTGTGCTATACGTTACAATCTTGTGTATACAAATTTATCCATTCCGTAGAAGAGTTATGACAACCTCAAACGCCAAAACAACGCATACAGCTCAAGCAGGCCAGATAACGCAACAACAGCAGGTTCAGCGACTAGAAACAACGCACAGCAGTGCAGCAAGTACAGTTTATGACGGTGAACACATGGCAATGGTGTAATGCAAAATCTAACTCTATTATAAATACAGTAAATATGAGCCAAGGTAACTGTGCAACACGTGACGGTTAGGGCGATGACACACACACAGCGGTTTTCCGCGGTTTACGCATTTTCACACCAGGCAAATGCTGGGGCTGTGCCTTAATTAAGGCCACGGCCGCTTCCTTCCCACTTCTAGACCTTTCCTATCCCATCGTCGCCATAAGACCCATCTGTGTCGGTGCGACTTAAAGCAACTTGTAAAATAAGACCCACACACATTAAGAGAGAAGCGGATTAAGACTATTTTGAAATCGATGATAAAACAGTAATGTGCATACATCATTTAGAGAATAAGTCTGAGGTTAGGGGACACTTTTTTCTAACTCTAAATGGTGAACCTCTTCTTATTCATAAAAAAAAAAAACCATTTAGATAATTGATATGGTGATATTCCGTCAGTGTCAATGTGCTACAAAGTGTCGAGTGATTTAAATGCAAGTATATTTTGCAAGTATTTGTGCTTGTTTGAGGAAAAGTTTGTATCTTGGAGTATAACAAAACCTATAACTTAAGCATGACAGGTGGAGTAATCAGTACACTGTTACACAGAAGAAATAGTGACTTGGAGGGATTAGCTGGGTTTTATAATACAAATACCTTCCGATTCCGAACGACGGGAAAACATACCAAGCGACACACACAGAGCGAGAGAGAGAGAGAGAGAGAGAGAGGGGGGGTTGAATGAATCAATGTTACGTTGATAGTGCATCAAGTGAATGAAACGGCACGTATAAGAAATCATTTATCCTCCTCCCCTTTGAATGTTTGCATTCAAATATCATATGTATTTTAGACATTGTGACGGTACATATCACACCGCCGCACTGCATTTATTACACCGTTGTTGTATGAGTCATCAGTCCATAGACTAGTTTGATGCAGCTGTCCACGCACCCTATCCTGTGCTAACCTTTTCATTTCTACGTAACTGCTGCATCCTACATCCGTTCTAATCTGCTTGGCATATTCATAGCTTGATCTACCCCTACAGTTCAATCCACCTACACTTCCCTCAAAAACCAACTGTACAAGTCCTGGGTGTCTTAAGATGTGTCCTATCATTCTCTTCTTCTCGTTAAATTTAGCCAAATGGATCTCCTCTCACCAACTCAATTCATTATCTCTTTATTCGTGATTCGATCTATCCATCTCACCTTCAGCATTCTTCTGTAACACAACATTTCAAAAGCTTCTATCCTCTTTCTTTCTGGGCTAGTTATCGTCCATGTTTCACTTCCGTACAATACCACGCTCTAGAAGAAAGTCTTCAAAAATATCTTTCTAATTCCTATATCGATGTTCGCAGTGAGCAAATTTTTCTTCTTAAGAAAGGCCTTCCTTACTTGTGCTTGTCTGCATTGTATGTCTTCCTTACTTCTGCCATCGTTAGTTATTTTACCACCCAAGTAAACAATATTCATTTGTTTCCTATAAGACTTCATTTACTAATCTAATATTTCCTGCATCACCTGACTTCGTTTGACTGAACTCCATTACATTTGTTTGGACTTATTTTCATCTTGTACTCCTTACCCAAGACTGCCCATACCATTCAGAAATTCCTCCAGATCATCTGCAGTCTGAGATAAAATAATACCAGCAAATCTCAATGTTCTGATTTCCTCTCCTTGGATTGTGATTCTCTTCCCAAATTCCTCTTTGATTTCGTTTACCGCCTGATCTATATAAACACTGAAAAGGAGGGGGGACAAACTGCAGCCTTGCCTCACTCCTTTCTGGATTTCTGCTTCTCTTCCAAAGCCCTCCATTCTTATCACTGCAGACTGATTTTTATACAAATTGTAGACAATTCTTCGTTCTCGGTACCTGATCCCGATCACCTTCAGATTCTCCAATAGCTTGGTCCAATCAACATTATCAAAATAAAATACCTTTCCAAGACCTGGACATAGCTGTGTTTCCCAACTGCCTGGGAAGCTGGAAGATCTCCATGTTAGATATTAGTAATTTGTTTTGTACAGGCAGTTGGGAAACACACAGCTATTTCCAGGTTTGGAAAATATCCCAAGAACGGCTTGTGAGTCATACGGAGAGTCCAACTCATGAGACATGGATATCCTTAAGTCATAAGTTCGGGCGTGGTCGGGATATAACCACGTGTTACCATAGCGCGGGAAATCCCTCGCTCATGCTTGAACAGACATGTTTGAATTAGCTTTGACATCGAGACGTAGTGGGGATGAGGAAGTCTATACATCGGAAAGACGTGATCCTAGTAATTTCCTAACATTACCTACTATGACTATTGCTGTGTACGATTGATTATTGACGACCGGAGCCGTGTGGTAGTTTACTCGTACTTCCTAATAGTTCTACAACTCTTATGCTAGTGTACTTATCTAGTATATCTCATGGCAACTTTGGTTTCAAGGCACAGACCTACAGCGTGTGTATACAAGCGAAAGTGTCTCTAAAATCAAGTGTTAGAATCAGTGCTTAAAGAATTACAGTATCAAAGTGATAGACCACGTATTGATGGTGAGGGCCGGCAATTTGTGTGGATACACAAAAAGTGTGAAGGATAATCTATCTACATTTATGCTTTATAACTACTGGTCATCGAGCTCACTACAAATAGTAGTCCAGTCCTCGCTGTCGTTCCCCACTGTTTTTGTTTGTTCTAGGATTATTGAATGTGCATAGGGAGTCTTCCAGCAGTTGTAAATCGATGGCTTTCTTTTAAAACCTCGTATGTCCAAATGTTCTTCCTACCCATTATATTCCTTAAGGCTGGTCACGCCTCCCGGTCATATATTTGTATGCAGTCCATCAGAATAATTTTCGCTGTGTTCATTTTCCTTTGCTAATGTCTAAAGGAAAATGGACCTTACCGTACCGTATTGTAGGGATTTTGATTGCATGGCCAATTTACACACTCCTACAGTATAATATATTTAGGGTTCATTTTCCTTTACAAATTGGCAGAGGAAAATGGCCATAAGGAAAATTATTCTTTTGGACTGCATATAAATATGAGAATGGGAGGCGTGACCAGTCTTAAGGAATATAAAGGATAGGAAGAGTATTCGGACTTACGATGTTTTTAAAGAAAGCCATCGAAATATTTATTGAGTGTGTTACTATTTCATATTTTTTAGGTGTTGATTCAGTGCTAATGTACAGATTGTGGTTGGGTCAGAATATAGTTTATTTTAAATTAGTAGAGAAGTTACTGAGGAACCAAGGAGCAGTGCCTACATGTTTAATCTTTTTTTTAGAGGGTTAGGTAAGGCTCGAAGCAGACCTACCAGTACGCACCTTTATGTACATGCTCTGGGAGAGAGAAGTATCATTCTCTATCAAAATTCGAGGGACCCATTTTTTTGAACTCTGGCACGGAAATTCCGGATATGTCAGTTAATTATTTCATTTATTTTATTTTGTGAGGCGTATATTTATTCATATAGTATATAAGAATTATTACAACATGTGCAAACTGCTTGTATACGCTTGTGGAAAAGGAAGAAATAATTAAAGATGACAAAGGCAGAAAGAAAACTCCTGAATAACAGCAAGGATGATGTAGCATCTAAAGAACCAGGATATTCTACCCTAGAAACAAGCATGACAGGAAATTTTTAGACAAAGAACATCTGAGAAAAGGGAACAGTGCCTCGGTATAAGGGGATAGGAAGTTTATAGGAAGTCAGTAAGGGAATTCACACGTTTTATTTTCCAACATAAATGGAATAAAAGAATCGCAGGTTTCTCCATTTTAAACAAAATGTCAACACGAGGTCCAGGACTTCGTTTAGTCTCCCAGGGAGAGATGAGACTAGGGATCGTCATATTTGAATGGCCTCGACCTCTTGAACGTGGCACCGGAAGGCCACTGATTTCTGTTCTTGCTCGCGATACCAACTCCACACCATCTCTGCCCAGACATGTTCAATTATTTCTTTTCAGTCGGAGGGTTTTATGGGCTAATAGTAAATGATCTTCCATGGACCGGTAACGTGGACACAGCAGTTGAGGCTACCCACAGCGTTGCTCTTCGATCAATTTCGAGACTTTTGTCTTTAAATCATTCTCTCTATCTCGGAATCGGCGAATCCAATATTCCACACACGATTCTCATTCAAGGACTGCAATGATGATGTCCTATATAACCGCAAACCGTCTCCTTGTTGCTTCAGTTGAACAGTATGGTCGAGAATTCCCCATAATCCCCAGTACTAAGTGGAATTCCTTCGTACTGAGTAATACTTCAATATCTGACAATATAATTCAAGTAGTCATTGCGTTGATATAATAACTACTAGCGAGGAAGTGCAAGAGTAATGCAGTCAAATCAAATTTCAGTGTTCATTCATACCAGGCTAAGCCATAATAGTTACTCTATTGAGGAGTGGTCAGTAGTACGTGTTTGAGTGCACAAATGACAACACATAGAATAGACAGACATAACTAATGGAAGAATTTCTGGAAAGGTTTAGTAAGTTTCACTTTAAAAGCGACAAAGCTCGATCGGGAGAAATGTCGCCTTTGCTGTAGGCAGTGTTCAAGACAGGCCGCGCGCGAGGTGGAAGAGAAGACACGATTACAAACATGTGCCGCAATTGCTCCTCCGGCTAAACAATCTGCTGCGAAATCGACATTAAAACGTGGTTATGACCAAGGAGAACAATGAAAGATCGCAAGAAGAAAGTTCGATAAGTCAGGCCGTTTCACCCAACATTCGACAATGAGTTATCGGATCGGGATCTCAGTGCCCCGAGCAGAGGAGATATTTTCATGTGAAAATGCGATTTTCAAGACTTCACGCAACCAAAATACTATCTTTTGCCGAAAGAGAACACTCCTTACTCATTTCAGTTCGAGAGGAACCCATCACATGTAACAGTAAGGACTTTGATGACATCAAAACATTTGTCTGAACCATATTCGTTGATGGGCCTGTACACGAAGAAACACATTAACGCACGTTAAAAAATATGTTTCATTCCACTCCTTGAAGACGGGGGATTAAAGGAACTTCAATGGCTACAGCCTGATGGGCAACATGCTCACCTTGCTCTTCAAGAGTGCGAGTTCTTAAATAAACAATTTCCATTGAGTTAGAATAGATCCTATATGTCCAGCCATCGCCAGATTCATTGGTTTTACGTCCCGTTAACCACATTTTTATGGTTTCCGGAGACAGCGAGGTGCCGGGATTATGTCCTGCACGAGCTTTATTGCGTGCCCACCTAGTAGCCGTGATAGTAAAGCGTCAATTATATACGGGCTGGCACCGTGGTTAGCCGGTTCGAGTACCGTTGGTGAAAAAACCCCATCAGAATGTTGCCCGGCAAGGTACGAGAGGAAGTGGTATACAATTTCGAATCGCTCGATTGCGTACCAAAAGCCTGGATTTAATTCCACCCCCACCCCCCGGTAGTGTTCTTATGGAGTGAAGGCATATGACGCTGTTGATGGGGATTCGTCCGTAGGATGGAGATGTCATTCAGATGAACTGATGTCAGGAAGGGCATCCAGCCGTAAAAACTCGCTATGAAGAAAAGGGCAAGGGTTTGCTCACCCACCCAACCACCCACTCCCCCCCCCCCCATGACACACGCGCGCATGCTGATTCATCAAGTCCTATGTATCTGAATGTCATTATGCTACAAATGAAGAATTATGCAAAGCAGTTGAGGACGCATTTCAAATCATCACATCAGGCACGCTCCAAAAATGTCAAAAAGTGCGTGGAGGCGTATGAAATTGTGGGTACACTACAACAGCAAACACAAAGCTGAATTGGACACTTAATGTCTAAGTACTGGTGTAATGACTACCAATTCAGGGTTCCCCATTACAAGACATGAACTCGGCACAGGAGATCGTACCAACTATAAGATCAGGGCCGTGTTACCTTTACAGACTTTTATTATTTACGTTAGTGTACATTTCCACCGGAAGGTGTTCTTGAAGTAGAAGGAGCGGAGCAGGAGATGATGTAGATGTGCATCCAAGAGGGCAACGGAGGCGGAGTAGCAGCGACGGCACCCGTACGACCACAGTCACGCCGTCGGTGTCCCGACATTTGCGGTCATCACAAAATCACGGGCATTTGCGGTCAATGACATAAACTTGTGCCCACTCACAGAAATTCCCCAGTTGTTACAGGACATTTGCGGTCACTGCAGCAGGCGATGGGCCTCATTAGTTTAATCTTAGGGTATCCCCGTTAACTTGCCTGAGCTCCTGCTCGCTCCACGCAGATCAACATTTTTCTCTCGCGGGCATTATTCAGAGACTAATTCCTTCAGACACAAACATAATTCTATATCAAAACTTCCCGGCATAAGTATTTACTGTTGTGTGCGGTAATGGATTTAGCAGTTACTAATAAGGCAAATGGTTATATGTAGAGAAAGCAAAGGGAAAGTCAACATAGAATCGTCACCTGGGTGTGTCTGTAGGAGAACAAGAAGTCATGTCATGTTTTTGGTAACATACAATTCTGTATTGATAAATAAATATATTCTATTTCCTACCCTGCCTCTCTTGGTCAATTCTTTTTCTCTTCCGACCCTCACGGTACGATCTTTTCCAAGCCCAGGCAGTCTTACATTTCCACGTCCTTTTCCTTCTTTCCCCAAAAAGAGAGTCGGGCCTATTCGACTTCTTTTCTGATTAGTTTTAAGGGAGATGGTGGCGCAGTTCTACTTTCTCACAAAACAGTAATCACCACCATCACGGAAAGGTCCTGTGGCTACCACGACATAATCTGTCACGCAGGTATATAAGCTAGTATATTTGATATCTAAACTCTAATACACCACAAAGTGAATTTTTATATACCAACATCAGAGGTTAATTCGAAAAATAAGTTTCCTATTTATTTATTGTGGAATATCTAAAGGTAGGCCAAGGTAAACGACATTGTTTTATTCCGCACCAGTCCTTCATTTTTATAAAAACAAAAGTTAATCCATCGTTAATAAATTAAATTAATGAACGAATTTGATGATGGTGATGATGCTTGTTGTTTTAAGGGGCCTAACATCGAAGGTCACCGGCCCCTAATGGAACGAGATGGACATGATACATGATATTTAAAATTTTAAAATGTATCCACTGACAAGAGTTAAAAAAATGGTGATGAGAAAATGAGTATGAGATTAAAACAGCAGTGGATCTAATTCGCAATGCCTTATTTTCTAATAAAATAAGAGAAAATACAGGGAGAAAAGGAACAAGGCATTGCCTGGTAGTGCAGATATGTGTATATATATATAATTTACATTAGACGTTAAAATAACACATTAAAATACGCAACACAAACTAAAATGAAGTCAATGGGATAAAAGCGCAATTGACACAAATACACGCGGACAAAGGACATCATTACACACGATAAAACAGACCACTATCCCTCATAAAGCGGATGACGAGGTCGCTGACTGCTCGTCATCTCGCAAGATAAGGGAGATGGTACCCGGGAGGTTAAGACTACGGCGAAGATCGACCAGGTCCATACACTCCGTAAGGATGTGTACCACGGTAAGATGGTCGCCGCAGGTACACACCGGAGCGGGTTCTCCTTTCAAAAGATGCGAGTGAGTCACGATACCGTGGCCGATCCGAAGACAACATAATACCACGGCTTCCCTCCGCGAAGCCCGAAGGGAAGTCCTCCATACCTTCGTTGTTCCTTTTATCGCTCTCAGTTTATTGGGAAGTGGAATAGCCTGCCAGTCCATCTCCCAATGGGACATAACCAGATGTCTCAGCTGAGAGCGAATACCACTTGCTGGAACCTTGAAAGGCAACGGGGGCAGTGTAACTGCATCCTTGGCAGCCTGATCTGCTAACTCGTTTCCCTCTATGCCCATGTGGCTTGGGAGCCACAGAAACATGATTCTGGTGCCGGCATCCGAACACCCGGCCAGCGGGTCCTGGATCCGCTGCACCAGAGGGTGCCGAGGGAAACAGGTATCAATAGGCTGGAGCGAACTCAAGGAGTCAGTACACACAAGAAAGTGTCGGTGCTCATTGTACAGTGCGTACCGCAGAGCTCCACAGATAGCATAGAGCTCTGCTGTGTACACACCAAGGGTTTCCGGGAGAGCATAAAGAAACCTATAATTATCGACAACGAACGCACAGCCCACATTCGTATCTGTCCTCGAACCATCCGTGTAGACGACGACTGAACCTGGATAGCGGCCAACAACGGACAGGAAGAGCCTCCGATAAATCGAAGGGTCCGTGTTTTCTTTCGGGCCAGTGTGCAGATCCAGGATTATGTCAGGTCGTCGAGCGACACACGGAGGTACCCCACTTGATTGTCTGACAAGGCAAGGAACGGAAGGTACGTCAAACAATCTGTAACTGCTATCCAAGCGTATTCCAACCGGCCGCGTTGCTCGAGGACAAGCAGCGTACAGCAAACGGTTGATATTGTTGAACACCCAAGGATAGCTTGGATGAAGTGGCATCTGTCGCAAATTAGCAGCATAGGTAAAAGCGTTTGCTGGCGCCTCAGATGTCAGCGAGCAGGCTAGCTATGGGGGTTGTTAGAAAGGCTCCCGTCGCTAACCGAACCCCGCTGTGATGGATGCGGTTCATCTTGGAAAGGACACTTGGTCTTGCTGAGCCATATGCTGCACTGCCGTAGTCTAACCGGGATAAAATATGTGCCCTATAGAATCGTAGGAGCGCCATGCGATCCGCTCCCCAATTAGTGCTGCTAAGAAACTTCAAGAGATTAAGCCTCTTGGTGCATTGCACTTTTAGCTGCCGCACGCGTGGCTCCCACGATAATTTACTATCGAAAAGGAGCCCAAGAAATCGGTAAGTGTCAACAACTGGAAGAACGACATTTCCTAAATAAAGCTAAGGATGGGGGTGAAGAGTTCGTTGACAACAAAAGTGGACAACAGAGGTCTTTGCGGCAGAAAACCGAAAGCCATGTTCTAAGGCCTACTGCTCCACCCTCCTAATAGCTTGCTGTAATTGTCGCTCTTTGACTGCCATACTGCACGAGCCATAGTGCAGAGCAAAATCGTCCACATACAGCGACGGTATTACTGCTGGACCAGCAGCAGCGACAATACCGTTTATGGCAATCGCGAACAGAGTGACACCAAGGACCGATCCCTGTGGGACTCCATTTTCCTGAACGTGGTATTGCGAATATGTCCTCCCTACACGGACACGGAATATACGGAGGGACAAAAAATTCTCAATAAATACCGGCAGGTTACCTCGGAATCTCCATTGATGCAGGACTGAAAGGATACCATATCGCCATGTGGTTTCGTAGGCCTTCTCTAAGTCAAAGAAAACAGCTACCAAGTGCCGTTTGCGGAGAAACGCATCCTGGATAGAGCTCGCCAGGTGCACCAAGTGGTCAGTGGTGGATCGAGCGGCTCGAAAACTACATTGGTACTCGGACAATAGTCCTTGTTTCTCCAGACACCACACGAGTCGGCGATTTACCATCCTCTCAAATAGCTTACACAGGCAGTTTGTGAGACAAATCGGTCTGTAACTTCCTGCATACTTAGGATCTTTGTCAGGCTTGAGGACAGGAATGACTATGCCCTCTCGCCACTGAGACGGAAAATCACCCTCTATCCAGATTCGGTTGAACACACGAAGAAGATATAGTAGACTATCATTACTAAGGTGTTTCAACATCTGGTTATGGATGTTATCCGGTCCAGGAGACATGTCCTTGCAAAGCGCTAAGGCGCAGCGGAGTTCCCACTCCGTAAAGGGCACGTTGTAGTCCTCTGAAGCTTGGGTGGCAAAACTAAGGTGATGACGTTCTGCCTTCCGCTTCAGAACGAGGAAATCAGGATGGTAATTCCCGGAGCCAGATATATCCGCGAAATGACTAGCTAGATGGTTAGCATTCGCGAGAGGGTCAGTGGCGACACAGCCTGCAATGGAAATTCCCGGTTCAGGAGATGATCCTTGGATACCCGAAATCCGTCGAAGCTTAGTCCACACTTGAGATGATGGAGTATGTGACGTCATAGACGACACATATCTCTCCCATGAAGCCTCCTTACATTGTCGAATAAGAATTCGCGCCTTAGCGTGGAGTTTCTTAAATGTTACCAACTTAGCCACAGTAGGCTGTCTACGGTAACGCTTATGAGCGCGACGGCGTTCTTTGATGGCTGCTGCTATTTCATCGTTCCACCAAGGAACGAGTTTTCGGCGAGGAGTCCCCGAGAAGAACGGAATGGACACCTCAGCAGCCGCAAGAATAACTTGGGTGACGTAAGTTATTTTCTCGCCGACGTTCCGCCTGATATCGTCATTAAAGACAGCTAGTGATGTGTACTTTGGCCAATCAGCATGTTTATGTTTCAACAAAGTAAGGTTGATGGGAAAATGGTCACTGTCGCAGAGATCGTGTGTATTCCACCGAAACAGTGGAACTTACGTCTATGCGAGAATATGTGCAGTAACCTACACTAAAGTGAGTTGTTCCCGTGTGTTCAAAATTCATAAATCCAGGTCTGTTACTAATGTTTCCAGCTCTCTTCCCCGGGGGCGAGGCATCTCAGAGCCCCAGCTGGGGTGATGGGCGTTAAAATCTCCCAATAAGAGGAAGGGAGTTGGAAGCTGATCTATAAGATCAGCGACATCATTTATGTTAAGATGCTGGCCTGGTGGAAAATAAACATTACACACTGTTGCTATGACAGGCAGCGGAACGCGAACAGCTACAGCCTCAAGCGGAGTTCTTAATGGGAACTCTTCGCTGTAGGTATCAGAACGTACAAATATGCCAACGCCACCGGAAGCCCGGTGAGCAGAGTATCGTTCTGTCGAGTATAATATGAAATTTCTCAAGACCGTATGATGACCAGGCCTGATGTTGATCTCCTGAATAAATACAGGCTATACTCGCTGCGTACTCACTAATGAGCTGACGTAACTCAGCAAGATGCCTGTCATAACCGTTACAATTCCACTGTAACAGTGCCATAGTGTGGACTATAAAAGGAGTGTTAGGTTATGAGCGACAAAATGCTCGCAAGCCTAAACACTATCAACATCTACATCCGTAGATGTAGGGGACAAGCGCGACATCCATCCCGTCATCAACAGACGGTGGGGATGCCGCCCAGTACTTCGACGCCTTTTGGGGGCAAGCAGGTCCCCTACAAGGAGAGCGCGCAGGTATGGGAGCAGGAGTACCTTCTGGCGCAGACTCATACCCCCCAGATGGGGGGCATGACTTCTCCTTCGCAGGGAAAGTGCGAGAGCGCTCAGCAAGGGCGCTCTTCTTCGCCGCCTTCTTCTTTTTGGTTTAGACGGGCTGGGAGATAGTTTCCCAGCCCTGGTCGACGATGCCGCCTCCGCCGGCTAGGGCACGGCTTTCGCCGACCTCTGAGGGAGGGGAGACTTAGCCTTCCCCTCTTGCTGTGCCGGCTGGTAACACAGACTTCTGGTTAGTCGAAGGTGGGGTGGACCCCCTAGCAGCTTTTACTCTTTGCGACGTTGCTGGGAGCAGCAACAGTCACCTTGGGCGCAGCGATCAGCACAGGTGACGATGTTGTAAATGACGAACCTGGAAGACTCTCAGCTATCATGCTATAGTCGAGTGTATGGGCAGGTGTATTCGTAGAATTAAACTTACGGCGCGCTTCCTGGTAGGAAATACCATCCAGGATCATGATCTCCTGGATATTCTTCTCACTCAGATATGTCGGTCAGTTCCGATCCCGAGGAAAATGAAAACCGGAGCAGTTAGTGCACTTGTAGGGGGTTGTGCACTTCTACGCGCCGTGAGATACTCGTCCACATGTACCACATACAGACTGATTCGAACAGCGAGATCCCATATGTCCGAATCGCTGGCATTGATAGCATCGCATACGAGGCGGGATGTACGGCCTCACATTGCAACGATAGGTTGTTACCTTGACTTTCTCTGGTAACAGTGACATCTTGAAAAAGACAATGAAGACACCTGTGGCAACTTCTTCAACCTTGACCTTGCGCGTAATGCGCCGGACGTGTGTCACGCCCCGGTCCTTCATGTCTTCTATTAACTCGTCGTCAGTGTTCAAAATATGGTCGCGGTGAAAGATGACTCCGCGAACCAGATTCAAGGACATATGCTCCTCCACTTTGACGGGGATTTCGCCAAAGTGGTCGCACTTACGCAACTGATCAGCTTGCATTGCTGTACGAGTCTTCATAAGCAAACTACCGTTGTGCATTTTCTTGAGGTCCTCAAGTTCGCCGTAGACGCCTTCAATGTGTCTACTAAGCAGGATCGACTTCACCAGCTTAAAATCATGCCCATCGGTTCTGGTAGCGACCAGAAACCTAGGGAAGCTGGATCCCATTCCTTCACGCTGCGCATGTTCCCAGGGAGTTGAACCTCTCAGGGAAGCAAAAGTCAAAGACTTTGGTGGGGGACCACCTTGAGAGAGCCGAATTCGTTTGAAGCCATGCCCGAAAAATTCCTCCCCGAATGCCACCCACTCCGATCAGGGGTATCTGTAGCCGAACCAAGCAGCCAAGGCAATACTCACCTGGTCATAGCAGGTACTGCCCGGGGTCCGATGTTGGACGATGCCTAATACGGGATGACTGAGGCAATGCGCACTAGGTCTCCCTTCCTCCAGTCACCCGCAATAGCACGTACCCCATAGCATGTACACAGCACTAAATGTAGAGAAAAGAATAAAAAATAATTAATAATAATTTGTCCTTCTGGCATTCGGCTGTGCGGGGACCTGTGTTGTCAGGCGGATACTACTGCCAAGGTACATGGCGCTCCCACCCGCAACAGTCCTGGGTGATTAATTGCGGGCTTTTGGGCGTAATCACACACGTAAGAGGCCCATCTCCGGGCAGCACGCACATCAAAATTTGGAAATGGTCTACATCTGACCCTCGGAAAAATAAAAAAATTAAGAGCGGACCATAGCCACATGGCTCTTTAAGTCGCCTTCTACGACAGGCAGGGATTACCTGTGAATGTATTCAACCCCTCCCATCCACAGGAGGTCCAACACATTATACCAAACCGCATTCCAAATCCGCGCCTAGGTCGCCCCTTTTAGTCGACTCATACGGCAGACAGGGGATACCGCGGGTGTAGTCTACATGTGCGTCCCCCACCCGCAGGGAGGTAGTGTGCTTGGTCCGCAAGAGGTATTTTATTTCCCTTAAGTCCGCCGGCAAGCCAGTTAGGAACCCCCTATCCGCCACCTGGGACGCGCCAATTGGGAGTATCACCTCTCCCCCTGCTACGCCAGCGTAGCAGGTTCGTGGAATGAATTTATTTATTTATTTATTTATTTATTTATTTATTTATTTATTTATTTATTTATTTATTTATTCCTGGTAGTCTAACGTCACGCTAACATATTTTTCGGAGAAACTGGGATGGGAAAGAATTAGGAATGCGGGACTCAGTGGCTCACACGGTTGAGGCACTGGCCTTCTGGCGCCAACTTGCCAGGTTCGATTCTGCCAAACCACGGTCCCAAGTTGTGAGCCTCCGCGGCCCAATTTAGTCACCTCTTATGACAGGCAGGGGATACGGTGGATGTATTCTTCGTCTGCGTCCTCCACCCACAGTGGGTCACAACCTCCACATTCGAGTACATACAATAATTTGGTCGACATTAAATGATAAGTTTTAAAATGCTGATTCCCATCACATTTTATCCAGGCTTTGGACTGGCATAATGATTGTCTTACAATCACCTTGGCTTGTTTACAGTCAGCTGTATCTGAGCTCCAAGTATTTTGTCGGCTTTAGGTAAGCGTCGTTATAATTTTGTTTCATGTATAAACCTATTTACATTAGGAACAGCTGAAGCAGCAAGAAGAATACGCTAGTTATTCTATGTAACAAATTGCCCTTAAGCAGGACGTGATGTCGCTGGTTTCTTCGTATTCCTTAAGAGTTCTTTCAATCCTGTCATCTTTCTTCACATATTAGGTCTTCCTCCTCTTACCTTCAAGATTGAACTCCAGTTTCAGGTATATGCAGTTCGTCGCTTCTGCTTCCTTCTTTAAACAAACCACCAAATCGTCGAATCAAGGATGAGGATTTCCAACTAAAGAGCTGATCTTGTGATGCCATCCCTCTACAGCATTTGTTGTTCGATGTCGCTTTTTGTAACACCTCCACATATCCATATTCTGGTATCTCGCTGTTTTCAAGTCATACGTCTACAAAATAGTCGAAGAAGCCAGTAAGTTTTTCTATATGAGCCTGAGAATGTATCACCAGTCATCCCTCACTGACGTCATCTGGCTTCAAAAATGCCAGAGCAGCACACATTCGGACGTGGAGACGTATACCTTCGTTCTCCTTGTAGTCGCTCTTCAGGCCAAGTTCCTGTACTTTTCTTCAGACATTGCTTCATGTGAAAAAGAAAATGCCCATTTAATTCTGCCGACAGAAATACTTCTCGTAGGGCTGATGTCGTAGCTGCTTCAAAGTCAATATAGTGATTTTCTTAGGAGTCCATTGGGGAACAGGTTTCATGATAAGGTGAAAGAAACGAATATAAGTTTCTTTCTTTTCGTTAGGCAGGAACGCAAAGACGACTGGATAAATGTTGCTTTCATCACTCCGGCCACCAAGGTCTGCGTGAATGGTGAATATCTGGGCGAACAGTTTGCTGCAACTCTTGAACGTGCCATCCATAAAAAAATTGCGCACAATGCCTAAAACTTTCTCTACCTTTTTCAGCACTAAATATTATAATTATTTATCCCATGCCGTCGTCAGCTGAAAGAAACGGGCTGCCATTATTCATCCTTAATGCCTGTTCATTAAGAATTATCTGAGCACTTGTTTTTGGTTCTACTTGAAGTCCGCGTGCATGATTTCGTTGCCGACGCATTGTTTTTTTTTAAGTTTCTTGAGCAGGCATATCAGTGACAAAGTCGTAGCCCCTGTTACGCAGATCGCGCAACTCCTGCACGTAAATCTGTGACAGTGAAGTCTCTTCTTTTCTTGCTCTCTTCTTTGCCTCTTGAATCTGCTTTTTCACTGTGAAGGCCGCTTACTCGGGTGGTCCACATCGATGAACAACGGTATGAAGTATTCCTTCGCCTCTTGTTCTCAGTCGTCCTTTACACTTGTTGTTCGCCTTCAGACACACCCAGCTGATGATACCAGGTTGACTCTCCCTACACTTTCTGTACATATATAGCCGTTGTAAAGTGCACAACGATTTCTCTAATTAGTAACTGTCTACTCCATTACAGCACACAGTAGTAAATATAATACTCATACCAGGAAGTTTCGATAAAGAATGGTGTTTGTGGCTGAAGGTATCAATCTCTAATGCCCGCGAGAGAAAAATGTTGATCTGCAAGGAGCGCACAGGTATTCAGACAGGTTAGCAGGGATACCCGAGATTAAGCTAATGAGGCCCACCCCTGCTGCAGTGACCGCAAATGTCCTGTGACAACTGGGGAATTTCTGTGAGTGGGCACAAACGTGACCGCAAAATGTCCGGCAACCACGCCATATGAAGGTTTTGCTACCCATTCACAGAACTGTCATCTTTCTTAGCATCCTAATTTATTACTGAGCTTTATAGCTTGTCTGTCTACACCTTAGTCTAGTTTCTTGATATGGGGTCGGGGATGAGGCGGGATGAATTTACATGGCATATTTCTAACTCGGGATGCACTCCCTGCCGCCAGCCTCAGACGAGGAGCCTAGGAAGATGAAAGGAATGATAGTTAGTAAAACTGGGGAAAGAGGTGCAACAAATCTGCTATAGCCTATGAATTCGAACTATCCCTGAATTTGCTTGAGGTGAAAATGGGAAACCACAGAAAACCATTCTCAGGACAGCCGACTGCTGGGTTAAAATCCATGCGTCTCCCGAATGCAAAACTTGGCTCCATAGCGATAGCGCTTAACACGCGCGGGAATTTCGCTCGCTTAATGACCTTCAAATCTAACCCTTATATTATCCTTGCTAAGAACAATGAAAGCGGCCGTCAGTGAATGTCTATAAAACACAGTAATGGCCTCACTTGTAAATAAACCCTGGAACTTTTAAACTCTAAAGGTTTACACGGTCAAATGTATAGTCCTAACCGCCCGATAAGATAATATAAGATGCCCGCTCCTACTCTACAGTATTCTATACAATAGTATAGCATGGCATAGCACTCTATAGAAAACTTCGCGGCGATTATGAGTACGTCAAAAGGAATCTGAACGATTTCCTCGCAAATTTGAAGCTGTCCGAATAATACTTTTATGTCACAGACCGAAACGAAGAATACTAAGATGACAAAAGATTTGCCTAAATCATATAAAACGCGTTTAAACTCCGTATAAAGAAACCCTCAGCTTTTCGGACAATCCAAAACGGCCCTAAGTGAGTTTTCACAAGACGGACAAACGAGAATAATTAATGGTTCATTTTTATATGAGGCGGCACGAGGCTCGTAAGTTCACGGGTCCTATTAATGCCGGACCGAACAGTATTCATGCTGTCCTTGCTCATGCATGGTGATCACGATTCTGTGGTATTGTGTGAAATATTCAATTCTCTCATTTTACTCAATACATTATCATCCTGATGGTATCAGTAGATTAGTTTCTCTCGGAATTATTCTACCGAGCCCACCAGAGTCAATTTCCGGGAAACGTGAAGTTCTCTTTCAGTGTTCGTTGATGTCTTCCCTTTCTTATTCTCCAGAGCTAGTTGGGATCGAATTCCTGTTCTAGATATAGATCGTCTAAATACACCGGCGGAAAATTAAATTCCAACAGCAAGAAGAAATTAGTTTAAAAAGTGCAATTCAAGCTAAGCAATTGTTTATGCAACATATTTATTTGATTAAAGTTTCCAGGTCACAAGTTCAAGTATGCGCGAGCAGACATGTGACATATTGGTATATTAATAACCGTTCTAGTCACCATGATCTTGAATGCAAGCATGTAAACGCGAATGCATTATGTCGTATAGGTGCCGTATGCCATTTTGCGGGGTGGAGTTTGACCCGCACCCCCTCCCTTACCGACAATCTACGTCGCCATAAAACACACAGGTCGGGAGATTCGAGGCGTGGACCGCTACTAGGAAAGGCCAATGACACAGCCCTGAACTGGAAACGACCCTCATTTCAATGCAGAACAGGAACGAGACTAAGGCTACTAGCAATAAAATTCAAACTAAATTTAAATGAGGGTTTATTGAGATAATAAAATTTAAAGAAACAAGAAATTAAACCAGCAATTAAAAGAAAGGACACGTACAGGTGCAGAGTTCATCCAAATGGAGTCCTAACATTAATGTCTGAGCACAGCTTTTCAAACACCAAGCTTAAATTATTCATACGACGGGCTCACCGTTTCAATTGCAATCTCGCTACATAATGTGGTAATGTGAACACAATCCACACGGATCAACTCGGTCATTCTTTCCGCGAGATTAATAAAATTCATAACGTACGCGTCTATTTTACTTCCAAATCGTCTCAACAATTACCACAGATCAAAGTTCCCACGCAGAGAAAAAAAAATCCAGAGAAGGTAAAATAAAATGTGAAAGATCACAACATAGCACAGAGAGGAACATCTCTGGACCAAAGAAACAAAATTCAAACCCAAAGAGAAACACAGGCATGCACATAGCCTGAATATAAGAAAACATGGCGGCCTCGTGGGCAAGCAAACGGCCATGACGGGGACCTAGGCAAAATAAATATTACCGTACCGGCAACAAGCATGAGGCTCAGAAACAACGTCAAAAATATAAATTGAGCTGACCGATACGTCATCCCATCCCTCCTTCCACTCACCAACACACACTCAAACATTCAGACATTGCCGGTATCGGCAAACAATACGAGCAGTTGCTCCAGTTAATAAATTGAACACCAACTCATATAGTATGACTCTCATGGTCACAAACAAAGGTCTCACATATGTCAGAGATAGCGTGCACGGCGCAGACAATTAGCAGTAGGATAATAGGGACCCAGTGGCCACGCATAAACCCATCAGCTTACGCACTCCGTACGACACGAATGGATATGCGCGTAGGCACGCAGGGCGTACATTCATTCGATGGCAAAATACTTTACAATGTAGTGCACGTAAATAAAATGAATCACAGACCCAACTATGAACACATCACAATCACGTCAACAACAGACAAACAGCCCATGCAGAAGGGTGCATATCAATCGGCCATCATTAAAAGACGAGAATGGCAAAACACAACCGTAGAAATAATATTACTACAAGGAGTACCATACCTGTAATATCAATAATCAAAATAACAAGAAGGATGGTAGTATGGGTCAAGTTTAAATCTATTAAAAACCCATTTATGGCATAAAAACGCCACTCCAATCTGCGTGGGGTCGATGTTTATATTCCACACACATAACAATGCAAAGATTCGCTCCAAAAGAGATAAAACAACAGTCTCGCCGAAAGTATGATCTTCCGTGCTCATGATCGACGGAGCTGCCCTCTCTGGTACAATCATGGAAACACTTAACTCAATCGAGGTGAGGCCGATACAAGCCCTTTGCAATATGGGAAACATCATTTTTATGAACATGCCATTTTAGCATGGCTCAAGTTCTACGCCTGTTGCACTTGGACAATCAAATCAGCAACGGTTAATGCTGGTATTGGATGCCGCTGAATTTGTCGTCCAATAACGTTCCATACGTGCTGAATGGGCGAGAGGTCGGGTGATCCCACAGGCCAAGGCAACGGGTCGATATCTGTAGAGCACACTGGGTAATAGCAGCGGTATGAGGACCAGCGTTATCCTGCTGGAAAATACTGCGAATAAATGGCAGCACATCCGGTCCAATCACCAGTCTGGCATACATATCCGCTGTCAAGATTCTTGAAATAACTGCGGGAGTGTTCCTCCTGTCAAACGAAGTCGCTCACTAGTCCATAACTCCCGGTATAGGTCCAGTGTGTCGATGCCGCAGACAGCTTGGTTCCAAGCGCTCATCTGGCCTCCTCCTTACGGAACTACAGCCATCGCTGGCACCAAGACAAAAATCGACCTCATCTGAGAACAAAACAGATCTCCACTACGCCCTCTAATGAGCTCTAGCTTGACACCACTTAAGTCATAGATGGCGGTGATTCGGAGATCGTGACATGAACGCTACAGAACGTCTGATTCGGAGCTATGCCTCAAGTAATCGATCTGCTACAGTTCGCTGTGTCATTCTGGTGTCAAATGAGGCCCTAATGGCTACTGCAGATGCGGTACGATCCATCACAGCCATGCGGCAAATACGGCTGTTTTTCCTCTCTGCAGTGTCCCATGTGCGGCAGGACCCCAGTCTTCTCGAGACACTACCTTTCCGTGAACATTGCTGCCAACACCGATGCCAATTCATATAGCAATATCGTGGAGAGAGCCCTATTACACGGCCTCGTGCAAACTCTGTAAGCTGCTGATGCTGGCTTCTTCGTCTTCTTAAAGGCACGTTGGACTCACACATACCTCATAACGTAAACACCGGATGATGACTAAGTGTACACAGCGCGTAATTAAAGCAAACTTGCTTTGCAAGGTCATAGTGGCGCTACTAGCACCACTCTTCGTCGACTAGGAGTCATCTTTCAGATGGGCAAATACGTCTTCCAAATTTCGTTCATCTAGCATAACCTCTTCTTGGTGCTTCAGATTTCATTCTCCGCCCGTGTATAATGCATTCCATACGCGTTTATAGGTCAGCGATTCTCAACCACGTATTAAATCACTTCATAATGTAAGTAAAAATAACGTCGAGAAATTCCGAACTGTCGTTACTATGCACGTGAGTGAAATTAGCACCCTCTAAGGTTGAGAAACTAATCCTTAAGTGATCCAAAGCTTTGCCGAAATTAAAGGAAGGTATTCCAGGAATAGAAGTAAGGAACAGATTCAGCATTTATATGGAGTGTAGAAAAGTAGAAAGAATGAAACTTGAGATAGTCCTCAAGAAGTCGTCGTACTTTCTTGAAGTCGAGTTATAGTAAATAAAGGTATATATATGCTCGGATGCAGGAATATACTGCCCTCTTAATGAAAATGAAGTCCGCATAGTGGGATGTGTAACAATGCTTCACACCTTGAAGAGTTTACACAATACGCCTCAGCATCACTAACTCGTGAAGACCGTCAGGAAACACTCTGCGGAAGCTGGAATGGGAAACATTTGTTATGAAGCACCGACATGGACAATATATGGGTTTGAATAACGTATTATCTCTGAACGACATGAATCAGTTTTCATAGGATGAAAAATTAGGCAGGCGAAAGATATGATTTTCTTTTTTCCGCACAGAACATATTCTTCGCTAGGTTCATATGCCATTCGATAAATGCACCTGTCCGGAAAACTGAGTTCAATTTAGAGGGAATTTCCTGGAATATTTTTGTTAAATATACTTTGTCTGCAGACTTGCGGTTTCAAAAGGGTGACGACTAAAAATGATCAGAGTCACATCTTGCTAATTGTCTAGAATTTCAATTTTAAAATTTCAAGTCGATTATCTTACTTTAAATTAGTGAGAGAAAATATGAAATTAAACTCATTACATAGACAAATTATTTTAATGCACATGATGTATAGAAAAATAGTGTACATGTAGAGTGAAATGAAAACAATTTTTATACGGGCAAATACAGGACCGGGCGAGTTGGCCGTGCGTGTAGAGGCGCGCGGCTGTGAGCTTCCATCCGGGAGATAGTAGGTTCGAATCCCAATATCGGCAGCCCTGAAGATGGTTTTCCGTGGTTTCCCATTTTCACGCCAGGCAAATGCTGGCGCTGCACCTTGATTAAGGCCACGGCCGCTTCCTTCCAACTCCCAGGCCTTTCCTATCCCATCGTCGCCATAAGACCTATCTGTGTCGGTGCGACGTAAAGCCCCTAGCAAAGAAAACACAGGACGTTGATCTTTCTCGTCAGTTCGGCGCCGTCATCTGTGAGAAGATCGTCTGCAAACTCAATATCACTTGCATCTTCGTTCGGAATATTGTCTGTAATTAACGCTTGGTAGAACGCCTGAGCATTGGGTTTGACCAAAAACTGTTTTAGGTGTAATAAGTCCTCAAACTTTGCAGATTTTATAGGCAATGGTCCATTGTACAACATTTTTAGTTCCGTGGGGCCCGCTATCTTGATTTTGATCTTTTTCTTTGGAACCACAACAGCATTATTGTGAATTCCAAAATAAGTACTTTTGTGTAAAATATACATCAGCTGATGTTTGTCAATTTTCACTATTCTGATTGGTCTTGTTTGCATAGGGCATTCTGCTTTGTACAACTGCAACAAAAATACTGTCCAGCTATGGAAGTTGACTTCAGTACCACAGTTTACTACTTCGAAATGCGAAGGTTCCGTTCTACCGCTTCTAAGCACATCCCTCCAGTCATCTGGTGTCTCAGTGAAAGACTGTGTTAACAAGGCTCATATCTCTATCGCCCTAAACGATTATACACGTATTGGAAAAACAACTTTTAAATTATCGAAACGGTTCTTCTTGCGAACTATGTACTGCAAGAATCGCAAAACAGTGTAATTCTTGCTTTGGCCTGCGCAAGAATCGCAGAAAACTACGAAATGTCATACTTCGGAGCTAAGCACATTGTTAACAATGTCTAACATAAGCATGCATCATCGGCCCATTTAAGAGCAATACTCTCATCAAAGGTATAAAAAACTGGTGTAGAGTCTGACAAAATATGAATACTGAAAGATATGAAATTACGTTGGCGACGGTAATAAACACCAGACGTTGTTAAATTTGGGGTCGGTAAGTTTTCCTAGTAGTCCATTGCCATCGCCTCAATTTCTGCTTTCTTCATAGATGCATTCCTATATTTCCTTTCTAAAGAGTGAAAAAGTGAACTTCACATTAAGTGAACTTTCTTCTGTGTCTCTCTTCCTTTCAGTGCTTTAATTAATGATGTTTCAGTTTTCTCGTCCCTTTGTGTAGCTATATTTTCTCCAATAACTGAAATATCCGCTTTTAACAAGTCGCAAGTGCTGCATGTGTCTTTTCGTGGGTACATAAACAGAATGTTAAATTAACCCTAAACAAATTTTACGGAATGTTGTATAGCCTATTTGATTATCCTTGCCGGTCTGATTATACATTCTGTGAAGTTTGGCTACATCTAGTTCCTCGGATAAGTAAACTCTTGAAGTTTTCTTTAAGGAAGTGTGCGATTTTCTACCTTTTGAGAGATTCGATGAAATCTATAACTTTGGATTTTGTTTCATCAGATAATTTATTGGGTCTGTTGCCATGTTTTCCTCGGCCATCTTCCTTTGCTTCATCAAATTCAGTCAAATGTTTCTTAATAGTTTGTACACGACGATTAGAAACATCATGTAGACAAAAAAGCCTTGTAATACTCACTCACACACCATAATGTGCCACCTACACGTGCCCTCACACGATAATAACAAGAGGCACTATGAAAACTTCCCTTAGATGCATCCTTCCGGTTGCACCGCGCTGAATAGGGACAACTGTAATAAGTCCACTCAAATACTTGTTCTGTTCATCACAATTACCCGTCTAATTGACATTTGAGATAATGCGTTTATGTTCATCAGAAGAAATTGTTTGAAAACACTTGAAGCGGGAGCACAGTCCCCTCCAGTCTCATGAGTTTTAGTACGTAATTTCTTCATAACTTTACAAAATTATATATGTATTTATCCTTTTCTTTACACTATGTTGCTCACCACTTATCTGTTCAATGTGTCGGTCACTCAAATCACTCGACATGGTGACTGTGTACTAAATACAAATAAACAAACACCGTAGTTTGTTTGATGTAGGTAGGTTATGTTCTGTGTGAACTGAACAGCTGTAATGGTGGAGTGGAGTGGAGTGGAGAGGCGAGGCATACGGACCGTGATCGTGTTGCTCGTCAGCGCGTGGACTTTGATCATGAATATCTTTTCTCTTCAATAGCTGGGTGACTATGAACTTTCTTTGCCGAACAGAATCACATATGTATTCTGTCTGAATTAAGCTACAAGATGGCACTGCACACTCATTTATTTACCAAAATTGGACTATGACCGTTTTCAGCCGTCAGCCTTCACGTGTTTTCCCAATATTCAGTTACATAAAATATTACAACGTCCTAGGGCAGTGGTATTGGACTTAGGGCATATGTAACCCCCGGATGCCCGCGACATATAATTTAATTCCGTATAACTGAAGGAAAACTGATGAATTGAGATGATATTGTTTGGGACGGCAAAACTTTCTCTCTCCGATAGTAGTCTGGACGACCTAAGTACGAGTTATTTTCTATCATAATGCTTTCAAAAGCTCAACGAACGTGAAACCCACTCATCCGACTTCTGAAATTCCCATCACTGTATGTTTGCGAGAGGAGCCTTATGCACTACGATACTAATAATGTAGAACCCGTGCACTATTTCATCCTCACACCACTCCCGACCGTCAGACTTAACCCTCGAATTAAGTGCTGGTGTGCTGGAAACAAGATTAGAATGGCATTTATAAGCCAAGACAGTACGAATCAATACTTGATTAAGGAATGATCGTATAGTTCTTCATAACTTAATTTTCTCATTAAGTGTGTGTTGAAAATGCAGTCACGCAGTTCTCTAGCCAGGCGTGATGCACTCCCGCTCCCTATTCATTATGGGATCTGTTGTGTTTCAGGACTTTTATGAAAAGAGCAGACACAATTTAGTTATTTCTTGACTAGGCTGGTAAGCTAAGTCAGCCAGTGTCGAAGTAGGAATATGTGCAGTATCTGATCTATAGTATCCAGATACTCCTCTGGACACGTAAATTAGAGCCTATATGTCACGACCACCACCGCTACTGTTATAAGAGGCGCCTGAGGGGTCGACGTTATTCGGTGATACGAAATACCTGTATAATGGGTGGAGCAAGGGAGCTTAGTGACTTCGAACGTGGAATGGTTATTGGCAGCCATATCGTTAACTAATCAGTCTGGGTCATTTTCGCCCTTTTCCAGTAGCCCAAATCGGTTGTCGGTGACGTCATTTTCAGCAGGAAATGGGAAGACAAAATTAACAGAACCACGGCCGGAAAGTCCCCGCGGGGTTGGACGAGAGGGACAGTCGAGCAATGGAAAGGGCGGTACTGCTAAATTCCATGAAATCGTGTGATATCATCCGTGAATTCCACAATGCCACTAATTCTGCAGCTAGCACCATGACTATGCGCCCGGAGGTACGAGGACTGGAGATCGACGCTTCAGCAATCCGCCCATAACTGCACATTTCACCGGTAAACGCTAACGCTAAACGTCGCATTCGGTGGCGTCAAAAGCGCCGTCACTTGTCCAAGGACGGCTGGAGCCACGTGATTTGAAGTGATGCATTACGCTGCAGCATGTGGCAGTCAGAAGAGAGCGAATGCCAGGCGAACTATATATGCCTATATAGAAACATCAGTGAAATTTGGTAGAGGAGGGTTTACAGTATCGAGCAATCTTTCATGGAAGGGACTTGGTAATCTCGTAATACACAAGAGCACGTTTTACAAGGTACAGGACATAAGGAGATTATCAGCTGCGCGTTGTCTACCATTAAGACCAGTTCGAAGATGACCACTGTGAGTTTCAGCATGAAAATGCTCCCCACTCTGTTAGTGATTTGTAAGTTCTGTTAAAGTTGCGCCGTGGAGATTCCCCGCCGGGAGTAGAAGTGGTTTGACAGCTGTCTTGAACAACCGCTACCTGCGCTGCGCCGCCGGGACTTATTTCCAGGTTCAACGAATGGTGTGAATATCTGTACAGCTGAGATTTTGAAATCTCTCTATATAAAATAACATGTCCTGACTGACTGACTGATTCGTCATCGCCGAGCCAAAACTTCTGGACATAAAGAAATGAAATTTATATTAGGGTGTAGGTGCTCACTAAGGGAGGATTTTTGGATATTCCGTCGCTGAGGGGGCGAAAAGGGGGTGAATTTTTAAAATGAGGATATCTATATCTCAAAAACTCGAAAGTTTACAGACGTTAAAATTGGTATTTGAAACCCCCTTTAGAAATAAAGAAACACGTAATTTTTGTTTTCAGAAAATCCCATTAAGGGGGGTGAAAAAGGGGTTGATCACCTTCTATGAGGAGACTTATATCTTTAAAAGTTAAGACGTTACAGACGTGAAAATTGGTATTTGGAATCTCCTTTCAAAATAAAGAAACATGTATTTTTGTGTTTTTGGATAATCCCACGAATAGGGGGTGAACAAGAATGAAAAAACGGGGTGAATTTTTAAAAAGATTATATCTGAAAATTATCTCAGATACGTAACATATTACAGATTTGAAAACTGGTATTTGGAATTTCCTGTAAAAGTAAAGAAACATATTTTTTGGGGGAAAATCCACTTAAGAGGAAGTGGATTTTCAAAATTAGCATATCTACAGTATATCTGAATAATGTAAGATGTTACAGACGTGAAAATTAGTATTAGGAATTTCCTTTAAAAATAAAGAAACACGCATGTGTTTTTTTCGGAAAATCGACGTAAGGGGTGTGGATTTGAAACTAAGTAAATAAGGAGTTGAAATATATTTATGAGGATGCTTTATCTTAAAAACTGAAGCTGTTACAGATGTGAAAGTTGGTATCTTCAATTTCCTCTCAAAATAAGCACAATTTTTTTTTTTGTTTTCGGGAAGTCCATTTAAGGCGGAGAGGGGTGGAAAGAAGTGAAGAAGAAGAAGAAGAATTATTTTTATGAGTATATATTTATCTCAAAACTGAAGGTGTTACAGACGTACAGACATGAAAACCGGTATTTGGAATCTCCTTAAAAATAACGAAACATGTACTTTTTGGTTTTCGGATAATCCAGTTAAGGGGCTGAAAAGAATTGGAAAAGCGGGTAAATTATTAAAATGAGTACCGGTATATTTACATTATGTTTCAAAAAATGAACATGTTAGAGACAAGAAACTTGGTATTTTGAGAGTCCTTAAAAATACAGAAACATGCACCTTTTTTTCTTTTCGCAGAAGCCACTTAACGGGGGGTGAAAAGAAGTGAGAAATAGTTTAATTATTTTTTATGAGGATACTTATATCTTAAAAACTGAAGATGTTACAGACGTGAAAAATTGGTATTTGGAACCTCCTTTAAAAATAAAGAAACACGAATTTAATTTTCGGAAAATACACTTAGATGGGGTTGGGAGTGGGGGAAGGACTGATCGAGGGGTTGAATTATTTCTATGGGGATACTTTTATATATCTCAAAAACTGAAGATGTTACAGATGTAGGAATAGGTATTTGGAATCTCCTTTAAACATAAAGAAACATGTATTTATTTTTTCGACTTAAGAGAAGACTGTTTCTCGCATGTACAGTTGTGTCACACGGTCGTATTAGCCCCAAAAGGTAATACCACAAACATGGTTTACAACGAATTTCTGGGGTAAATGAAACTCAATTTTGGGGTGAGATTTTATGCTTTGTGAATTTTGAGATACCGGAATGTCTTAGTATAATGCCGAAGAACGATTACTTTGTTCAAATTACAAAACCCACGCGAGCGAAGCCGCGGGTAATTGCTAGTTAATATACATATAATATTATTCACTCTAACAATGTTGGTTTTTTGCACATTTAAAAGACCTGCATCGTATTTATATCAGTGGGTGAAATGTGTATAACTACGTAGTTTGACTTTATTTACAAAGCAAGTGTGGAAACATGGAATCAGATTTTCAGTCTCATGAAGAATATCCACAGCCTGTTTGTAGCTAACTGACAGGGTCAGGAATAGAATGATTGAAGGATAAAATAGCACTAAAGGAAGTGCTGCCGAATTCGAGGTCTGGCGTGCTTTTCCGGACAAAGATTAATGGAATGATAGCGAATTTGTTGAATAAAGAATGACCGGTGAAAACAGAAAAAAATTGTCTCACCCTACGTTTCCCCCCACATGCACCCCTTATGAAGTGATAGGGGTCAAGAATGAAACATAGCTACTGCCAAGGAAAGGAAATTATGTGCCCTGGCGAGGACTGCCGCATTCCCCTGGCTATAAGAGATTAATAAATAACAAATGAAATTGTTTCAAACAGGGATGCTGATGTAAAGATGAAGAAATCAGAAACAATATTTTGAAAACCCTGATAAGGGGTAAGTAGGCAGTGGACACTGTCACATTCTGAAACACGAAACTTCCCTTTGGAATTCCCAAACAAGACCTCTCGCTAATGATATCCTAGAATGATTAATGACCACGGCGCAAGTTTTACTGATTTTAACACGGCGCAACTTTTACTCGGCGCAAGTTTTACGACACCGATTTGTAAACAATAAGGTTCCGGGACGGGAATGCCGAACCTATAGCTCCGCCCCCAATCCTATCAAATACCTCTGGGATGAACTACATTAGTGTCCAAAAGTTAAGCATAACCACTAAACGAGGCCATACCGCCTGATAGGAATGTCAGACGGATTGCTGAACAAACGGAACCTGAATCACACACCATATGTCACACAACTTGTCCAAAAGCCAGTTTCAGAAAGGTTCTGATAGCTAAGGTGCACCTTTGGCAACAACTAACATAACTTGGCAATGTCTTCCACTAAAAAATATGCTGTTAATAGGGTGTATGATTACCCCTAACGGCCACACATGCTTCGCAGCGACGTGGCATGCTCTCTATCACATGGCCCAAGTGCTATTGTGGCAGTCGATCCCATTCCTCCGAAAGGGCAATGCGAAAGTCTTGGAGGGTCCTTGGTGGAGGCTGAAGGGATGCAATTCGCCTCCCCGATGCATCCCAGACATGTTCTATAGGATTCAGGTTCGCAGACCTCGCTGGCGAGTCCATGCGCTGAATGTCTTCTCCAGCCAGAAATGCATCCACCAGAGCAGAGCGGTGCGGTCGGGAATTATCGTCCATTAAGAGGAAGTCTGGACCAACTGCACCTCTGAAGAGTCGAACATGTGGTTTCAGTACCTCATCCCTGTATCTCCGAGCGTTAACAGTGTTCCTTGGACCACCCATGAAGATGTGCAGGTCCGTACGGCCATTCAACATGATGGTGTCCCACACCATGAGACCACCACCAGACTGGTCCCGTTCCACGATGTTCCTGTGGTTGTATCGGCTATCCAGTTCTCTCTAGATTAATGTGGGACGGGAATCGTTCTGCAAACCTGAAGCGGGATTCATCTGTGAAGAGCACATGCCTCCATTCATTTATGGTCCAGTTTCGATGTTGACGGCTCTACAGTAAACGGACCCGTCTCTGAGCTGGAGTGAGCGGGACGCACGCCGCTGGACGTCGGGCAAACAACCCTGCTGTTCTGAGCCTCCGGTACACAGTTTGCCGGGAAACGGCAACACATGAGACGGCTGCAAGCTCCGTAGACAATTGTCTTGGAGGTGCACTGCGATTTGGTCGGGCGGTTAAGGCCAGATATCGGTCCTGGTATGGTCGACCTGGTACTGGCCTACGACTAACATCTCCTGTGTCTCGAAATCGTCTCCAAAGCCTGGAAATGACACTCTGTGGCACATTCAAGGATACGGCGACTTCGATCTTTGTCAGGCCTGCTTCCAGGCGGCAGGACAGGGTCCAAATGGTGTCGTCGTACCATTATGATGTCACGTTCACCACGAGGCTACACTCTGCACACTATAACAGGGCAAACACGACTGAGGGAATATGGGGCGCAGTCACTGGCTGTGTTTACCTTTGGGTTACGCCGCTAGCCAAAGCAGGGAACACTCCTTTCCTATACAGAGCGAACACGTAAGGTTGGTAGGTGCATATGTCGTGCGATTTGCCGGGCAGACCAACAGCCAAGGTAATGACCACCAGACTTATTTCATACTCTCTCTTGAATTCCCCGCCTCACTCACTCACTCACTCACTCGAGTCCAATGATCTGACTGACTCACTGACTTGACAGCTCGATATTTATACTATTCGATAAACCATCTAGAATGATCGATTTCTGGAAGAGTTCTTACAACACTCTAATGAAACACACTCGAAACATCGATCGACCAGCTAGTCGAATGGGTACTCGAATGTTCTTTCAATATTTAAAAATGTACATAAAAATATCTACAACATTCGTAATGTCTCTACATGTATCTGGATAATAAAACCTTACAGTAAGTTTCCAGAACCCTTCATATACACCAAATATAGTACAATAAGTCTAACATACGAACATTATGAAATTTTCTACCGCTATCGACTCTCTAGATTTTTAGGTTACACAATACGTATTTGAGGTTATACAATTTTATACTACATATTTACAGAGGAACCATATACTAGCCATGTTTAACACTTAATAAAAGATAATTTAGCATTAAATAAACTATAATTAAAATATATTAAACATACTAATTGAAGGTTTTACACCAATTACGATGTCGTACCTACGACAGTATCTGGATGGTTTGCTTTACGTACCACTAACTACTATTACGGATTTCGGAGACGCCGAGGTGCCGGAATTTGCTATTTGCTTTACGTCGCACCGACACAGATAGGTCTTATGGCGACGATGGGACAGGGAAGGGCTAGGAGTGGGAAGGAAGTGGCCGTGGCCTTAATTAAGGTACAGCCCCAGCATTTGCCTGGTGTGAAAATGGGAAACCACGGAAAACCATTTTCAGGGCTGCCGACAGTGGGGTTCGAACCTACTATCTCCCGAATACTGGACACTGGCCGCACTTAAGCGGCTGCAGCTATCGAGCTCGGTGTGCCGGAATTTAGTCCCGCAGGAGAATTATACGTGCCAGGAAATATACCAACATTAGGTTGACGTATTTGAGCACCTTCAAATACCACCAGACTGAGCCAGGATCGAACCTGCCAAGTTGGGGCCGGAGGGGCAGCGCCTCACCCGTCTGAGCCACTCAGCCTGGCATTGGTCAGATACTGCAGATTCCAAATAGGGCATATACAAAAAATAAAAAAAACTTGTGGTGGTCATATTGGTGAAATTGTACTGCACACATTTAAAGAACAGAAAGGATTTGGATTCCAATCCAATCTTGAAAGCGGGCACCTATTCAACTCACTGTAGTCCGAGATAGGCCGTCCCAAAAAGAACATTACTTTCAGGCCATTCAAAATTAAAGACATTCCTTTATGCGATTTCTAATTATAAATTGGTTCATTATATTTTTTTTCCTTTTGTCGTCAGATAGGAAGTACTTGAACACATTATACTTAATTTTATGTTGGATAGAAGTCTACAGTATGAACTTCAACTACAATGTACACACTACGTTTAGGGTTGAATACCAGTATCCGGGAAAAAAAAACCTTCTGAAAACTATATTATTAAAAGCACTAGTACTAATAAAAATGGTAACATGTGTTAAAGATCACTTCAGTTGACGATGGTCTTCGTGTCGAATTTCGCCCTGAGCGACATTATTTAAAGTGCCATTTAGTCTCCTAAGCCAACGGCCGTAGCCGTGTTGAAACACGGATCCCGTGAGATCTCCGAAGTTAAGCAACATTGGGCGTGGTCAGGAGTTGGATGGGTTGCCACGCGCTGTTGGTGGGGGATAAGGGAATGGAGGAGCGGAAAGGAACTGGCCACCCTACCGCAAGTAAACTCCGGCTCAGGAATACCTCTGCGGAGGTTCGGACCTGCCTTCGGGCAGAACAACCCTTACCTTACCTAGTCTTCTAATGCGGTCTTCTCGCATTTAAGTACTCTAAAATACTCACGGTTTCACGGCTGCAACCATCGTCATCCCAAACTGTACTAGGCAGCTAGGCAGCTTTAGAACAATACCAAAAGTAAAATACTGTACGTCCAAAGTAGTTATGTGCTGAAACTCAATTGTACTTACCAGATGTCTCATGAGACGTCGTTTTGGAAGTAGTGACGTTTCCCTGTGGGGTTATATTCGTTGGTCCCGTATACACGCCACCCACTGGATGTGCTGTGTTCTGAAACCGTAAACAAATCACTTCAGCATTTTATATGTGTGTAGTATTTTTTTTTTTTTGTTCCTCTTTCCCAGCGTATTAACACTTACAATATACTTCCACATAATTTTCCCACAAACATGATTTCAAATATTTGAAGTGACTTCAGGAATCCGAAGAAGTCCATTTGATAGGACGAGACATGTATTTTGATTTTAATTGTTATTTTTACAATTTGCTTCACGCGGTACCGGCACAGACAGGCCCTATGGCGACGATGTAACAGGAATGAGCTTGGAATGGGAAACGCAAGGAAAACCGAAAACCATCTTCAGAGCTGCCGGCAATGGGGTTCGAACCCACTACCTCCCGAATACAAGGTGACAGGTACGTAACCCTAACCGCACAGCCACTCGATCGGTACATCAAATTCTGTGTTAAAGAATGTTTTTATTTCAGCTCTAATGTTATAGTTTTTGTCACTGGCCTATAATAAACGACTGGAATTCTTTTTCGCATTCTCACAGTTCAAATTATTGGGCTAAACCATAAAGATCTACAATAACAAATAATTGTCAGTAAAGTCTGCTCCAGGAAAAAATTGACAGAGATATAGAAACTGATTTTGTAACACTGTAAAATCGGACGAAATACTCGTTTCCGAAAACACTATATTTCTTCCGATATCATAATCAGAGTTAAATTCACACAATAGTTGAGAACGTATTAAAATACACGAAAAGTAAGATTTATTTTAAAGAAATGAAAATAGTGTGAGACCCCCCCCCCCCCCAACTAACGACAAATTTTGTGACTCTCTGAATGGTGGGCAGATAAACTATGAATCGCCAGATTCCTTGCGAGAAGGTAAGTTTATCCTCTTGGTGAGTTTCCCTGTCCTGTGAAGAAATACAATAAGCGGACTTGCTAACAGGTGCCTAAGGAGCAAGTCAAATAGATACTTTTAAACACCAACTCCACTTCTTGCTATTTTACACGTAATATAAAAATAACAACAAAGAAAAAATCTTGTTTATGATAACATGATGATTATTTTAGTTTAAAGGAATTCAATTTCATGGTGCCCTCTCCAGAACTGTACTGACAGCTACAGAAAATTTATAAAGGTGATGGAAACCTGTCGGAACTATTATTTGCTCGTCCACTGGAAGCGATTATGCGCAATTACGAGATGAGGCGACTACGTGAGTACTAGAGCGACTGATTGCCCAATGCGAAGAGTATAATGAAACCGCATCTACTGCAAGCGACCTGGAGCGGCCAACTTCACGCGACTACAGCCGACAACAGGCGACAAGCGACAGATTCTCCTAGAATGGGATTTGCCGTTTGTAGTCTCCAGTACACCACGGTTCCTACAAGCACTTAATTATCTCCCGTCGTCATACACAATATTATTATTATTATTATTATTATTATTATTATTATTATTATTATTATTATTATTATTACAGTATCAATCAACATATAGCATGAATGTAAATAGTGAAAAGCTGATCAGTGCAGTTTGTGAAAAACCACCCTTACGGAATATGAAATATAAAAGCTATCATTCCCGATATATACAACGCAAACTATGGGCGAATATTACAGAGAAAGTGGTGTTGCTAATGGTAAATATCTCTATCGCTTAGTCGCCTCTCTTGTAGCGGGGCCGGGAACGAGGTGCGATGAATTTCATTGGCGTGTTTTACGGCTAGATCCCTTCCTGACGCCAACCTCAATTGAGTAAATGAAGATGAAATGATGATGGTGAATGAAACTGGGTAAGGAGGTGGAAGGAATGGACTGTGGCCTATGAATGCGAAATGCCCCGGCATTAGCCTGGAAGTGACAATGGGAAACCAAAGAAAAAAATTCTCAGGACAGCAGAGCTCGGCTACATACCGCAGCGCGTTAACACGCATGGCTACTCCGCTCATAGGATGTTGATAATGGTAACTAGTCCTACTAAATTATTATTTCTAATATCTTTATAATTTCAGTAACAGGGTTTTTTTTTTGCTATTTGCTTTACATCGCACCGACAGAGATAGGTCTTATGGCGACGATGGGAGAGGAAAGGCCTACGAATGGGAAAGAAGCGACCGTGGTCTCACTTAAGGTACAGCCTTGCCTGGTGTGAAAATAGAAAACTACCGAAAACCATCTTCAGGGCTGCCGACAGCGGGGTTCGAACACACTATCTCCCGGATACGAGCTCCTAACCGCACGGCCAACTCGCCCAGTAGTAACATGTTTTAATTGATCCACAACAGCGTCGCTCATCTGCTGAACAACCGAAATCGGGGCCTCCAACAACCAACACAAAGCGAATAAAAAACGAATGATAAAATACTTGATGACGACGACGAAAGTTTATTTGAAATAAAGAGGGCAAAGTTACAATTACTTGTCGAAAGTAAAGCCGTTAAGGACGTCAGCGATCACCAACTTTTGGTAAGCCTCCTCGCGTATATGAAGGAGGTTCCTGGCAATCGAAAACTGGCTGTGAGAAATAAGCTCCAGCAAGTTTTTAAAGAAGGGGATTAATTAACTTCTCTGCACACGCTGTCTCCGTATAACATAGGATCCCCGTCATCCTGAACCATCGGACCAAAATCTGAAACAAACCCACCCAACGACACCCATCATGCGGGATCCGGCTCTAGATATGGACTGACGACAATAGTTTGGTAACTTTTCAGGTGCATCGTAACAAACACAGGGTTAAAGTGATATACACTAGTGTCCAAAGGTTAATCATAAGTTACGAGTAAGCAGGGCAACATGAAATAGACCACCAAGCTCGAGAGCTGCAGTCGCTTAAGTGCGGCCAGTATCCAGTAATCGAGAGATGGTAGGTTACAACCCCACTGTCGGCAGCCCTGAAGATGGTTTTTCGTGGTTTCCCATTTTCACATCAGGCAAATAATGGGGCTGTACCATAATTGAAGCCACGGCCGCTTTCTTCCCATTCCTTGGCCTTTCCTATCCCATCTTCGCCGAAAGACCTATCTGTGTCGGTGCGACGTACAGCAAATAGAAAAAAAGGAAATAGACCGCAAATCGCACGACATATGCACCTACCAAACTTACGTGTTCGCCCTTTATAGCAAAGGAGTGTTCCCAGCTTTGACTACCGGCGTAACCGCAAGGTAAAAGCAGCCAGAGCCTGCGCCCCATATTCCCTCAGTCGTGTTTGCCCTGTTACAGTGTACGGAATGTAGCCTCGTGGTGAACGTGACATCATAATGGCACAACGATGCCATTTGGACCCCGTTTTGCAGAGTAGAATACTCGGCCGCCTGCAAGCAGGTCAGACAAAAACCGAAACCACCGTATCCTTGAATGTGCCACAAAGTGCCATTTCCAGGCTTTGGAGACGATTTTGAGACACAGGAGATGTTAGTCGTAGGCTAGTACCAGGTCGACCATAGCAGGACCGATATCTGGCCTTAACCGCCCAACCAAATCGCAGTGCACCTCCAAGACAATTGTCTACGGAGCTTGCAGCCGTCTCATGAGTTGCCGTTTCCCGGCAAACTGTGTACCGGAGGCTCAGAACAGCAGGGTTGTTTGCCCGACGTCCAGCGGTGTGCGTCCCGCTCACTCCAGCTCAGAGACGGGTCCGTTTACTGTGGAGCCGTCAACATCGAAACTGAACCATAAATGAATGGAGGCATGTGCTCTTCACAGATGAATCCCGCTTCAGTTTGCAGAACGATTCCCGTCGCACATTAATCCAGAGAGAACCGGATAGCCGATACAACCACAGGAACATCGTGGAACGGGACCAGTCTGGTGGTGGTCTCATGGTGTGGGACACCATCATGTTGAATGGCCGTACGGACCTGCACATCTTCATGGGTGGTCCGAGGAACACTGTTAACGCTCGGAGATACAGGGATGAGGTACTGAGACAACATGTTCGAATCTTCAGAGGTGCAGTTGGTCCAGACTTCCTCTTAATGGACGATAATGCCCGACCGCACCGCGCTGCTCTGGTGGATGAATTTCTGGTTGGGGAAGACATTCAGCGGATGGATTGGCCAGCGAGGTCTGCGGATCTGAATCCTATAGTACATGCCTGGGATGCATCGGGGAGGCGAATTGAATTCCGTCAGCCTCCACCAATGACCCTCCAAGACTTTCGCATTGCCCTTTCGGAGGAATGGGATTGACTGCCACACGAGCTCTTGGACCATCTGATAGAGAGCATGCCACGTCGCTGCGAAGCATGTGTGGCCGTTAGGGGTAACCATACACCCTATTAACAGCATATTTTGTTGTGGAAGACATTGCCAAGTTATGTTAGTTGTTGCCAAAGGTGCACCTTAGCTATCAGAACCTTTCTGACACTGTTTTTTGGACAAGTTGTGTGACATATGGTGTGTGATTCAGGTTCCGTTTGTTCAGCAATCCGTCTGACATTCCTATAAGGCGGTATGGCCTCTTTTAGTGATTATCCTTAACTTTTGGACATTAGTGTATGTTGTGGAGTTACAACAAATGTTTCTTGAGCATTATAACACTTATATAAAAAATGAAAATGGTTGATAACATGTAGAGACCGTTGAAATCAGAAAGAAAAGCTTTAAATTTATGTTTAACCCTTACTATGCGAAGTTCTGTGATGGATGTGTACCTCCCTCATTTTTGTGTGAAACACTGGTATCTTTAATTACATATAATTCGAACTTTGAACCTTTCTAAAGAAAGAAATGCTTCTTAAAACCAGTTCATGTCGCTTACTATAGATTCGCTTAATCGTTTCAGAGGCGTTGTTGTCTTTCTGAAGTTTGACATCATGGCTATTCTTGGTCTATTGCGTTCAAAATGTAATTTCTGGACGTTCCTGGACGCATCCGATAATAATCAAAGCTGCGGAGGAGGAATTCCTTCTCTAAATCATCGTACAGACAATGGAATTCCCCCAGTGGCTTCCTTTTAGGTAGTATTGGGTCTATCGAACACCAAGGTTTTCTTTTGCGATTTTCTCTCCGACGCTTCATCAAGTAGGGAATCTCTCCCCCAAAAAAAAGAATCCTTATTATCCTTCTCACAGAATCATTAATGATTTTATTAACTTGACAACGCCTACTACAGAAATCCATATAGACCTGCACGGAGTACAGACGCCAACTGACAGCGCTCGAATTCGCCTGCAGCCCAGTCGTGCATAGTCGTACGAATCAAAGTCGGCTTTAGTCGCCTGATCGCGTAGTCGCTTTCAGTGGACGAGCAGCCTAAATACAAACAAAGAGCGTAGAAATGTACGAATGCGGTAACAATAAGCTAACATTACAACCTCTGTCCTTGCAACTACGTACAATGAATCTACCGATGAGCACATTCATACGTTATTCATCAGTACAGTAAAATAGCGAGTCCTGGCGCAGAGCTAATGGGCAAACATTGCATCTTATAGAGCTAGGGCTTCTGAGGCAAGATGCCCGCTACCTCACCACCCTAATCGGCTGCCCTACCCTACGCCAGACTGTTACGATCAACGCTCCCTATCTCGTAAAAAATGCATTCTTGAGCAAAACGGACAATTTCCGTGCTCCGACAAGTACATCACACTATAGCAGCTACTTAGTACCCGAATACTATGACAAAATAAAAAAGTCAAAAGTCGAAAATAAAAAAGGCAAGTCTTATGGGCTGAACTTCAGAGAGTTACCTCAGGAACTAACAATTTGTAACTTATTACCTGTCAGCTTTATCGGTCTTAGTTTTGAGAACTAACGTAAGGTCTATTAGGCAAGATGGCTGCTATACACTATTCTTATGGGTCTAAATTTAGAGGGACACCTCATGGAATCGAAGCTGACCTACTACTTTACAAAAAGATGGCGACTACGCATTGCTCTTAGGGGACTAGGGAGGTGGCGTAAGGGCTAAATGGAACTAAAGGGCTAAGGGGCACTAATGTGCTAAAGGGTACTAATGGGAAGGGCTCTAACGGCTAAAGGGTACGAAGGCGTAGGACGTGGATTTCGAGGTGAAGATTGAGGCGGATATGGAGGTGGAGATAGAGGCGGAGATGGAGGTGGAGATAGAGGCGGAGGCGGAAGTTGAGATGGGAAGAGGCGGGGGTGAAGGTGTATGTACTCTAGAGTAGCCTACCGTAGTGTTTACATCACTGAGAGAGCTAAATTTTGTGTTTAGAACACACTCGAAACTTTATTCTACTGAGACGGTGAAGTAATCGTAATGGTAACATTTTGAAGGTATATGTTTGTAGGCCAATCAGGACGTTAGAAGTTAGAAACTGCCGTTAACACCAATGCAAGGTTTGTAGCCCTGTCTGAACGAAGTGTACCAAGACTTCTACTACCCTCTGTGAGGGCTCCAACATCAAACGATCAAAGCTTACATACCTTACGAAATGTGGACAAACTCAGCTAAATTAACTATAATGCCAAACGTAAACTGTGGTCGTTCACACATACCAACGAATTTTGCAAGCTCGGATGATGAGTATGCCTCCAAGGTCTACTCTCCTATCGTAAAGGTCACCGCGCAATATAGTTAAGTTTAAAAGACCAAGCATTAACATATAACATGATACTCTACTCATCGGAGCACAACCGACTTCTAAGTTATAAAACACTAGGTAGATAATGATGTGGCCAGGCACATAGCATGTCACAATTTAGTAAGGGAGGGGAATTGTAGTTATTTAAGTGTTAGCAGGTCAGAGGCATTAGAACTGAACATCAGCAGACAAATACATCGATAACGGATGTTTCATATTTCGCAAACCTCATATTCATAACTGTGCACATTAGCGAACAAGAGAATGCTGTCACTCCTTGCTAAAGTTAGACATATGCTGGGTGATATGAAAATGAAACCCGCAATTCAAAGTTATGGAATGCGTTAGTGTGGGAATGTTAGTAGGGATCGCCTACGATAACTCTGGCCTATTGCAAGAGACGATTAAAAGGGGACTTTAAGTGCTAACTTGGGAGGCTTAAGTCGTTGACTACAAGGCTCCTAGCTGAGTCCTGGCATTGTTTATACTTGCGTATAGAACCCCACGCTCTGCATTCGGAAAAACACATAGGTTCGAACCTCATCCATTAAAGTCGACAGCTCTGAAGATATATTTTACACCAGGCACATACTGGAGTTGTACTGATACGCTGCTTACATGCGGAAAGTTAAAAAAAAAAAAAAATTTAAAGAGTAACGTATTTCATGCTTGAATATATCACGGTACAGGTGTTCAGTCGAAAGTTAATTTATAAAATATAGGTGGACTGAGAAGTACACAGCCGATAAAGTTTTAGGGTAGGCTATGCAATAAATTTTAAGTTACAGGTGACTACTTTTGGATGAGTACTTTTGTGGTGGACTCGATCTTGCACCACGGATGAGTGACAATATGTATATTACCAATTACTACCTTTAAAGATCTGATTAATTGTGACGTACCCATAAATCGCCACACTATAGAACACAGTTTCTGTTACTTCAAATTATTAATTTTAATTAAAATATTTCCGTGGTTGCCCATCCAAAATGAACATTACTGCAGTTCGCCCTTGTAAAGTTATTGGACGCCAGTCCAGAGTTGAAGGCTCTAGGACAAAATTTATACAAAGGGCACTAGGAAAGTTTTGCAATGTGAGTGAACGCTTTAGACTTTTTCAAAATAATTTCCACCACGCTCAATACACTTCTCCATACGTCGAAACCAGTCACTGAACCAACTCTGCCAAATTTTCTTTGGTTACATTTTCACACTCTTGATCCCATACTGCCAGAAGCTCCTTGTCGGATGCAAAACGCCGCCCTTTCAGCTTCATCTTCACTTCTGGGAAGAGTGCGAAGTCACATGGGGCAAGATCAGGACTGTATGGAGGGTGATCAAGCACAGTCAACCCAGATCTGGCATGAAAATCCACTGTTACATTAGCACGATGTGCTGGAGCATTGTCGTGATTCAAGAGCCAAGTGTTGAGCCCGGACCTTGGATGGAGCTGCTTGAGAGCCTGGATGACCTGAGGCAGACAAGTCTCACTGTACCACTTCGCAGTAACTGCCCTTTGTGTTTCTAGTACAACCCGATTCAGGATGCCCCGTTTAGTGAAGAATACTGCAATCATCCTTTTCTTCAGTGACCTTGACTTTCGCACAGTCACAGGAGTGCCCTCATCTTCAAACAGCCACACATTGTTCTGGGATTTTGTTGGGACATCGTAATAATAAAGCCAAGTTTCGTCACCTGTAACGGTGCTATTGACGTCACACGAAGTCCCATTTTCAAACTGTTTCAGCATTTCTCGGCACCATTTCACTCGATGTGCCTTTTGTTCCTCTGAAAGTGAATGGGGTACCCAAAGGGAACGAACCTTTCTAACATGGAGATGGTCGTGTAGAATTGAATGAATAGCTGGTGCAGGGATGTGGAAGGTCCCTTCTACCTACCGATATGTCAACTGTCTCTCTTGCTGCAACATTTTCCTCACAGCTTCAATGTTTTCCTCAGTCACTGATTCAGACGGTCGCCCAGAACGAGGATCGTCTTCAACCTCAAAATTTCCCCTCTGGAACTCTTTGTACCAGCGGAAAATTGTTGTCCGATGTGGACAGTCTTTCCCCAGCACAGGAGTCATTTCCTCCAGGCACTGGTCAACAGTTAATCCACGAGCAGAATTGTAGCGTATAATTGCGCGATATTCACCTTTAGACCACACTGACATATTAACTTGCTTTCAATCCCACTGCTTGGTAACAACTGGTGTGAAGGTCGCGCCTTGCTGTCTTCTAGAACGGTTTTCACCCCCGCCCCCCTTTTCATCCCTCAACATAACAGGGGTGTCCAGCCAACCATTTTTTCGTATTGCAAAACTTTCCTAGTGCCCTTTGTATTTAAATGGAGACACAGGATAATACCAGGGGTAAGGTGATAGGACACTAACCATTAAGTACTATCTTGAGGAACAAGGATAATTAATCTAATCTGAATTAATTAAAAAGCAAAGAAAACTACTTATTTAAGTGAAAGTGAAATGCTGGTAATGTACAAAGAACTGACTGATTAATGATTGAAAAGTGACTCATTAACTTTAACTGACTCAGCGAATCCTCCCTGCAATTTAATCAAACGTTCACCGATTGTAGACTCGTTCATTTGGACATCCTTCTGATATGGCCTGGTTCCGTGGTTGTTGTCTACCTTCATGTGGGCTGCTCATCTCGTCATTTTAGTATTGGCCTGCCTGTTGGGTGCGTCAATCAAGAGTTGAAAGACGTCTTCTCTAACACTACAACTCCCTATTACACCAATATCTATAAAGCAGATATCAGTGCTATTGAAACAGACCACCATGGGTACTTTAGAGTGGAGAGAATTCCAAGATCGGTATTTTTCGAAATTAAAATGATGCTTCATTTATATAAATAAAATCGTAACGACCGTGTGTCTGTAAATTGAATATTTTGGCGAAATTTCCGTACAGTTATCTGTTTCAGGTGTAATAATGACCATCTGCATATTTTTTAGCTTTAATGTCTGCTTGTTTGTTTGAGTTCTAATAACTTGAAAACTACTGGATATATTTCTACCAAACTTGACAATTAGAATACACCTGCCTTTGGGTAGGTTTTAGGGCCACTATTATTTCTGAATACCTAAATTTACTGGGGATATATCTGAAACCGAAACCATGATTTTTCACTCCCACAAAATATGCACATCCAAAATTAATGGAAATCTACCATCCTTAATGGAAATCAATTTTTAAAACTTTTGTTCTCATGTGCATCATGTGCATAGGAGAGTTAATTTTGCTAGGGACTTTACGTCGTACCGACAGAGATAGGTCTTATGGCGACGATGGGATAGGAATTGTCTAGGAGTTGGAAGGAAGCGGTCGTGGTCTTAATTAAGGTACAGCCCCAGCATTTTCCTGGTGTGAAAATGGGAAACCACGGAAAACCAACTTCAGGGCTGCCGACAGTGGGATTTGAACCCACGATCTCCCGGTTGCAAGCTCACAGCCGCGCGGGGAGAACTAATAAGGGAGATATCATTAACGGACAG
Source organism: Anabrus simplex (assembly GCF_040414725.1). Lineage (NCBI taxonomy): Eukaryota > Metazoa > Arthropoda > Insecta > Orthoptera > Tettigoniidae > Anabrus > Anabrus simplex. The sequence goes on from NC_090266.1 coordinate 269,631,703, forward strand.
TTTCTCAGCACAAGTCCCAACGGACTTAGCTCAAAAGCGGGTGGGTGTGAAGCGTATTTTTGCTATTTGCTTTCGGTCGCGCCGACACAGATAGGTCTTATGGCGACGATTGGACAGGAAAGGCGTAGGAGTGGGAAGGAAGCGGCCGTGGCCTTAATTAAGGTATAGCCCCAGCATTTGCCTGGTGTGAAAGTGGGAAACCACGGAAATGAAGCGTATTTCTTATGACTTCAAAACTACTGAAGATATTTCAACCAAACTTTATATTTAGCACCCACCTGTCCAAAGGTAGGTTTTAAGGTCCATACCATTTCAAATTCCCGGAATGGACTGGGGGTTCATAGGGAAGCGAAACAGTGATTTTTACTCTTCCACAATATATACAAGACCAACCTTACTGGAAATCGACCAACCTTGATGGAAATCCATTTCTATAACTTCTTTCTCATGTGCATTTTTCGACAGGAGGATTGATAAGGGAGATATAATAATAATAATAATAATAATAATAATAATAATAATAATAATAATAATGTTATTTGTTTTACGTCCCACTAACTAATGATAAGGGAGATATCATGAACGGTCGATTTTGCAGGCTAAGTCCAGCGAACATGGCCCAAAAGGTGTTGTACGTGGAGCTGATTCTTTATCTAGCTACAGTGAGTCAAAATTAAACTCATACACTAGAGGGAAGCTTGTTTATTTGGATTTAACAAAAAAATATAACCATTACTTTAGTTTGGTATTGGTTCTGATTTAACAAATACACATTTCTCTACTAAGGTACTGAGTAAATCAACTCCTATTTCTTATACTTACAAAGAAAATTAATACAGTATTCTTAAACATGCATGAGACAGGTCAAAGTAAAACTCTTACACCTTCAAGTAGTTCCGGGGCAATCTCTAACAACACAATGTTTTTAAAAGTCAGTACTTTCTAGGACACCCTTTAGCACTTTTCACGGCTCTTAAACGGTTGTACCAACTTCTCACAATAAGATGGATCTATTTTCTTCCATTCTTCACTTAAAGCCATTTTCAGATCATCGTTGTTCGAAATTTGGTATTTTCTTATCGCTACTTCAAGTAATGCCATAAACATTCTATCATATTTAAGTCTGCTGACTGTGGAGGTGTCTCGAATACTTTAGGGCAATTATACAGCAGCCACACCCGTACATTATGAGCGTTGTGCTTCGGGTCATTATCTTGGTAATACTTAAATCGATCAAGTATTCCAAGCTTTTGAGCACTATTTCGTAAATGTTCTTTGAGTATATTTAGATACACATGTTGATCCACGGTCCCATCAATAAAAGTCAACTCTCCTGGCCCACTAGCCGACATGCACCCCCAGCCAATTACACTACCTCCACCATGTTTGACACTAGGACGTACATTGCTAGATTTCAACTTCTAATTTGGTTTCCTCTAGACATTAACCTTTCCATCTGATCCGAGGAGATTCTATTTACTTTCATCTGCAAAAATAACGGTCTTCCAGAAGTCAAAATCTTTTTCTATATACTCCTTAACGATGCTCAACCTTTTCTTCACATTAGTTTTGCTAACGAATGTTCTTTTCCTAGCTATTCGTCCATGTCTGTTACTTTTCCTTAGTATAAATCGAATAGTTTCTGGATGTGCTCTCTTGTTGGCATGTTCCTCAGCCATCACAGCCAGTTTCGGAGCACTATTCGCTGGATTTTCCTTCGTCCTACTATCAAACGTTCCTCCCTGAGGTTGAAAATATTTCTCCTACTCACTTTGTCTTTATTTTCAATGCTGCGTGTACTTTTATATCTATGTATAACGCACTGTACAGTTGCATGACTCCTGTTTGCAAGTTTACCAATTTGTCGGAGTGATTTTCCTCTCTTATGGTGAAAAAATCATCAGTTGTCTTCTTTCGACGATTGTCCTCTATGACGCCCCATGATAGCATCGGAAATTGTCTGCACTTCACAACTCTCCACAACAAACTGAATGTCGTGTCGAAACACAAACATACATCATTTGTACTGTCTTCTTATCTACCCGCGTGGGACTGTATGAGTTTCATCTTGACGTGCCCCAGCAACATATAGACAAAGAATCGGTTGTATCTTGCTAAGTTAAGGGATACGCTAACTAGCCTGTGGTGACTTAATAATTCAAGACATACCTTTATTGTTCCACACATAAAATGCGAACATAAATTATTGTCCACATTCCTGTTCATAAACACATTCTAGTTACAGTGGTGTATGAGCTTCACTTTGACTCACTGTATGTAAATGAAATCGTAACGACCGTGTGTCTGTACATTCACTATTTTGGCGAAAACCGTCGTACAGCTATTCGTCGGGGTAACAATGACCATCTACATATTTTTAGCTTTAGTTTCCTGAAAGTCTTAATTTTTACACCCCTCTCCCAAAATCCACATTGCGGCACAATCTGCCAGACAAGCTAGAAAATTAAAATTCGCCAAAGTATACGTTCCGGCCTGTAACCGACGGAAAACTTCCAAGATGTTTACATTTTTCACTTTTTATCCCCGAAGAATATCGAAATATGGAGGCAATTTTAATGACGGAGACAAGTATTATGATGATGACTGGATTCAATGCAATAATTGAAACAGTGGGCTCATGAATACTGCGCAAAATTCAGGATGAATGTTTTATCATTGTCCTACATGCCAAAAGTGACGATCAAAATAAAATTCATAGTGTCGTATTTTACTGCTTAGTATTTCATAATAAATACATTAAGTAACTTACAGGTGTTTATATTTAACAGTCCAAATTACACTATAACCTGGTGCAAGTTACACGCTATCTGTCCAAATTACACGATAACAAATTTTAGAATAAAAATTACTTTTAAACAAATCCTAAATATAATATTAACATTTGTTTTTACCAAAACATTTGATACAATGGACTAATTATCGTGTACAAAATTTGAGAAATTTTCATTACGGTCATTAGAGTTATGGACGTTTAAAGTTAAGTGGTCCAAATTACACGGACTTTCCCTAATAATAATAATAATAATAATAATAATAATAATAATCAGTAAAAGAAGAACGGTTTTACGTTCCACTAACAACTTTTCCGATTATTGCTATACAATCTCATATTCATATAGTTATGTTTACCTGGTGTACTGCTTCAACTTCGTCGCTAAAGTATTTTTCAAAACCGTGAATGTTCTAGATATGACATTCTCTATAAGAAGAAAGAAAGGTAAAGGCTTACTGGTTATTGCGATCCAGGGAGGAAAACGTGAAAGTATTTCTCAGATGTGGGAGGGTTTTACTTTCTTCAAACTCTACACGAGATTGAATAATGTAAAGTTTAACATTAACAAATCTTGAAGACTACTCTAAATAAAAAGCATCATAATCTTACCTTCGCGATCTGGAGCATAACAATTGCGTGTTTTACGTTCTCCAGCAGCACCTGTAACCCACGAAACAATACATAAATCATTACAAGAAACAGGAGTTTCTTACTAAAAAAACCACCACCTTTCATCAATGACCTTTCAATGACTTAGCAAATGTCATGGGTAGTAACCTAACAGCATGTGGGGCCACCTCTGGCCCTGCGAACTGCAGTGAGACGCCGTGGAAGTGAGTCGACAAGTCCCTGGTAGTCCTCTGGACGCAGCTGACATCAAATCGTTTGCAGAGCGGCCGCCAATGCTGGTCTGTTCGTGGGTGCAGGATCCATGGCATGGAGCCTGCGTTCCAGGACATCCCAGATATGCTCGATAGGGTTCATATCGGGGCTCCTGGGTGGCCATGACAGTCGTTGGACCTCCGCTGCATGTTCCTGGAACCATTCCCGGGCGACGTGGGAGCGATGTAGCGGCGCGTTATAATCTTGAAACACCGCAGAACCGCCTGGGCGCTAGTAGGCCAAAAATGGATGGAGATGGTCTCCGAGAAGCTCAACATACCGCGTACCATTCAAAGTCTCTTCCAGAACAACTAGGGGGCCTATTCCATACCAGGAAATTGCACCCCAGACCATAACAGAGACACCAGCGCCCTGGACCACACCTTCGAGGCAGGCGGGATCCATCGCTTCATGTGGTCTGCGCCATATACGGTGCCTCCCATCGGCATGGTGCAGTTGAAATCGTGATTTGTCCGACCACATCACGTTACGCCATTGTTCCAGTGTCCATCCCTGGTGACTGGCGACAAATGCGCGTCGTTGTGCCCGATGACGTTGGGTTAACAGTAGCACCCGTGTGCGGCGCCGGCTCCCATACCCCATTGATCCCATGTTCCAACGGATTGTCCACTGGGAGACGTGTCTATCATGGCCTGTGTTGAACTGAGCCGTGATTTGTTGCACGGTTGACCGTCTGTCACTATTGACAATCCGTCTCAGATGTCGCCGGTCACGGTCATCGAGGTGGCTGGACGGCCGGTCGTTCGCCTGTTGTGGACGGTGACACCCGCATTCAACCATTCACGATACACCCCGGACACGGTTGATCGTGTGAAGCCGAATTCCCGCACCACTTCCGAAAACGCACTTCCCATCCGTCGGGCACCGACCACCATACCCCGTTCGAACGGTGTCAGCTCACGACGACGTTCCATATTACACCTGTCACATGCACAGCCACTGCTCACAAGGTCTCCTATACAACTGCCGCTGGCACAGGGGGCGTGTGGTGCGCAGACAACACACCTGCGCATCAGTGTTCCGCTATCCCATGACATATGCTCAGTCAGTGTATGTTATATCACCATCATTCTACGGAACATAGAATGAGTTTACATGAAAACGTATCGGTATTATCTACATTATTTTTCAACAGACACATAAAATAATCCTGAATTTGGCATACAGCACAATGTACAGAAAGTTCATACAACAGAATCAAGGAGGTAAAACATTTCAAATCAATGTTACGTGACACTTATCCAGATTACATTACTATTGTCCCTAGTAATACACATGTAGTAAATATACATTTGCATCAATGACAGGTAAGACTATTAAATAATGGCATTATCGCCAGTTGGAAATGTGATCCCTTCTACACTTGCTGACACACACGCATAAAATGATCAGCTGAAGTCCCCGAGTACAAGCACGACCGAAATGAAGGGGCATTTTATCCAAGAGATTTATTAGATAATTAATAAAGGAGGTTTGTCTACACCTTGCCAACGAAGGGATGCGCTTTACATGCTTTTAGAACGAGTATAAATGATAAAATACACTATACATTGGCCTTAACGCTGTCAGTAACTTTCATAACACAACAGAACTAATGTGTGTACTGGAGAAATGTATATTGAAGAACAAGGCACAAAATATTTTACTAATAAATGTAATAGCTTGGGACGAGGTATGCTGTACTAAGCTTGATGCTGGTTCTTCCATTATTTGCGTCAGGAAGTGCACATGAATGAAACTAATTCTTAATCTGTTGAACAAACAGTCTAACGACCACCAGATAACCCTACGTTACATCTCTATATTAAAGTCCCAACTCGCTTCACATATCTGCGTCATCTAAAACAATCTGCACACATCTCCTTTCAGTTTAAATGAAATGCTATATTTTTCTTTATTCTCTTCAGTAAAGATCGTTTTCCGCCACGGTTTCCATCTATTACTAACTGCTACTTTCACACACACACACACACACACACACACATATATATATATATATATAAAATAAGAGTTTTGTCTGTACATTGCTCAGAATTTGAAAATAATGGTATTTGTGTATCGGTCATGTCCACAGTAACAAGAAAATGCATTTTTTACTTTTCCGTAATTTCTGTCTGTCTGTATGTATGTATGTATGTATGTATGTATGTATGTACACGCATCACGAAAAAAAGGCTGAAGGGAATTTAATGGAAATCGGTATACACAGTCGGGTAATAAGTCGCTACAATCTAGGCTATAAATAATTTTACTCACGCTGACTGAAACGGTAGCTTAGGGGAAGGCCTAAAATTTAATTCTCAAATATTAAAAGTTATTAGTGGCCATATCTTAATGAAAATCGGTATACAAAGTCGGGGAATAAGTCGCTATAATCTAGGCCATAAATAATTTTACTCACGGTGAATGAAATGGTAGTTAGGGGAAGGTAAAAATTTAATTCTCAAATATTTGTTATTAATAGTGTTATCTTTAACGAAAATCCGTAGGGGAAGTCGAGGAATAAGTCACTACAATCTAGGCCGTAAATAATTGTATTCACGCTGAGAAATATTATACTTTAGGGGAAGGCCTACAATGTAATTCTCAAATATTTATGTTATTAGTCGTCCTATCTTAAAGAAAATCGGTATGCAAAGTCGAGGAATAAGTCGCTATAATCTAGCCCATAAATAATGTTATTCACGGTGAATGAAATGGTACGGTAGTTTACGGATAGGCCTAAAATTTAATTCCCATTTATTTATGCTATTAGTGGTCGTATCGATAAATACTACATAACGAAAGTTATATAGTATTATATTTCCGATCATGTATGTATTGGATTTTGTTACTAAGTCCTTATTAGCGCCGAGTCACGAGAAAATGGATAAACAGGATTTAATGAAAGTCGGTATATAAAGTCGGAGAATAAGGAATTACAGTCTATGTTATAAATTATTTTATTATAAGACGCCCTAATATCACAGAGTCGAAAGAAAACTAAATGTCCAGGCCTACTATATAGAAAGGTCATAAAATTGATCAACAATAGCATTACATTGACCATTGTTGAGATGTGCTTTGTTTTCTGTTGCCACTCATCTCCGATAGATAGGGTTACTGCTGAGTACCGCGTATTTTTTTTAATTTGCCGTACGCCGCAACGAAACAGTTAGGTCTCATGGCGACGATGGGATAGGAAAGGGCTATGAATGTGAAGGAAGCAGCCTTGGCAGCATTTGCCAGGTGTGAAAATGGGAACACACGGAATAACATCTTCAGGGCTGCCGAGAGTGGGGTTCGAATCCACTATCTTCCGGATGCAAGCTCACAGCTGCGCGCCCCTAACCACACAGCCAAATCGCCCAGTCGTACGAGTGTAACAATCTGCCTAAATATTGGAGAGAAATAGCTGTGGAATTAGGTAACTTTCTTCTTTAGCATGCCATTCCTCTGTTTCATAAATTTCCCGATACTACTGGCACGTAACACACTGGTTCATCATAGCATTCGAGCTATCAGTCCCTGCTTTGAGGCACAGATTGGAATGAGAAGTGCGCATATTTAACGGAATATTGGCAGAGAAGTGTTTACGGCTGCCTGCGGCCTGGTCATTCCAGCTCTGAAACTTTGGACTGTTAGATCGGCGCCGTAGTAATGCTCGTTAAAAGTGAGAAAATGTGTAGTTTTTCGTTGTTTTTTTTTTTTGGTTTTTTTTTCAATTTGCTTTACGTCGCACCGACACAGACAGGTCTTATGGCGACGATGGGACAGGAAGTGGCTAGGAGTGGGAAGGAAGCGGCCGTGGCCTTAATTAAGGTACAGCCCCAGCATTTGCCTGGTATAAAAATGGGAAACCACGGAAAACCATCTTCAGGGCTGCCGACAGTGGGGTTCGAACCCACTATCTCCTGAATACTGGATACTGGCCGAACTTAGCGACAGCAGCTTTGATCGAGTATTTTATGTGATAACATTGCTTATAATCGCTACATTCTTACTGACATTTTTTGTAATGACCTATGTTTACTTCAGTTAGGAAAACCACTAATCAGTCTTTCTGAGAATCCCGTAGCGAAGCACGGGTACATCAGCTAGTATATATATTGGTTATCCTTAATTGTACACCATAAAACCCGCGTCCAACTCCCACTCATGAACAGCACCGCTGGCCTATCTACGAGTATATAGTGAACAAAGGATGCAGGGTTTACAGTACAATGAAAACAAACTTACTTCTTGGAGAATACTATAAAGCTAAACTTCAAACTCACTGCATTTTAATATATTGAATCAATGTTCCATGAGTAACAGTAATATCTCAGAAAGTACTGTACAATTATACTCGATACACATGAGTCTATTGAAACAGGGATGCAGTGGCGCCGGAACGCAATGGAACGGAATCTGAAACCTATCTGGAAAGGCGGAGCACATTCTAAAAACTATTTCCCATTTAAATGGCTGAAGATTTTTGTTTTATAAGATGTTAACGTTTTAAATGCCCCGCATTATTTCAATGACCCATAGTGAAGAACTTCTCTAAATAATCAGTACTGACAACTGTATTTCTATCTACACTGATTCATGAAACTTTGGAATGTGTGATAATGACAATTACTTCAAACTTCCAAGTGTGACAAATTTTTATTTTTATACTAACGCAAAAAGTACTAGTCATTTTCAGTAGTGTGACAAGAATCAAAATTATATCATAAGAACCAAGAGATTTTCTTACACATAACACAACTGATATTCAATAATAGATAGTAGCCGAGGAATAATTATAATTAACAACATGAAGCTAAATAGAGCATCGCCTTGGTGATATACATCACGTATGAGTAGTATAATAGGGGGGTTCTGCGGCCGCCTCCGCCTCAGGGCTCCCAGGGGGCCCTCCGCCTCCGCCTCACGGGAGGCCCTCCCAGAGGCCTCCTCCGCCTCCGCTTCCCGAGGGGCCTTCCCAGAGGCCTCATCCGCCTCCCGCGAGAAATTTGAATTGGTAAACAAAGCCAGGTGCTTTTTGACAGCTGTCATCGACAACAACGCATCGCTAACCTCACTGCTGCCATCTTGACGGGCCTAAACCTCAGTGGTACCAACTTAACTAGCACGAGATTTGAATAGGTACACAAATCCACGTGTTTTCTGACAGCCACGTGCTTTTTGACAGACAACAACGCATCGCTAACCTCAGTACTGCCTAAACCTCAGTAGTACCAACTTAACCTCACTAGCGCGAGATTTGAATCGGTAAACAAATCCACGTGCTTTTTGACAGCTGTCATCCGCCATCTTTAAACTACAGAGCACCGTGCTGCCCTCTTTATCGCAGTAGCTGCAAATTCGTCACCTGTCATCCGCAGTGCTGCCTTCTTAACGGGCCTAAACCTTAGTGCTACCAACTTAACCTTACTAGCGCGAGATTTGAATCGGTAAACAAATCCACGTGCTTTTTTGACAGCTGTCATCCACCATCTTTAATCCATAGAGCACAGTGGTGCCCTCTTTAGCTACTTACCTTTGAAATGTGGTGGTGGATAATTTGAAAAATGCTTTTTGACAGCAGCCATCTTTGAGCACTGTGCTGCCCCCTTTGTGGCGGTGGCAAATTCCACGTACTCTTGTTTGGAAACAAACTCACGTGTTTTTTTCTGACACTTGTCATCCGCCATCTTGCATCACAAACCTCACTGCCGCACTCTTTAGCTAGATATCTTTTGAAATGTGGTGGCGGCAATCTGAAAAATTCCATGTGCTCTTGTTTGGAAACAAAGCCACGTGCTTTTTTGACAGCTGTCATCCGCCATCTTTAATCAATAGAGCACTGTGCTGCTATCATGCGGGCAATTTCGTCAGCTGTCATCCGCCATCTAATTCACACACCACCGTGCTGCCCCCTGTAGTAGTGGGCAATTTGAAAAGTTCTGTTAGCTGTCATCCGCCATCTTTAATCAAGAGAGCACCGTGCTGCCATCTTTAGCTAGATACCTTTGAAATGTGGTGGCGGCAAATTGAAAAATTCCACGTGCTCTAGTTTAGTAAACAAACTCACGCGCTTTCTGTCAGCTGTCATCCGCCATCTTACATCGCAAACCTCAGTGCTACACTCTTTAGTTGAAATACGGTGGCGGATAATTTAAAAAGAAAAATTCTACAGCAGCCATCTCTCGACGCTAATTGCACAAGATGGTGGCTATACATGACTCTTTAAAGGTGCTTATGCAAGATGGCCGCTATACATAGGTTCTTATGAGGCGCCCTTGGGATGCTTGCGCAAGATGGCGGTTATACAAGGCTCCTTATGAGACGCCCTATGGATGCTTGCGCAAGATGGCGGTTGCTCTTATGAGGTGGCTTAAGGGTCCTTTCACAAGAAGACTAGAGACGCCCTAAGGATGCTTGCGCAAGATGGCGGACGCAAGATGGCGGCTATACACGACTCCTTATGAGACGCCTTAAGGGTGCTTGCGCAAGATGGCCGCTACTCTTATGAAGAAAGCTACCTTAGAGGCTAACGTGTCATGCTAGTTCGATTCATTTGGGGCTTAAATGCAAAATGTTAAATATCTCGAAAACGGTGCATCGTAGAGCAAAACGGACAAAAAAATTTCTGCCCAATTCCTCGGTTCGCAGTACGAGGAACATGATAACATAAGAAAAACATAGTCTAATGATGAGATCAACGGTTTTGTTCCTACTTAGGCCCTTTGGCATTCGCTCTGTTTAGCTCTATTGAAGCAAGTCTTCGTAACATGATCAGGTCTAGCTATGGTAGAGAGTATAACGTGCCGTGCAGGTTCGATTCATTAAATTTGGGGCTTAAATGCAAAATGTTAAATATCTCGAAAACGGTACATCGTAGAGCAAAACGGATAAAATTTTTCCACCTGTTACCTAGGTTTGCAGTATCAGGAACAAGAAAAACATAGTCTAATGATGAGATCGACGGTTCGATCCCTACTTAGGCCCTTTGGCATTGACAGCTATCTAATTCTACAAGATAGCGGCTATACATAGCTTCTTACGAGGCAGCTTAAGAGCGCTTGCACAAGATGGCTGCTGCTCTTATGAGACTCCCTAGGGGTACTTGCGCAGGGTAGCAGCGACAAGACGGTGAATATACACAGTTCCTTATGATACGGCCTAGAGGTGCTCACACAAGATGGTGGCTGCTCTGATGAAGGAAGCTAGCTTTGCATCGTGCAGGTATCTTTACAGCACTAAACCTCATACCTTTGAAATGTGGTGGCGGGTAATTTGAAAAATTCTACGTGCTTTTTCTTCACAGCAGCTATCTTTGAACAACAGCGGCTATACATAAGCTGTTAAGGCCTCCTCTTATGTCAAGGCATAGCTCTATCGAACAAGTTTAAACCTGCATCGGGATAGCTAGAGTAAGCACGTGCTACAGTGATGACGTCATTATGCATGTTTAGACTTGCAAATCACTAAAGAAACATAACAAGACTAGAATCGAACACTGTACTCTATGCCGTTAACTTTATCATGTGATCGGAACATTGATTGAAGTGTTTAGAACACTAAATAAGTGATCAAAACTAAGATAGAACACTGTACTCGATACAACATGTGTTTAGAACATGTCAGGGGATACCTTTGTTCTAAGAAGATTAGATTACCGCACATTCCTAGTAGGGCTAACAGGCTAAAGGGCTAATGGGCAAAAGGGCTAATGGGCAAAAGGGCTAAAGGGCTAATGGGCTAAAGGGCTAGGGTGCCTCTCCTCTCTTTATCCGGGCTTGAGACCGGCTCTACAACTAGAGGCAGAGTTAACACCCTAAGGAAGGGAGAATGTTGGGAAATCATCTATACGAATATAGCTACTCGATCGACTATATACTACAGATGGATGACTTAGGTGAGGGTAAGCGCTTACTTAATAATACCTACACGACGTAATTCATGCTCTATTTCAAAAATATCTTCTTTGTACTGTGTGTAACCAGCATCATAATAGGCTCTTAGCAGTTGTAAACGTTTTACGAGTACGTTGGGGTCTTTACAGTATCTTATATCTACATAGGGTAACAGAGGCTTGTTGTGAACTTTGAGTCTATATGCAGACAGTTGATGTGTAGGGACTTGTTTTGATGTAATACGTGCTTCAGCAGTAGCGTTTCTAGGTACAAACTTAACTTGTTTCGATAGCGATGAAGCGTTGAAATTTCCTTCTTCTTTACCTTGCATCTCTTCTTGAGATGTTTGCACTGCGACAGAACGTGTAGTAGGCTTAGGAAATGAAGTAAAATCATCAAGCTGTAATGGCAATGAATTTTCTTCTTCTTCTACTTTCCCTTTACTACTGTTTTGATCAACATCATTATCCTTATTATCATAATCATGATCTTGCCTCTCTTTATCTTGAAGTTTGTGCTTAGTTTTTCTTGTTCCTGATACTGCAAACCTAGGTAACAGGTGGAAAAATTTTATCCGTTTTGCTCTACGATGTACCGTTTTCGAGATATTTAACATTTTGCATTTAAGCCCCAAATTTAATGAATCGAACCTGCACGGCACGTTATACTCTCTACCATAGCTAGACCTGATCATGTTACGAAGACTTGCTTCAATAGAGCTAAACAGAGCGAATGCCAAAGGGCCTAAGTAGGAACAAAACCGTTGATCTCATCATTAGACTATGTTTTTCTTATGTTATCATGTTCCTCGTACTGCGAACCGAGGAATTGGGCAGAAATTTTTTTGTCCGTTTTGCTCTACGATGCACCGTTTTCGAGATATTTAACATTTTGCATTTAAGCCCCAAATGAATCGAACTAGCATGACACGTTAGCCTCTAAGGTAGCTTTCTTCATAAGAGTAGCGGCCATCTTGCGCAAGCACCCTTAAGGCGTCTCATAAGGAGTCGTGTATAGCCGCCATCTTGCGTCCGCCATCTTGCGCAAGCATCCTTAGGGCGTCTCTAGTCTTCTTGTGAAAGGACCCTTAAGCCACCTCATAAGAGCAACCGCCATCTTGCGCAAGCATCCATAGGGCGTCTCATAAGGAGCCTTGTATAACCGCCATCTTGCGCAAGCATCCCAAGGGCGCCTCATAAGAACCTATGTATAGCGGCCATCTTGCATAAGCACCTTTAAAGAGTCATGTATAGCCACCATCTTGTGCAATTAGCGTCGAGAGATGGCTGCTGTAGAATTTTTCTTTTTAAATTATCCGCCACCATATTTCAACTAAAGAGTGTAGCACTGAGGTTTGCGATGTAAGATGGCGGATGACAGCTGACAAAAAGCGCGTGAGTTTGTTTACTAAACTAGAGCACGTGGAATTTTTCAATTTGCCGCCACCACATTTCAAAGGTATCTAGCTAAAGATGGCAGCACGGTGCTCTCTTGATTAAAGATGGCGGATGACAGCTAACAGAACTTTTCAAATTGCCCACTACTACAGGGGGCAGCACGGTGGTGTGTGAATTAGATGGCGGATGACAGCTGACGAAATTGCCCGCATGATAGCAGCACAGTGCTCTATTGATTAAAGATGGCGGATGACAGCTGTCAAAAAAGCACGTGGCTTTGTTTCCAAACAAGAGCACATGGAATTTTTCAGATTGCCGCCACCACATTTCAAAAGATATCTAGCTAAAGAGTGCGGCAGTGAGGTTTGTGATGCAAGATGGCGGATGACAAGTGTCAGAAAAAAACACGTGAGTTTGTTTCCAAACAAGAGTACGTGGAATTTGCCACCGCCACAAAGGGGGCAGCACAGTGCTCAAAGATGGCTGCTGTCAAAAAGCATTTTTCAAATTATCCACCACCACATTTCAAAGGTAAGTAGCTAAAGAGGGCACCACTGTGCTCTATGGATTAAAGATGGTGGATGACAGCTGTCAAAAAAGCACGTGGATTTGTTTACCGATTCAAATCTCGCGCTAGTAAGGTTAAGTTGGTAGCACTAAGGTTTAGGCCCGTTAAGAAGGCAGCACTGCGGATGACAGGTGACGAATTTGCAGCTACTGCGATAAAGAGGGCAGCACGGTGCTCTGTAGTTTAAAGATGGCGGATGACAGCTGTCAAAAAGCACGTGGATTTGTTTACCGATTCAAATCTCGCGCTAGTGAGGTTAAGTTGGTACTACTGAGGTTTAGGCAGTACTGAGGTTAGCGATGCGTTGTTGTCTGTCAAAAAGCACGTGGCTGTCAGAAAACACGTGGATTTGTTTACCTATTCAAATCTCGCGCTAGTTAAGTTGGTACCACTGAGGTTTAGGCCCGTCAAGATGGCAGCAGTGAGGTTAGCGATGCGTTGTTGTCGATGACAGCTGTCAAAAAGTACCTGGCTTTGTTTACCAATTCAAATTTCCCGCGGGAGGCCTCTGGGAAGGCCCCTCGGGAGGCGGAGGGGCCCCTGGGAGCCCTGAGGCGGAGGCGTATGAAAATCTAGGAATATTATACTAAAGGACTAAGAAGATAATACTACAAGTGGTACCGTCTTTTTGTTTCTTTTTGATGTATACGTTGGTCCCGCTTGGGTCGGTTTATTCCCTCTGGAAGTCTTGAGAATTAATCAAGTTTATAAAAAGTTAAGTTTAATAAACAGCGAATATCCATTTTATGTACATGAATAAATGTTCCATGAGTAACTGTAATATCTCAGAAATTACTGTACAATTATATTCGATACACATGAGTCTGTTGAAACAGGGACGCAGTGGTGCCGGAACGCAAAGGAACGGAATCTAAAACGGACGGACTGTGAGGTACCTGGAGAAACTACTCATAAAAGAAAGGTTAGTGATGGTGGCCACGTGGTTAGTGTAAGCGATTTAAATTCAGATGCCAGTACTACACCCAACTGTGAATTTAAATTATTTAGCATCTGTAAGTGAATGTTTATATTTATATCCAAAATGCTGGAGTGCCCAACAATCAGAAACTTCCCTGAATGCATACGCTTGGCTAGTTACGAGGGTTAGGGCAAAAGTCATGGCAACTAATTTTTTTCTTGAAAATACCAGTCAGATTGGAAAATGTGACATACACAGACGAAAGGACAAGGTGTTAACTACATGTGTGGACAATGAATAGCACTGAAATATCGTAACATACTAATTTATTACGGTAGTATACAGGGCAACATGGCCTTCCCGGTGCAAAAAAAATACAACACAGTACACATAAAGTTGACATGACAAACCTGGGCCTAAAGACCCTCAAAGTAGTCCCCTGCTACTGACACCACACGCTGCCAATGATGTGGGAGGCGCTGAATGCCATTTGCCTCAGCATTTGCCGTACCATGTGTGAATCGGGTCACCTGTTCTCGCACAGCATTAGCAATGTCCTCTCGTGTTGCAAACCGCCTACCACGTAGTGGTTCCTTAATCTTTCGAATGAGATCAAGTCACAGAGCGAAATGTCGTGAGAGTACGGTGGGTGCTCCAATTCTTCCCATCCCCAACGTCGCAGTAGCTGCCCTACACCCTCAGCTTTATGTGGTTTTGCATTGTCGTGCAGGATTATTGCACTGTCCACAAGATCCGGACGTCTCTCCCGAACGCCACGACGTACCTGTCAAACCAGGAAGTCCCTGTAGTACTCTGCGGTCACTGTTCTGCCATGTGGAACAAAGTGGCAAACAATGACACCCCCGACGTCATACGCGACGATCAGCACCAATTTGACTGGGGAAGGATTCTGACGGACCTTCTGCCTCCTTGGTGATCGAGCATGTCGCCACTCCGCGGACTGACGTTTCAGTTCTGGTTCGTATGCCCTGGCCCGAAATTCATCGATGGCGATTATTCGTGACAAGAATTGATCGTCGTCCTGTTGCCAGCGTGCAAGGTGGTCGGAGCATATTGCATAGCGCACCCACTTTTGAACTTCCGTCAGTGCATGCGGTACCCACCGCGATGCGATTTTGCGCAGTTGCAGCTCATTACGCAATGTGGACGGTGTTTCTCGATGCCACTTGCCCTCTCCAACTCCAGTAGCGTCCATCGTCTGTCTTCATCCAGGAGCTGCTCGATGACGGCACGTGCCACGTCGGTCCGCACACTGACAGGTCGTCCCGAACGTTGCTCATCACTGGTTGACACACGTCCTTGCTGAAACATTCCTACCCACCGTGCTACTGTACGTTATGGTAGGGTATTCCCAAGGGCTTCCACTAATTCACTGTGATATTCCATCGCATTTCCCACTCGGAGAACGGCTATTTTGATGCAAACGCGCTGCTCAAAACGGGTTACTTTCATCTCGCACGACACTCACCAACTGACTGATTTCACAGCCCTCGCTGCGCTACTACCAGCTATCACAGAGCCATCTGTTGTTCTGCATACACACTATGCCTGCAGAACTTCCACACGACACATATACGTTTGTGATCCGTTCACATATCTACAAGAAAAAAAAAGTTGCCACGACTTTTGCCCCAATCCTCGTATAAAAACTCAGAGAACTGGTTGTAAGGTGTGTTAAGAAGTACAAGGAATTGGTTTGGGAACTGAAGAAGAATTAGGGCTCTATATTTGAAACGAATAGGCGAACACTGGGGTTACGTACTGTGGAAGCACAACAGTGGAACAGCAAACATCACTGAGGAACAACATATTTTATCACAGAAAGTCAAAGCCGCAGAGAACAACATCAGAAAAAGTTAACCTTGCAGAAAAGCAACAATTACCACATCCAATTGTCAACAACATAGTAAACAGCACGCAGCAAATACCAACAAGGTTTTCCGTACAGCAGACAGGGTCACAAAAATGCATTTGATATAATAAATACCCTGATTTAATAGATCAACGGGTAGCCAATGGACTCGATATGGGCAAATGACTCCAAAGTCGTTCGGCAGGCGCCTGTATAATAAATTGTATCAGTTCAGAAATGCAAATAAAAAATGCTATACAGGGAAATAGTTGCAGCCTATTTGTCAGATTTTATAGATGAACCCACAACAATATCTTCACCAGTTTAATAGTATATATCAGTGCATCTCTCAGTGGTAAATTGTTGGAAGTGGAGTCTGCTTCTTCCGGGAGTAAAGTGAATAACCTCCTTAACTGCTTATATTCTAGTGGTCTCTCACAGGAATGTTTTGCAAAAAATTCGACTGGTGTATGCAGTGATGATGCGAGTTCTATGATGGATAGAAGATATGGTGCGCTGAAATTACCGAGTCAGAAGTACCCTAATATTATCATGTGGCATTGTCTGTGTCATAAAATAGATCAGAGTGTTGGTAATACCGTAAACTCAGTGTCAGGATTGAATTAAGTTGAGAGATTCATGGATAAAGTTTATTCATTGTACCATAGAGGCCTCAAAAATCAGTATCAACTATAGGCCTGTGCAAACGAACTCGGACTGCAAATAGCAAAAGTAGGGAGAATTTTATCTGAGCGCAGGGTAGCTTTATCTCTCAGAGCTGTTGAGGCAACTGCGAAGAGTTACAAAGGTCTCTATGGACATTTTCTAATGGCATCAGATGATCAGAATCGCAGTTCTAAAGAGCGTTTAATATATACAGGTCTCTGTTCTCACATTTGTTCACAAGAGTTTGTGTTTAATCTAGCATTACGGACTGAAGTTTTTGATGAAGTTACAATAATTTCAGAGTATTTGCAGAAAGATTCTACTAATCTAATTGATGTCTACAGAATAATTCATAGAAGTATTCGTGCTATTGAAATAATGAAAGAATGTCCTGGAAAATATTTGAGGAAAGCTGAAATTGCCATACAAGATGGAAATTTTCGAGATGTCCCACTTATAAAAGGCAAATTTCTCTGGTGAAAGTAAATAATGATATATTTTTCGATAGACTGTCTGGAAATCTGAAATATAGATTGCTGAGAACAATTTCCTCCAACTGTAATTCTGAAAGTGTTACTGCCAATACATCAGGGTTCAAAGACTAATTGAATTAATCCACGTATTGGAACCTTCTACATGGCCAGTAAATGTAGATACTCGGTGGCTTGAGGGAGAGAACAAATTTGCACAACTATGTGAACGATTCTGCATACAATTCGACACAGTTCCTGAAGACTTTAGAGATTGAAAGATTCTGCATACCATTCGACATAGTTCGTGAAGACTTTAAGGATTTCATGGACAGTAATGGTTAATGCGTGAAAGACAAGTTGAATATAGCGAAAATTGCTATATCAACATAGCCATTGTGAAAGGGGATTTAGCGCTTTGAGTGTCACCATGAGACCGTCCAGGAACCGTCTTTTGATTGAAAATATATATAGTTTGACATGTAGAGCCACCAGTTCACTTGCGGGATCCAACAACTTATGTACAAGACTGGTTGCTGAACCATAGGAAGACTGATGACACGAGAATCAGACAGCGTCAGCTTCAAGAAAATGAAAGATAGAAGACTCTTGGGAAGTTCTTTTGACTGTGAGTGTTTGAATGTTATGGTTGTTTGGAAATAATTTTTCATATTAATTGTTCATAACAAAGACTCCGCATCATTACGTTATTTTAGGTGGAACTCCATTATAAGTCAGATAAGTTGGTATTGAATATTATGTGAATTTAAAAATTATCTTCATTAATGATTTGCTATTATTATTATTATTATTATTATTATTATTATTATTATTATTATTATGATTATTTAGCACATACTCTAGAAATGAGTACGATATACAATCACTGACAGTGCTAGTGGCAAAAATATCTTAATACGGAAACCAGTTACAACTTACAAAACTATTTGATATAAATGATCATCCCTTGAATTAAGTTAACTTCTTTTTCTACCGCTTTTCCCACACCTGTGGGGCCGCGGGTACGAACTGCGTCGCACATGTGATTTGGCCCTGTTTTACGGCCAGATGCCCTTCCTGATGCCAAACCTATATGGAGGGATGTTATCACTATTGCGTGTTTCTGTGGTGGTTTGTAGTGTGGTGTGTTGCATAAATATGAAGAGGAGAGTGTTGGGACATGCACTAACACACAGTTCCCCAGCTAGAAGAATTAATCAAGAGGCGATTAGAATCCCCGACCCGGCCGGGACTCGAACCCGGGACCCATTGAGCCGAAGGGCAGTACGCTGACCATTCAGCCAATGAGTCGGACCCTTGAATTAAGTTAACAAAGCACAATGATTATTTTAATGTTTTACTATAGCTGTGCTGTGCACTTTTCTTGTCCTTCTGATTTTGCATCTTCTTAAAATAAACACTGGTATTTTAGGACATTAAAATACAACTAATATAATGCAATTATCTTTCAGTTTCAAATGGTCCAAACACCTTCTAAGCAACCCGTAACACGCATGTTCATATTCAATTTTGTCGTTTTTCGAGTGAGCCTGAAACGTATTTCTCTTACCACTGCAACCCTGCATTGAAACCACCTTCAGACCAAGTATAGTATGTTTGTCAAAGTGAGGCATATTTTATTTGCGATGGTATTAAGAATTCGGATGACCTGTATTAATCTACAGCCCCTCGAGTAGCAAGAGAATGGAGAATTGTTTGTACTGGGTCACCTACGGAAGATGTGGAAAGGGCAATAAGATTAAATCATATAAAATTTCTGTTCTTGATCAAAGAAACTACAAACAGTATATTGTAAAATGTTAAAAAATTATATAAAACGCCTGCTCTTACCCAAG
The DNA here is from genome assembly GCF_040414725.1 of Anabrus simplex. Lineage (NCBI taxonomy): Eukaryota > Metazoa > Arthropoda > Insecta > Orthoptera > Tettigoniidae > Anabrus > Anabrus simplex. The sequence goes on from NC_090266.1 coordinate 269,651,014, forward strand.
CCAATATATTGTAAAAGAGTAACAAAATGAATTAAGGGTAGGGGCTGTCTTAAAAACAGAGGAGGCGCAATATTGCAGCCTGGTGATTCACTTGACCGCACGAAAATGAACATCGTAAAATAGTTTAGCGTCAAAACGTGGACAATTAAAAATATACCTCAATATTCAGTCTTGATGAACTCAGCGATTAAGTACTAGGGTGATTAGCCGAGAGGGCAGGCATTACGAACCTCGTGATCACCTGTCGAGAGCGTCATCGCTGTCTTTTTTTTTTATTTGTTTTACGTCGCACGACATAGATAGGCCTTATGGCGACGATGGGATAGGAAAGGCCTAGGAATGGGAAGGAAGCGGCCGTAGCCTTAATTAAGGTACAGCCCCAGCATTTGCCTGGTGTGAAAATTGGAAACCACAGAAAAACCGTCTTCAGGGCTACCGACAGTGGGGTTCGAACCCACTATCTCCCGAATACTGGATAGTGGCCACACTTAAGCGACTGCAGCTATCGAGCTTTGTCGCTCTCTTTTCAGAGCTAGTTTATGTCTCAGATCGAGATAATATATTAAGTAGATAGACGTATGTCTCCTCTTCCATAATCCAAGTTCGAACTGAATATACTGTAATATCAATGAGATCGCGAGCTTCAATTTGTTGGTTATATCTCTGTAACGAGGTTAGTTAAAGGCATACTGCCTCATTTAGTTCACATCAAGTATATTCAACATAATTTCTTCATCTGAAAATTACCCGTTCTCTCCTTTTTTTTTACAATTTGCTTTACTTCGCACCAACACACACATGTCTTTTGGCGACGATGGGACAGGAAATGGTAAGGAGTTAACAGAGAAATAAAAGAGAATAGGAAGGAGGTGCAGATTACAAAGAAACAGAGTTAAGAATGAATGAGGGAGTAAGGAAAGAATTTTTATGCTATTTGCTTTACGTCACACCGACACAGATAGGTCTCATGTCGACGATGGGGCAGGAAAGGGGTAGGAGTGGGAAGGAAGCGGCCATCACCTTAATTAAGGTACAGCCTAGCATTTGCCTGCTGTGAAACGGGGAAACCACGGAAAGTAATTTTCGGGGCTGTTGACAGTGGGGTTCGAACCCACTTGTAACAATTTGATGACTACCAATAAATATAATCATGAACAAAAATATATAAATAAATAACAATAAAAAACATAAAATACTTGAAATAAATTAAATTCATAAAAATATTTAATCGAAATGTCCGTAGTATGGGCGCCAGAGTTCACCAGAATGGATCCCTCGAATTTAGATAGAGCATGATAATTCTTTATATCCCAGGGCGTGTAAATAATGCTGCGTACTGGTACATCTTCTTCAGGCCTTACCTGACCTTCTGAAAACGACTAAATAGGTAGGAACTGCACCTAGGTTCATCAATAACTCCACTGATTATAAAATATCTAACTATATTCTCAATAAAATCCGTGCAGGAGCACCTCATCAACACACCAAAATACACTTACAATACACAAACAAAATAGCTGGAAGACTCCATGTTTACAACAATAATGAAAACAGTGGGAAAACGAAAGCGAGAACTAAGCCACCATTTATAGTTAGTTCGTTGAACAATGTACATATATGTAAATAAGAACCCTTCACTCTTTCTATATCAATATGACTTGCCGATTCTCATAATCGGCACTTATAACATCACACAGATACTGTACCTCGTAATACTGTGTTCACAGACTTTAACACTTGTTGTAAAGATATATACATTTGAGCAACACACAATTGTCGAACCTAAACATAAATTATGGAAAGTCTGAGATAGCTTTCACCAACATATAATGCCGGCCGCCACAAGTGCTACAATACTCAATGCGTAAGCACTCCACAATTTGTCGATCAGCCACTTTCCACGAACATAACAAGACTACGTTCCACGAACGTTTGAAGTCCAGTCCAGTATAGTGCAGCAGTCTCACTCCAGTACCGTGTATCAGCACTACTTCATTCCCGTACAGTCTGTCCGCACTACTTCCTTCTCGTACAGTGTGTCAGTTGTGGTTCGTTCCGCTGTAATGTCGAACTATATAAAGACCTCATCTCTCACATGATTCGCCGAGATTGATCCTTGCCAGATAATTATGAGTGATCCTCTTGTCAAGACCATGCCCTGAACTTCTTCTTGCTCCAGAGACATAAACAAACTCTCGGGTTTTTCACATGAGTCATAGAACTTTCCTAGTTCAACAAGCTCATCTCATCAGACACTGGGATACCCGCATGAGTCATACAAATTACCAGAGTCCAATATAGCAAGGTATTCCCACTCGTTGTTCAAAACAAATTACTCATACTACATATATGGAGATCTCCCAGCTTACAAATATAAATGACAAAATACACAAAGGAAATATTGACGATAATAATAATAATAATAATAATAATAATAATAATAATAATAAATATAATAATAAATCGAATACTGACAATAATATCTCCCATTTCTACATGTAGTGTGAAGGTGTGATATATGTACTATCACACACTATCTCTCGAATGCAAGCTGACAGCTACGTGCCCCAAACGGCGTAACCACTCGCTAGATTAGAAAACTACTGAAGATATATTTATACTGAATTATTCAAGCTATTTAGGCCTTATCGTTAGTGAAATTACCAGCCTACCTCCCAGAGCTGCCGTCCGTCCAGTTTTCGCCAGGACTGTCACGGAATGTAACACATTGTCCTCATTCCCCCACAGAGGGCTCCGGGACATACTTTTGTCCCGTCTTACATTGACTTTGAACTTACTGTGAAATGCGCTACTGACATAGAAATTATGCACAGCTGCCGGAGACATTCACAGTTGGCCGGTAGAATGAAGGAATGCTGAGCGCGTTATCTCTTCCAAATCCTCCTGGCTCACTGAATGGCTAGCCTGCCGGAACGCGGTACTCAGCAGTTCTGCGTCATTGTCAATCGAAGTAGCCAGTTCTAGGCCACCAGTGGTAAATACAAATTTAAACATTTTCAAGCATTTCACACAATGCATTTTTCGTTAACACTATCAGTTTTGCTATGCAGTGAAGCATATCAACAGGCACAACGTTTCGTCGTTTATCCGCTGACAAGGAAGATGAGGACGATCCAAGTATCCCTTCAAGTTCTGCTCTGTCTACAAAGCAGGCACCTCACACACTGCCACCGAAAAAGAAACTTAAATGGTACACTTCTTTGAACAAAGGCTGTTTGTAATACAAGGCCTTTGCATAATGGCTTTTTTTGCTAGTGGCCTTACGTCGCGCCGACACAGATAGGTCTTATGGCGACGATGGGATAGGACAAGTCTAGGAGTTGGAAGGAAGCGGGCGTGGCCTTAATTAAGGTACAACCCTAGCATCTGCCTGGTGTGAAAATTGGAAACCACGTAAAACCATCTTCAAGGCTGCCGACAGTGGGATTCGAACCCACTATCTCCCGGATGCAAGCTCACAGCCGCGCGCACCTAACCGCACGGCCAACTCGCCCGGTACCTAATGGCTTATGAAGGAAACCACCTTGACAGCAAATAATTTCTTCCGTCACATTTTTCATATAATTTGAGAGCAAAAGAATTGAAGTCGATCATAAAAATCGGCAAAACACGTCATGTAGGATTTGCAATAGCGTAAACTCAAACTATATGTACTTTCCTTGCGAAGAAAAAGGAGACATCAGAAGAGGATGCTACCACACGAGCAGGAGTTGCATCTTTCGATTACAGCGTGAAATAGGCCGAAGTTACAACCCAATGGAATGCCAAATGAAATTGAACAATGCTCTGTTTGCCGACAGTAAGAGAGCAGCAAAAATGTCATGCTGTAAAAACCAAGCCAACTTCTATTTCTCGAAATGTTCTTGGTCCATTTAGTCAAGACGTTCGTAAGAGAACTTCACGAGGCAATTCATTTTTCTGTGTTTTCTGATGCATCAAATCGAGGTAATATAAATACTTTTCCTTATGTAGTGAAATATTTTGATGGGAACACGGAATTCGGCAAAGAATCCTTGACTTTTATGAAGATCCGCAAGAGACTCACGAATACGTTTTCTGTGCTGTAGAGATTAAGGAAGCTAATGGCTTTCACTTGAACCAGGTAAGTGCATACAACGCTGAAAATGCATCTGTGAATTATGGCAAGAACAATTCCGTTTTTGTATTACATTAAAAAAATACCCTGAAAGCAATTTGCAGCTGCCCTGTATATCTACAGCGAGTTTGGTTTTTCCAGCGCCAAATGTTGCATCTCTGAAGAATTTGCTGAATTTGTTGCGATTCAGCTCAAGGAAATCCTGTAATATGGCCTCACACGATGGCTGTCTTTGCTTCTTGAAATTAAAAGAATTGTATACTGCTCTCCTACCATCATATATTTTGTCAAAGGCTGAAGAAGCCTGTTCTAAATCAATCTGGCAGTTTACAGCCCCAAATGGACAGTATGGTGCTGAAACTGACTATTCACATTCTGAGCGCTAACTACCATTTCTTCAACACATTTTGCCTCTATGAGAAACAGCTGTCAGGGAACTGGACAACTCAATTGCTTGTGTTCAACTGGGCAGAATTTTAAGAGAGATCTCAAGAGCAAACTAGAGAGCAGAATAAAAATAATTTATTTGGAATGAAAGTTCATGAAATCCTTGAAAAATTCACAGAAGTTGAGAGGTTAAGTTTTGAAATCAATGCAGAATGTTCTATTCAAATATGCATCAAATATCAATAGCCTGCAATGATTTCCCGGTTTTGGTGAAACTAGGTGGTTCATATGGAAAACGATGCGCTGATTTCGGAAACACCAACCATTTCGGCACAACATGTACATATTTTCTGTAATTAGATATTTTGTATATATCGATGTTCGAGGTTTAAGGAAATTTGAACTAATTTAATTATGTTCCAAAATTTTTTACCAGACGTAAAAAATGAAATGGCGTATGGCTTTTAGTGCCGGGAGTGTTCGGCTCGCCAGGTGCAGGTCTTTCGATTTGACGCCCGTAGGCGACCTGCGCCTCGTGATGAGGATGAAATGATGATGAAGACGACACATACACACAGCCCCCGCGCCAGAGAAATTAACCAATGATGATTAAAATTCCCGACCCTGTCGGGAATCGAACCCGGGACCCCTGTGACCAAAGGCCAGCACGCTAACCATTTATCCATGTAGATGGACGTCAAAATACGTGAACAGCGCTAATATTAGTAGGTATAATTCAGTGAAAAAATAGGAATGTAAAATTCTTATATTATGCAAATTTACGAAAATATGAACATAATTGTATCGCATCCAAAAAATATTGCCATTCGTAACAACATAATATATGGAAAAAAGTACAACGGGGTAAGTCACCCGCAGCACTCGTAAGGGAAAATGTATTGGATTTATTGTATGCTTTGGAAACTTTATAGTGTATTAGAAAATAACAAATAGAAAAAACGAACCTACGCAGAGAATATTTTCGTGAAACGAAACACCCGACGTAATATTCTCCGGTTTATAAGTGTTTCATAGGCCGGTTACACACACGGCGGATTTTTCCGAGCGGATTATTTTGGTCGGAGATTTAACTGTCACCGCTGGGCGGAAAAATTTCCGTCGTACGAGTAGGTGCAGTGTAGTTTCGGAAAACAACCCACTTCCTCATCAGATGTTCAAATTATTGATTGCTTGTGTAGTTGGAAATGAACTAAGAGCAGCTTCCCGCTCTTAAACTTCTCTGTAGGGTGAAAAAGACTGTTAAAGGACATCTGGTGGTTCGGTGATTGTTTTTTGTCTAAAGCCTTTAAAATTTCCAAACCAAATTCATCCATTTTCTTGTGTTTCCTCCGTGGTTGACTAGGAAGTGCTGTTTCCTTTGTTGTATTACTTAGGCCTTCTTCTTGTACTGTGTGATCTGTTTGTTACGACGTGCCGTCATTGTTGTCTTCTACAACGAAACTATCTGTGCTGTCTGCGTCTTGGTATATTTTCTTTAAGAACTGCAGTTCGTCATTGAATATGTATTTTCGTTTCTTGGTAGCTTGTGAGCCAGTAATTTTCTTGCCTTTAGCATGCTTTTCAGCCTTGGCGAAGGCGTCACGTAGATGTTTCCAACGTTTAATAACTTCCTCACCTGCAAAAAAATGTAGCCTACCGTCTGACATTGACTTCATAATTGGTTTTTAATTTTCAGATGCCTAGCAAGTGGATGTACTTTCACCGACTTTCATTATTCTTTCAGAGTAGGAATCTCAACAGCAAGGGTGTTACTTATAGATGTCTATCAAGCAGTGTGGGAGGTTATGAGAAATGAGTGCATGTCTCCCCTTACAAAAGAAACGTGGTAATCAATAGCAAATGGATCTGAACACAAAGCAAACTTTCCCCATTGTATAGGGGCAGTAGATGGGAAACACGTCCGCACCGTTCAGTACAATAAAAAGTGGATCTATGTTTTTTAATGATGAAGACTACCGTTCAATTGCGTTAATGGACATTGCAGATAGTAAGTACCGATTTGTTTTTGTGCATGTTGGTAGTTATACTAAGGACCGTGACTCATCGTTCTTTAAACAGACTCAGCTGTGGAAATTAATAGAAAGTAGTTCAAAAAATCTACCTGATGAAAAGTGTCTACCAGGCACAGGAAGTTCGAAAGTGCCATACTTTTTTTGTTGGTGATGCAGCATTTGGGCTACACAAACATTTGCTAAGGCCTTATGCTGGGAAACATTTAACAGGCGAAAAGAGAATATTCAACTATCGGTTGTGTCGAGCAATAAGATACATAGGATGTACTTTCGGTATCCTCAGCAACAAATGGAGAATATTCCATCGACCCTTTAATGTTCAACCACAATTTGCTAATGATATTGTTAAAGCCTTCATAATTATGTATGGGATAGAGATGGTTACATTGTTGAGGATACAAGGTCAATTGTAGGAATGGAAGATATACCAGGAGAGAACACTACAAGAGGAAGCCTAAAGCAAACGATGTGAGAGACATTCTATGTAGATATGATATAGGCTTCTGGGCTTATGCCGTGTCAAGAAAATAAGGTGAAATTCTTTACGTTTCACAGAGAACTGTGCTCTGCGTCATGAGAAGAAAATCTCGACTGTCCACGAGAAAGGCTTCTTAAACAATGAGCTTTGAAATTTAGACGTTATAACAGAAGTGGAAATGGTACGTTCATTCGTCACCAGATGGTTCCCCGGACGCGGTACAGCGCCAGCGTTCGAAGCGGAAGCTGATGGAACTATCGGAATCAGTCTAGGAGGGTCACATAACGTGTACGTAACATATGACATTGGCAGGTGTATGACATTGACACAAGCCTGGAATGAATAATCTGGGGATGGGGAACGTACGAATTTGGAAAACACCGAGAGGAAATAACAATAGTGAAGGGACAGGGAAGGGAACTGCCTACGTAAATCCTTAATGGCTGGCGACCAGGTATTACTTAATTGATAGCCAGTGTCCCTATTTAAATCGTTAGGATTTCTACGTACTTCCACAGCTTCCCGTATAATCCTGGACGTGTAGTGTCTAGTGTGGGTAAGAGCTCGAGCATCTTGGAACATGACATCATGACCCGACGATAGTGTGTGCTCAGCTACTGCTGATTTGTCCGGCTGGTTGAGACGAATATTACGTTCATGTTCCTTGATACGGGTACCAATGGACCGGCATGTTTGGCCGATGTATACCTTACCACAAGTACAGGGAATTTCGTATACCCCAGAATGTAAAAGTGGGGACAATTTGTCCTTGGTTTTACCCAGACTGTGAGCAATATTGGTGGCGGTGTCAAACACGGTTTTTGTATTCTGTTTGCGGAGGACCTTGGCAATTCGAGCTGTAGTGTTGTGAATGTAAGGCAAGTAGGCAGTTCCGTTCACTTCTTCCTTCTGGAAGCTTTGCTTGGTCGTTTCTCTGGGATGCAGGGCTCTATGAATCTGCAAATCGCTGTAACCATTGCCCTTGAACGTGACTTTGAGCGTGTCCATCTCCACCTGGATAACTGATGGCTCACAAATTCGTCTCGCCCTCTTGGCGAGTGTTGTGAGAATGCCTTGTTTTGTGCTGGATGGTGGTGAGAATCTGCATGAAGATAGCGATTTGTGCGGGTAGGCTTAAGATAGACGGAATGTCCTTAGGAGCCATCCGGTTTCTTTCTTAATAGAACATCCAAGAAAGGAAGGCATCCGTCCGACTCCATCTCCATAGTGAATTTAATTAAAGGATGTTGCTTATTTAGGTGGTTTAGAAATAGATAAAGTTTCTCAGGACCTTCTGTCTAGACCACAAATGCAACATCAACATACCTCCACCATATCATAGTTTTGACGGGCGCCGAAGCAATAGCCTCCTCCTCAAAATGCTCCATAACGAAATTAGCCACTACGGTCGAAAGTGGACTTCCCATAGCCACTCCGTCCGTCTGTTCGTAAAAATTCCCACCCCACAAGGAATAGCTCGAAGTCATGCAGTGGTAAAATAGCTTAGTAATGTCCTCAGGGAACAGGTGTTCAATGAGAGACATGACCGAGTCAATCGGCTGTTTAGTGAACAAGGACTCCACATCGAAACTCACCAAAAGTGCATTAGGTTGAACGGTTATGGTTGAAAGCTTGTTGACGAAATAACGAGAGTCCCTGACGTATGATTCAGTACGTCCTTTGTGTGGCTGAAGCAATTTGCTTAGGTATTTAGCCAGAGTATACGTAGGAGAACCTTTCGCATTAACAATAGGTCTGAGGGGAACATCTTTTTTATGGATCTTAGGCAGTCTATATAATCTTATGTTGGTGGCACTTCATCCTCCGGGACAGATGTTTAGCCTCCGCTTTTGGAATTGAAGATTGCCTTAAGAGCTTCACGGTGGTGTTGGACACACGAGTGGTGGGGCCACGTGAGCTCAGTCTGTAAACAGGCTCTGACAATATAGCCGAGATCTTGTTCTTATATTCGTCAGTGTCCATAACCACCGTCGCATTACCCTTATCAGCTGAGAGAATGGTCAGTTCAGAATCATCTCCAAGTTCCTTCAGAGCTCTCCTCTCGACTCTTGTTAAATTGGGTGCGGGTGCAACAGCGGACCTTATGAGTCTCACACATTTCTGTCGTAACTCCTCAGCTTCATCCGTAGGTAGTTTGTGGATGGCTGCCTCAACGGAAGTAATTAACTCCTCAGTGAGAATTTTACGGGCCGTGAAAGCATCAATGGCAACATTCTATGTAGATATTTTGTTTCAAGTGTAGGGTTTCCTGGCAGATGTCCAAGATGTAACGATAATTTTGAAAGGTTTTTCTTGTTATAATTTTTATCTAATTGCAAACTATTGTCGTACCCCTAGCAGTAAGATACAATCCTAATTAAAATACCCTAGCATATAATAATATTTTTAAATAAATCCCTTCTTCCAATTCGCAATGAGCAAATTTATTTATATATTTATTTATAAATCCGATTTTTGACTTGACAATTTCCCAATTTTGAATAATAATAATAATAATAATAATAATAATAATAATAATAATAATAATAATAATAATAATAATAATAATAATAATAATAATAGGAACGACGTGCTCAGAAATAAGTTTTCATTATAACAACATTTGCCGTCGGGAACTTTTTCTTAGTCGAGTTCACTAGATCATAAATGTCCCCCATTATGTATTCATTCCGTTGCCCTTTTGAAACATTAGTTCCTACGTGGAGAATTACTGCTTTTTCATTCCCGCCGCATTCGTCGTCTATTATCCTGTTCAACTGTTCCGCTCCAATTCCCGACAGGTACACCACTTTCACTGACTTATTTTCCTGTCCTATATGCCGCGCGATAGAATCGTCTATCCCCATACAGTTTACAGATTTAATATTCTCCAGAGATGAATGAGTGCCTACATTTCTCATATACTCTTCCTATAACTTCAAATCCTGAGATTTGCTTCATTTATTTTCTGCTTAAGTTGTCGATTTTTGCTTTGTCGCTAGTCACATTCCCATTCATAAAACACTTGCTATATAACATCCTTTCCTTATCACTGTCCAGGGCCTGTAGCTTACCACACTTGAAATGACACCACATTCCACACGTATCACACTTAGCACCAGATCTTAAGTTCCTTCACGTTCATGTTCACTACCTCTTCTGAAGCTGGTTGAACAGGGCCCAGGTTTAACTCCAAGCCTCCTATAAAAAGTAATGTGGTAATGAGTGCCAACGATATGACACTTCCCGGGTAACTGCCTGCTGTAGGTCCGCATTCCAGCACACAATCCGCAGCCCCCTGCCTGCTTATCCATGTCCCGATTGCTCCTCGTCAAGCTGATACGGAAATACCCATCGCTGCACAAACACGTCTGCTCCCTTCAAAAGTCAACTAGCTATACATAACAGTTCACATCATTTCACTGACATCAACACACATCTAAAAATATTTAAGCATCGAAAATAAAAGTAAATCTCTGATTATTAAAAAAAACAATCGAAATGTACGTCGCAGAAAATCTAACGAAAGCAACCTCAATTGCCATACACATTTAAAAAATCACACACACACACACACCCCTCTTCACCCTACTGGACATGTATACTCCTTGCATTAGCGCTTAATAAAACCCACAGGAAGAAATTTCTGACTTAAGTGTCTGGAACGTCGGTTAGGATATTCTCATCTGTAGTAAATTCTCGAGACGGCGTTTTAGATCATCACTTCTCACTAAAAACAGCATCTTACAAGATACTTTCTAATTCAATTCCATACTTTATTTAACCAAAATCATTTACAATACGGAAAGTACATTTTATTTAACATGAAGCAGCTAAATAACCTACTCCCAGCCGGGCTGAGTGTCTCAGACGTTTGAAGCGCTGGCCTTCAGACCCCAACTTGGCAGGTTCGATCTTGTCTCAGTCAGGTGGTATGCTGCGTCAGCCTCGTGTCGGTAAATTAACCGGCATCCAAAAGAACTCCTGCGGGATTAAATTCCGGCATCTCGGCGTCTCCGAAAACCGTAAAGTAGTTAGTAGGACGTAAATCCGATAACATTATTGTGTTATCGGAGGCCAAGATTTAAATTCGAAGCAGGCCAACTTGATGCGAAGCAACAAAGTTAGGCTTATCCATATATCCATTTGACTGACGTTAGTTAGTTAATATGAAATAAACGAAGCCAATAAAAGACAGTGGCCTAGACGACATTGCGGCGAAGCTGAGTTGCTTATAAATACTAAAAATAAACAATTAAATTACAAAAATAAGCAATCAACAATAAAATACTGTCAATGCGTTACTTACCTCAGCTTCCCTATGGATTACTTCCAGTCGACCTTTCTCGGTCGGATCACTCACAATGAGGATGCGTTTCTCTAGGGCCTGAAACAAGAAACGAGTACAACGCATGAGAGTAAATAAGTCAACTAATCACTACACTAGAGCAGGGGGTCACTAACTGGCGGACGCCGGTCCGGATCCGGATTACGGAGCTTAGCCTTCCGGACCGACCGAACAAAGAATAAAATGTGAACATTTGAATAACTTGAGGGACTTTATATTAGCGATAGATTGGCCGAGATGACAGTCTTGCATATTCGCGCACGTCGGCTTGCAGTTATTTCCAAGTCAAAGCTGTTATTGAAGACGGTAGGAGTAGGAGGTTCTGAATTATTAGTGAGAACGTGTATTTTGTAGTTTGTGGCCGTAAGTGGATAGTGGGAAATACGGCCGCTAAAAGAAGAAAAGTAGATTGTGAAAATAAACAGTTTTCATTAGAATGGACTGATTTATATTGCTTCATAGCGACCGCGAAGCTTTACCTTACCTCTGTGTCCGATTCGTAAGGAAACGTTGCAATAATCAAAAGTTCCAGCACTGAAATACATCATGAAACCAAACATACAGGGTGGCGCACGAATAGTTGACACATTTAATTTCAGAATAACAACTTTATTTTTCACAGAACACTAATGAAATTTTAGACACAAGCAGCTTGGACCCTGGAAATACATTTCGCAGTATCACAGGTTCAACGTGGCCTCCACTTCGGCGGATAACCTCTTCGAAACGAGTACGCATGTTTCTGACGACTTTGCAGCACAGGTCTTCATGAATTTCACTGCAGAGCCGCACAATCCAAGCACGCATTTCCATGCGGCTTTGAGATCTTGAAGCGAAGAGTTTTTCTTTCAAATAGCTCCATGAAAATAAATCACAAGGATTTAAATCAGGGCTTTAAGAAGTCCATGAGAATCCGCCATTATTGTTGTACTGTGGGTAACGAAGGGACATTACACGATCACCAAATACTCCCCTCAAAAACTCAAGAACATGGTTAGCTGTGTGAGGTGTTGCAACATATTGCATAAACCACTGCGTATGAATAGGGATAGCGAGAATTTGGGGCATGAATTCATTCCCCAGCATGTCCATCCATGTATCGCTCTGCATTGACTGTCTGACTGAAGAAACATGGTCCAATTAACCCATGACTTGACAGGACTACGCAAAACCTCATTTTTTCTCCATACGTGTTTTCTTCATGAATAATGTGTTTTTTGTAGTCCAAAACCGCACATTTCGTTTATTAACTGCCCCGTTGAGATGAAAATAGGCTTCATCAGAGAACTAAGTATTAACAGTACTTCATCTTTATCTCGAGTCCATGAGGCGCACTGCAACATCTGCTGCCTGGGAAGATCTGTGAGCTTGTGTAGTACAGTCATTTTGTACGGGTACAACTGAGGGTCATCGTGTAACATTCCTTGAACTGAATGGCGCGATATTTCACTTCCTCTTGAAGCTCCCCGTGTTGACTTGTGTGGGCTGCGCTGCATGGCGACCCTCAGGAGACCGAATTGCTGGTGCACGTGGTCGCTTTTCTTCCTTCACTCTGCCTTGTTCTTCAAAGTTTCTGTATAAGCGAAGAATGGTGTTCCTTTGTGGTGCCCACCTAATCTGAAATACAGCTCGATATTTCCATTGTGCCGCCGTAACATTTTTGGATTCGCAATAAAAGATAACTGCATTGGCGCGCTGCAGAACGGAGAGTCGGCCGTGGTCGGCCATGACAGAAAGCTCACTGGAATGCAGGCATTTGGAGACAAAGCAGCAGTGTCACCTGTACAGATATATCAATGAAACAGGGAAGGTGTGAGCGAAATTTTAACAACATAGTACATAAGTTGCATTTTATATTTGCTTTCCAAATGTGTCAACTATTCGTGCGCCACCCTGTAGATGGTCTGCAGAACGGTATCCTTTTGGTAACACCCTTAGGAAAACAAAAATAGATGTCTTGCTTTCCATCTATTCTAAAGGTATATCAGTTATGAGTCGATGTATGACGCAACAAGAAAAGTGCAGTGAACCATGGATTTTGGGGAAACATATAAAGCCCTTTAACGACGCATATATGATTAAGGAGTGAATGTCGGGTGTTGCAGAGACATTATTTGAAAACAAAAGGGGTGTCATTGATCCTTTTAAATGTGTGTCAGTGTCAGCTTCTTCAAACAAAAGAAACACTAACGCATGAGCCCAACAAAATGGAAACACACTGTAAAGTGCTCTAAAAATCACGCCATATTTTGCTTTTGCGGTAGATTAGTCCTTTGGTAATGGGGACTGTACCGGCTGGTACACCTACACGCCGCACATTTGAATTTTCCGTCTTTAAGTACTCCTCTACAGGAGAAAATTTGAACTTTAACAACTGTATCAACTCATAAGTTTTCTCAGAAGATGTCACTACCGTAAATTTTGTGATTACGAAGTTGTCAATACTGTGTGGATTTCAACTTGTTTTGTTTTCCATTGATCAAGAAGTGTGGACATTCTCTTATAGATGTCTCTACTAAAAAACTATGATCATGCACCCTGGTGAGAAGTGAAGGAACTTTTCTTGAAGATATTTTGTACTCATAAGTTTTCCTATAACTAAATTTCGTTCTTTCATTTGTGGGTTGGCAATATTAAGATTTTCTTTCCGCCAGTTTTGAAGTTAGCCAATCAAATTTTTCTGTAATTAATTTTTGACCAATCGTGCCTTTCTTCTTCAATTTTGATGCGTAACTTTTAGCTAGCCAATAAAAGCCTGTGGATGTGGCTGTTTTATTCATGGAAGGTCTCGAATCTTCCCCGAGAGTATAAAAACTGCTGATTTTCTTGTCTCTCGGCCACTCGAACAACATCTAGCCTAGTGTATGGAAGTGTAGCAGGAGGCGGGAAGCGCCTCTTTCATCCGGCAGCAGCTCTTCAACAAGGTAATGGCCAATTAACATCTTTATTTCTCGCTAGCTCAGCAGTCTAGACCGCGGGGAAGGTCCGAAACCTTTACTATGTAACCTATCTTGAAACATGTAATTTGCCTTCGCTTTTGTAAAACTTCACATATCTTTAACTGTAAAACGGGGATAGAGAGTGCTTTACCCTCTTGAGCTCCCCTTCATTTCTGGTTTGAGGTGACTACGTTTTGTAACTGTTTCTTCCCTTCTGTAATGTCTTAAAGTTTTCTCATACGAGTCACCTCCATAGTTTGGGATTAGCCCCTGTTTCTTCGGCTTAGTGCTTAGGTTTTAAAAAGGTTTCATTTAGGAGTGCAAGTACACGCCTCCATTCTGTTTTGCATTTTGGGCCATTTACTTAACCTATTCTTTTTCAACGAAGGCCCAGTAGGTTGGGTACAAGATACCCCTGTTTCTTTGTAAGTGTGCCTTGAGGGCAGTTGATAGTAATGTTTGTTGTTGCCTTTGATAGGCTCAGAAATTTGAGAGCGGGTCAGCTCTTTCTTGTGTTTGAAAAGTGCCTCTGGGAGGCTTGAGGTTAAAAGTTGGGAGCAAGTGCTCCTTGAATGAGGGGGTTTTCTGCCCTTTCAACAAATGTATGCCTGGGTAAAGTTGGGCTAGTAGCTCAAGGATTGTAAATTGGGGCTCGAAGCCCAGAACTGGTTAAGATCCCAGAACTTGTGCTTTCGTTTGTAAAAGGTATATACCTGATTTTTGTTATTTCACCTAGTGAAAATATGTTAAATCTTGTTGTCTATTGAAAATATAATCTTCGGTTAAATTTTAAGTTTTGGTTTCATATTGTGGATAGACCCATTCCAGCCCGCACCTTCTTTCACCTCTGCATTCCACGGGTAACCCCGTAACAGGAACAACGCTCAGCTGTTAGTTTCTTTGCATTGCTTGGCTATAAAAAAGCGGAGTTCTTGGATGATTTGCTAACTGCGACAGTTTTAGAAAAAACACGAGAGGGGGGACGGACGGGCGGGCCGACAGACGGGCGGACAGACGGACGGGACCTGTACGAAGCTGTCATTAAAGTGATAAAATCTTACGAGCAGATTTATACAAATTATTACGATTACAAATGATGGTGTACCTGCTACTTTAAGTTCTAATAAATAATTAGTTCAATGAATGAAAAAAACACGATCCACAGTTGTTACCATATCAGTGCATCATCCATCAAAGCATTCTGTGTTGTAAATTACATTCTGAACTGCAGACAGCAATGCAACATGTTGTAAACATAGTTAAATTTATTCGTGCTAAATCATCACTCAGCCATCGTTTGTTCAGATAATTTCTTGATTAATCAAGTACTGAATGGGATGATTTACTGCTGCAGAGCATTGTACGATGGTGACGTAAAAGTGCTGTGAAGCAGAGGTTTTACACACTTTCGCAAGAAATAAAGGATATTCTATCTACATACAAACATCCATCGGCACAGAAGGACACTGAGTTACTAAAATTCATAACCCATGTAGCAACAATTGCCTTCTTAACAGACGTCTTTGCACGCATGAATGTACTGAAGAAGACATTGCAAGGAATGGGAAATATCGTGGCTGAATTAATATTGGACACAAGGATTTTCACAAACCAACTAAAGCTCTTTTTAACGGATTTGGCTGATGGAATGTCGCATTTTTCGAATCTAAAGGTCTGGATCAAAACTAACAATGAGAAAGACTGCAGCAAGTTCATTTGGATGATGACTAATTTATTAACTGAATTCCGGAACAGATTCAACGACGTTTCAAGTTTCAGCTACGTAGCACAGGTTCTAACATCTAATTACTCTTCGGAGCCTAATGGCGAATCGACCTGTGAAAGTAGTAGTTTTCAACAGCAACAGAGGCACTCTACAGCTGGAGATCATTGAGTTCCAAGAAGATACAGTTTTGAAACACACATTCAAAAATTTACCTTCACTTCTTACTCACTACTTATGAAAAATTTAGGTGCAAACAACTGCCTGAAAATAAATATACAGAACTCTAGAAGTTGGTAATAGAGTTATGTACGTTTTTTGGTTCAACACAGACTTGTGAATCTGCATTTTCAAAAATGGACTTTATAAAGAACAAATTACTAGTGACCACTTCCAAGATCGGCTTTCACTAACATACAGATTTCAAAAAGGGCCGATGACCTTAGATGTTAGGCCCCTTTAAACAACAAGCATCATCATCATCATCATCATCACCACATTTCAAAAAATTGTCACGTTTAGAAAATGCCATTTTCCCCACTGAATTATGGATGGTTAAATTATTAATATTATTTGTATGTGAAATTTGTACACAGTGCTAGGAATCCCATGAGAGATGGGGTCTGACATTCGACCGGCGAAAGGAGGTGTGCTGTGTTGCCATAGTTACCTCCGCCTGCAGCATATCATCATTTAATCCAATACAGGCTGACAGTTTAATGAAATATGTCCTAATGGAATTCAACAAACTTCGACCTGTTCCTAAACTTCTGCTATTAGTTTCAGCATTTAAGTGAGAACAGAACACTACCCACACTGATAGTCGTATTATTTAGCGCATCCTCTCTCCCAAGATGCCAGTACACCTGGTATACTAATCAAGGAGATAACTCGATAGTTGGTGCAATCCTTCCTGTTCCCTTGCTTGTAGATAGATGCAATTACTGCTTTGTCCAATCTGAAGGTACCTTACCAACACTCCATGCTAATATTTTACTCTACCAGGTGTATGCATAAGTCTTTTCCGGTTTCACTAAGAGATGGCGCCAGCGAACAGTACGCAGCATATGAATTTGACACATACGTCAGTTTGTTCGTCTAACACTGACCTACCAACAAACACAAGCTGAGTCCGCCAAAAACTAGCGTCTGTGTTGTATCGTTCAGTGATCATGTCGACGTTTGTGTCTGAAAAAGAACATTTGCGGCACGCATTGCTTTTCTTATTTAATGAGAAGGAAAAGGCTGTGGAAAGTCATCGTTTGTTGGTAGAAACATATGGTGAACACGCCACATCGATTCGAACACGTGAGAGATGGTTTCGCTCATTTAAACGTCGTGATTTCATTGTGAAAGGCAGTGAGCGCTTTGGATGATGACCCAACTCAAACTCAACAGCAATTGGCACGAGCATTACATGTGTCACAAGAAACAATCAGGAGACGTTTACGAACAATGGGGAAGATCTGCAAACTCGGTAAATGGGTCCCACACGATTTTAATGAACGGTAAATAGAAAATCGCTAAGTCAGTTGTGAAATGCTGCTTCAACGCCACGAAAGAAAATCATTTCTATACCGAATTGTGAAAGGTGACGACAAATGGATTTATTTTGAAAACCCGAAGCGGAGAAAATCGTGGTTGTCACCAGTCCTTTAACACCAATGCCTAATCACTTCGGCAAGAAGACCATGCTTTTTGTCTGCTGGGACCAGTACGGTATTGTGTATTATGAACTCCTTAAGCCCGACGAAACCGTTAATGCACAACGCTGTCGCCAACAAATGATTAATTTAAATCACGCATTGATCGAAAGACAGCCGGAATGGGCCAGAACACATGGCAAAGTGACTTTATTACACGACAATGAGCGGTCTCACACAGCAAAACCAGTGAAAAACACCTTGAAATCGCTCGGATGGGACATCCTTCCGCACCCGGCGTACTCCCCGACCTGGCGCCATCTATCACATCTTCGAATCAATGGAGCACGCGCTCGCAGAGCAGCACTTCAGCAATTTCGAGGATGTTGGAAAATGGCTCTACGAATGGTTTGCCGAAAAATACAAACAGTTTTCCTTGCATGGTATTCGTAACTTACCGGAAAGATGGGCGAGGTGTGTACAAGCCGAAGGCCAATATTTTGAATTTAGAAAAAAGTTTCCCTTGAAAATGACGTGTTTTCTTCACCACAAAAAACCGGCAAAAAATTGTATGCATACACCTGGTGTGAAGCCATTCCATCCCTGCCTTCCCACTATACTTCACCATTTCAGGTCTAATTTCATCTATACCAAGCTCGATAGCTGCAGTCGATTAAGTGCGGCCAGTATCCAGTATTCGGGAGATAGTGGGTTCGAACCCCACTGTCGCCAGCCCTGAAAATGGTTTTCCGTGGTTTCTCATTTTCACACCAGGCAAATGCTGGGGCTGTACCTTAATTAAGGCCACGGCCGCTTCCTTCCCACTCCTAACCCTTTCCTGTTCCATCGTCACCATAAGACCTATCTGTGTCGGCGCGACGTAAAGCAACTAGCAAAAAAAAAGTCATCTATTCCTGTTGCTTTACGACAATGAAACTTATGTACCACCCTTTCCACTTTCTCATGCGTAATTTCACCAACATCATTTTCCTCCTCCCCATGAGCTCGGTTGTTCACGACACCACCAGGAAGACTTCTTTTACGTTGCGAAAATTATCAAAATACTCCCTCCACCTGTCCAATGATTCCTTGTAATATATTATGAGTTCACCTGAGATACCAAAACACTGTTCATTTTCTTTTTCCCTCCCTTCCTAAGATCATCTATTACTGTCAATAAAGGTTTCCCTGCTTCTTGACCTAGCCTTTCCAGGTGATTACCAAAATCTGCCCATGACTTCTCCTTGGATTCAACAACTATTTGTATCGCTCTGTTTCTTTCATCTACGTACAATTCCCTCCCTGCGTCAGCCTTTACTTGGAACCATTTCTGATAAGCCTTCTTTTTACGTTTATAAGCTGCTCTCACCTCATCATTCCACCAAGATGTTCGGTTTTTCCCATCTTCTATTCGAATTAAATAAAAAAATGTTTTCACTGTTAAACATTACGTAAAAAATCATTTCATAGCTTCGTGTCTGTCGTGTCTCCGCACCTCAATTTAATATAATACTTCGAAAATGGACATTCATATTATATAGAGCATGCATATAGAGCATAGAGAAAGCCAATGCATACGGAAGATATCAGGATACAAGAAGAACCATGATCGCGAGTGTAGGATCAGGAGCAATACTGAAATACGTCAATACACTTAACCCGTCAATGGTGTTATAAGAACAAAGCGCTTGAAATTCTGCAGTCATATAAAACGTAGGGATTCAACCAGACTAACCGACAAGATACTGACGTACTACGAGAAGCTCCGTCCGAAGTATGGATACGCCAGATACATTGACAGAATCAGCGGAGACCTGAAACAATTTGATTGATTGATTGATTGATTGATTGATGATTGATGCTTGTTGTTTAAAGGGGCCTAACATCTAGGCCATCGGTCCCTAATGGTACGAAATGAGACGAAATGAAATGACGAATTAAAAACCCAAAATCCTCCACTGAACACAATTCAAAACGTGAGGACGAAGAATGAATGAATGGATGGATGGATATGAATTTAAAACGATCAGTGGAACCGACCCAAAGTGCCTCACATGCACAGAAGCTGGCGTAAAACAATAGTATTACTGACCAAGGGACTGCTTCTATAGCATGATACTGAATATCGATGATGCTTGTAGTCGAAAGGAGTCCAAAATCCAAATCATCGGCCCCTCATAATGGTACTTATCGCTAGAAAAGTAGAACCATGGTATTTGTCATGTGGCGGTACTAATCAAGAGTAGCGTAGACTCGCGGTATTGCACACATTATGGTACTACTCACAGGTAATGAAATTCGCACATGTATTACAGACCTACCGTGTTTCGCACCGGGCCGATGGCCTTCGATGTTAGGCCCTTTAAAACAACAAGCAAGCATGTTTCGCACCAGAGTACTGCAGAGAGGCCCAGCCCATGAGCTGCTTCAGCAGTAGTCTGCAATGGGCTTTGAAAGACTCGAACAAATGAAGCCCGTGACGTCATCGCACGGGCTAAGGCTCTATAAGATGGGTATGCTTAGCCGCCATTTTGGTTCATACATCCTCAATGGGCCATGTGATCAAACTCTAGTTTCTCCTACGAGCGCACGCTTCGTCACATTGAACGTATTGCTTTAATCACCGCGTGCAGGGACGGAATAGTGCTATATTTGCGTGGATATTTATTACATAATGATCGGTTGTTCTGCACCTAATTGTAGTAATGTCTCTACTGCGGGATACAGGTTGTTTCGATTCCCTTCTGGTCTGCGTTATGCATCCACTCCCTGTGCTACACCTTCTACTTCAACTGCTGACTTAAACCTGCATTCAGCTCCCACTGACAACACTACATCCCTTAAATCAGTCACATTGATCATTCAATATTCAAACTCCGGGAACAGGACTTCAACATCCAAACAACACAGTTATGATATTTGTCAAAACTAACTTCACATGGCAGAAATAATTTGTTTTACGTTGGTGGTAGTACAACAGGGGCTGCCTGGCCCAGGCGGTAAAGGCGTGCTCCGTTCGCCCGGAAGGACGTGGGTTCGAATCCCCGTCAGGAAGTCGTAAAATTTAAGAAACGAGATTTCCACATCCGGAGGTGCATATGGCCCTGAGGTTCACTCAGCCTACACAAAAAATGAGTACCAGGTTAATTCCTGGTGGCAAAGGCGTCCGGGCGTAGAGCTAACCACTCTACCCCATCACGTGCCGAGGTTAACAATGGCGGAAGCCTTTACCTTCCACTGCTCCAAGGGCCTTCATGGCCTGTATGGAGGTGACTTAGCTTTGTTTGGTAGTTCAGCAAATGCAGTTTAGTAAACCAAGAT
Source organism: Anabrus simplex (assembly GCF_040414725.1). Classification (NCBI taxonomy): domain Eukaryota; kingdom Metazoa; phylum Arthropoda; class Insecta; order Orthoptera; family Tettigoniidae; genus Anabrus; species Anabrus simplex. Next base: position 269,672,003 of record NC_090266.1, read on the forward strand.
CTGTGGTAGGCCTACATGGTTTTAAACTATGAGCTTTCTGACTCAAGCTCTGAAATATTAAAAATGGGGTGGTTTAAAGAAACCAAATTTTGAAGTTATGAAATTAATTTGTAACTGTGAGGTCTTATATAAGGATTATAAGCATTATATAATGCAAAATGGTGCAAATCTTGTAACGGAGAAAAGTTTGAATGATTAATGCACCAGTATATGTTCTCCAACATGCTGAAATTTAAAAGAAAAAATTGTTACACACTTCTTCAAAATTCGATCCTATACCGTTGTGGACTTTTTAAAAAAATGTACGGAAACGAGGTGAAATATATGGAACTGTTTCGGAAAAGAAGAGAAAAATGTAAGCAAGGAATGGAATGTTATTGTTTTGTAAATACTGTACGGTAATAAAAGGAGACAGTAAATTTGTAAAAATTACTTAAATATCTTTTTTTTTAATATGCTGCCTGAGCAAGTTAACCAATGTTGCAAACCTTTGAAGTTTAATAAGCTGAGTCGTGTTGAGAAATCATACTACTTCTCCTCAAAGCAGAGGAATCTCTGTAAAAAGAAGTACTGTTAACTTCGCCAAAGTCAAAAATTGTCAATATTCTCCACACCTCGTGGGTCACTCCCCGTACAAGTCACTGGTAACTGATTATCACTGCAATACTTCAGGTTGGGAGAGAAGATTCAGCTATAGAAGTAGTTACTCTATTCCTATTTTCTTCCCGAGTGTAGTTTATAATAACGTAACATTTGTTTCATGAACGTTCGGTTGAACAAACTAAAATCCTCTGTTCATTACAACTGCATAAGCTGATGAGATTCATAACACTCACTAAAACCGAGCTCCATAGCTGCAGTCACTTAAGTGCGGCCAGTATCCGGTATTCGGGAGATAGTGAGTTCGAACCCCACTGTCGGCAACCCTGAAGATGGTTTAACGTGGCTTCCCATTTTCACAAGAGGCAAATACTGGGGCTGTACCTCAATTAAGGCCACGGCTGCTTCCTTCCCTCTCCTAAGCCTTCCCTGTCCCATCGTCGCCATAAGAGCCATCTGTGTCGATGCAACGTAAAGCAACTTGTAAAAAAAACACTTACCAAAAATTACGTTTATTTTGCACATAGAATGTTTTTTAAAATACTAGTAAATAAGAAAAGGGACTAAATTTTTAGAAGAAAGAAATACAGTTTAAGAATCCCAGTTACTTGGGTGTGTTCGTCTTCGTACATCACATTTCAGCATTATTTTTGTTCGAAGAATATTTTTCTTATTATTTTGACAACATTGAAAATAGCGCTGAATCATTTTTACCCAAGTATGAAATACCGACTGAGATCATGGGGTATCAAAATCATCTATCACAATTTATATATCTTCAACATTGAACGATTACCTCGTCAAATTCCACGATTTAAGAATGACAGTAGCCTATATCAATACCACGGTTTCCCTCATTTCGTTAGACGGTACCGCGGCGCATAGCTTACGAACAACCTGTCTACTTAATAATATAATAGTAAAAAACGATTTATTAGTAAGCTATTTTTCTAATATTTCTCCAGTGAGAGTACATGCCTAGTTTGTTTGTTTATTATAAGGTAAATTATCAACGACCTTGCTTTTACAATCACCGTCTCGAGTAAAAATTACACAATAATGTACGAAATACACTAATATTTATGTTGAGCAACCGTTTGAGTAATACTGAGAATGAGTATTTTTACAGTATGTTAGTTTAGCATTATTTTCTAGCGTCGAGAAAAGTAAAAAAGGGTGATATATAAGGCTGGGGCGGTCAACTGCCTTACCAACGTAGTGCAGGAATGAACCATAATGGCGAGCGAGCATACCTAGTCTTTAGAGAGCCCTAGCACGGGCCGGTCTGAGCCAGCGCTCTGTCATTCGTACGCGTGGGCCAAGGACAGCGCTGTGGTAGTTCTATGGGCTGACTGCTTCAATGTGTACAGTGTAATGCGTATCAGCGGAGTGCATTGCATTACGGTCGAGTGGAGCCGATCAAATTTGCTGTGGTTTTCAGTTTGACTTCTCCGTCTATCCTGTTATCGGAAACGAATGTTGACTGTAGTTCTAAAAGAAAAGAAACCGTGGCAAAAATCGTTAATTAAAATACGAAGCAACAAACGAACTAAAAACCGCACTATACAGGACTCCTGAACCGGATCCTAAACTTAAAAGTCGTATTTGGTTGGTATTCAAGCCTGCATTTGACGGTGATGGGAAAGACGTTAATTTTGTGTGCTATACGATCTGCGGTGAAGTTTATGTACACACTAGCAGTTACCCGAGGCTTCTCACGTGGATTTCGTAATTTGATAAAAGTAATCGTTCCTCGATACTGTACTAAGACATTATCTGAAAATCCCTTAAGTATAAAACCTCACTGAAAAACTGAGTTTCATTTACCCCAGAAACTCCTAGTAAACCAAGTTTATGGTATTAACTTTTGGGACTGAGATGACCATGCGACAATGCGACATAGAACTGCACACGTAAGAACGTCTTCTCTCAAGTAAAAAAAAAAAAAAAAAAAAAGAAAATAATTTAAACGAGATTACAAATACGTATTTCCATATCTGTAACATCTTCAGGTTTTGAGATATAAGTATCCGCATAAAAAGAATTCAACCCCTTTATCAGCACTTCCTCCACCCCCACCTACGTGGATTTTCCGAGAAAAAAAGAGAGACATGTCTATTTTTTTTGCTACTTGCTTTACGTCGCACCAACATAGATAGGTCTTATGGCGACGATGGGACAGGAAAGGCCTAGGAGTGGGAAGGAAGCGGCCGTGGCCTTAATTAAGGTACAGCCCCAGCAATTGCCTGGTGTGAAAATGGGAAACCACGGAAAACCATTTTCAGGGCTGCCGACAGTGGGGTTCGAACCTACTATCTCCAGAATACTGGATACTGGCCGCACTTAAGCGACTGCAGCTATCGAGCTCGGTCTCTTTTTATTTTTAAAAGAGATTATAAATACCACTTCACGTCTGTAACATGTTAAGTTTTGACATCTATTGTAGATATGCTTAGCGATTATGTGTACAAATTTTGGTTGGCAGCTGTGCCCAAACGTACACGCATAATCGCGCTGCTGTAGAACCCTGAAGCTGGCGTTGCCATGGTTACGGCAGTTCATTTCCTTATCGGATTCCGAGAGCAGGGGTAGTTTGGTGCCAATATCTCCATATCGGTCGGTTTTAGGGCCTTAAAAATGGTTATCGGGCCCATAGGGCTTACCGAGATTTGTTCTTTGTGTCAAGGGGCTTAAAACGAGCTTAGTCTCGTCCTCGCACGACAAATTCGATATTTCGCCCATATTAGCCTATTATTATATCTCCCCCGTCGCCCTCCACCTCGAACTGTTTTGAAAATAAGATACAGCCCATGTCTCCAAGGGATAATGTATATTTACATTAGTAAAATGATTTTTTAGAATCGGTCCAGTAGGTTCTGAGATTACCCTCCAGATATACACAAACTAACAAAATTCGTGCTCTCTCTTTATTATATTAGTGTAGATTAAAGGAGTCGGACTGATTTTGTCTTTTTATGATTAGATAAAAAACTTACGATGAACAAGGTGTGCCTGAATGACGAGCATTCTAATGTTTCCGTGTCATTTGACTCCACGACCGGCTCCATGGCTAAATGGTTAGCGTGCTGGCCTTTGGTCACAGGGGTCCCAGGTTCGATTCCAGGCAGGGTCGGGAATTTTAACCTTAATTGCCTAATTTCGCTGGCACGGGGGCTGGATGTACGTGTCGTATCCATCACCATTATTTCATCCTCATCACGACGCGCAGGTCGCCTATGGGAGTTAAGTCAAAAGACCTGCATCTGGCGAGCCGAACATGTCCTCGGATACTCCCGGTACTAACAGCCATACGCCATTTCATCAGACTCCACGACTATGCCACAACCCGCCAAAGTAATGAAATTTTCTTCGTGGACTGACGTTCATGATGCTCCTATTACAACAGGTGAGCTGGAAAAATATTTAAAGCAAAATTGTGGAATGGAAGAAGATAGATATAGCGTCTTATTGGAGAACAAATGGACAAAACTATCCAAAATTTCACCAGATCGCTAAGAAAGTAATATGTATGAAAGCATCAAGTTCACCTTCAGAGAGAAATTTCAGTTCAGCGGGCTTCATTCAGAACGCACGGCGGTCTCTTCTACAACCAGACAATGCTGATGCTCTTCTCTTCATTCACAGTAATTCCATTCCACCACATAAACAATGGCCAATAAACTACGCACACTAAGTAAAAGCTATGTTCAGGTTTGTTTTTGTTGTTGGCATATTGCACGTCATTTCTGTTTATATGTTATTTTGAGGTAAACGCGAATGAAGTCCTATGAATATGCTTCGTGTTATTTAGATTAATTTTCAGTAAACTTGATGTCAATTGCAAACGAATATTAGTTTATATTAAAGTTTCCGTTTGTTTTCAATTATTATTATTATTATTATTATTATTATTATTATTACAATGCAGGAGAAATCTCTAGCGTTTAATTTCAAAATGCGATTAGCCCACTTTAAAATATGTTATTAGCGTACGGTAATACGTAGAGGAATGATCCGAATAGTAGTGTCACGTGAACATTTCGTTGTGCACGGCGCAAATGTTATTGTGGAGAAGTACTCAAGGTTATTCTACTGAGCCCGCTCAGTGCGGTGGACTGCGGTGGGCTGTATGAGACCAGTGCTGTGGGCAGTACGCTGCCGCGTAAGAAGAGAACGGCACTGCACGGGCTGGGCTGTCAGAGCCCGTGGGTTTGAAGTGCTGCGCGGTGGGCCTGGCTGCAGGACTCTGTTTCACACATTGCGGCGCCATTGACAGGCAACGCAAATCTATGGTGTTCATCACCTAAGTGTACTAACCACAGGGACTCGTACTATCCCGTCGTGTTCCTCATATAGTGGGTACTAATCGTAGGAAAGCCAGACACATGGGTTCCGTCAACCCACGGTGTCGCTCATATAGTGCTACTAATCACAGGTACTTAAAAGCCGTCGCGCTCTCATTTGCTACTAATCACAAACCTATTTGGTACCAACATAATGGTACTACGCGCAAGGAAAAGCGACCCATGGTGTTCCCCGCGTGGTGGTACTAATCACAAGGAGTTTCATGGTTCTAATATAATCATCCCTTGGTCGCCCCTTTTAGTCGCCTCCTACGATAGGCAGGAGATATAGTGGGTGTATTCTTCGTCGGCGTCCCCCACCTAGAGGGGGTTGTATGTTTCGTCCGCGAGAGGTATTTTATTTCCCTCAAATCCGCCGACAAGGACCCCCTATCCGCCACCTGGGACACGTCACGCGGGAGTATCACCTCTCCCCCTCCTACGCCAACGTAGTAGGTTCGTGGCTGAGACAATTTGACAGTACAAAAGACACTATACACGACAGGAACACATACGACAAAAAAGATCTATACATGTTTGTTTGCTCGTTGTATTTATGTTTCCCAGATCACTTCTTCTCCATTGGACACAAGTAAGGAAATTGTTGACAGAAGGTACACCCCAGCGAAGACAGCCAAGCTGCTTGACAACTAGGAATTTAAGCCACCGAATGCCAACGCCACAATCCACCTCACAGTTCCCTGGTAGCGACATCGGAGCGGAAACTGGAAATCCTACCATCAAGATTGTTACTTTGTTTTGTTGTGTGGTATTCTTTAATGTAGCTAGCACTACAGGTACATGAGACCGGAAAACACAGCCCGCACTCTGCAAGCGATCTATGTATCTGTTTATATATGAATATGCATCCTCTTTTAACTAATCACAGTTATAAAGATATGTGTGCCACCAGCGCGAGAACGGGACATCAACAAACGGAAGAAGGCAACACGTAAGGTTTGGCTCTTAATCCTCCTTCCTCCGCATACCGAGACTTGGCACCAGGGTCCACTGACTGCTGGACCGTTGGACTATACTGTAGCCCTTAAGCCCAGACACAAGTGGACCCGAACTCGAACCCGGCAGTACCAAGACCGGCTGATCCCTTCAATAACAGACAAACGCAAGGAAAATGGTTATGATTTGCATGATACATATTCCTAACACCGCCTCTGGAATTTTCCAGCCCACATTCTTGAATGTGCTATGTACAACTCGCCAGGTTTCACCTGTAAGCATCTTTCTCTTTCTTCATATGGGTTATCTCCTGGCCCTTATCACAAACCTCCAATACCACGAAACCTAATAAAAAATCTGCCGGGTAGTATGTCTGACATGGGGGCAAGCACGATACTTTCTTTAGTATGATCACGTCCCAACCTCCTCAGCTGTATCTTTCTCCTCCTAGAATTAACAGCATATCGAAGGCGATGCAGCTTGTGTTGATCGCCACGCGGGGGTTGCGCGATGCCGCACCCCCGAAGAAAAACACCTTCGTGGTTGATATTAGCAGCCTGGGGACACTGAATGCCTCGGATCGAGTAGAAATGCATCAGTCGAATTGACAAATAATTCGAAATGTCAGCAATCTGTAGGCCTACGTAAAGTACGTAAAAAAACAACACAAAGGGAAACAAAAAAAGGAATTTAACAGACCGCGAAGGCGCCGCATCTAAGATTACGACCTAAAGTTGAATCATAATCTGAGCAGATGTTCAGAAGTTAAGAGGATGGAGAGAGATAATAGAACTTCGTAATGTATGTTAATAAACAGGAGTTATCGATCAGCGGTTTAACGAAACTGCATTCCTGGGCCACAAAGCACTCAAGTGCAAACAGTATTTTCAAATATTTGTGGCAACTGTGCTATCTGTGATTCACATAGGTGATTTTGTTACACCGATAAAAAGAAACTCTTGTCGTAATACTAAACTGTGGTGGGAATCGTAGAGGAAGTTCTATATTAGAAACAATACCGATATAAAAGACTTAGGTGTAATTTTCAAAAGTACAATGTACTTCTGTTTTACAACTGACTTTACGTCGCACCGACAGAGATAGGTGTTATGGCGACGAGGGGACAGGAAAGGGCTAGAACTGGGAAGGAAGCGACCATGGCCTTAATTAAGGAACAGCCAAAGCATTTGCCTGGTGTGAACATAAGAAACCACGGAAAACCATTCTCAAGGCTGCCGACAGTGGGGTTTGAACCCATTATCTCTCGACTGCAAGCTCACAATTGCGCGCAATATGTACCTTCAAACAAAGACGTGATTACTCGTGTGAATCCATAAGGATCAAACATACAAATGAAACATACAAGTTTATACACTGTCAACGAAGCGGAAACAGGCCTAAGCTCAGATGTGTTTAATTCTAAAACCCATAACATAAATGAAGAAAGGAACTGGAGAAAATGAGATGCAGAGCAGCATATATACCGGGTGGTTCATCAGCCTTTTGGGATTTAATTTTATGCATCCCGTCGCGTTTACCACAATTCTGAAATGCATCGATCCCTCTCCCTAAACCGTGATGGTATAACGAGATATGTGGTTAGGGGCTAAACACCGCAGGAATCTTGAACGCCACGATTAATTCATTGCAAGTTCCACGAATGAACCCGTAAAGCGATCACAGATATGAAGAATATGTACCTTACAACAGGACGTGCACACGGAGACAGGAACAGGTATTGTACGTATACGCTGGAAACTGCGCGTTGCATGTCCAGCCTCGCGATAGCTTACTTGGCAGAGGCGCGGTCTCGGAGGTTCAAATCCCGGACTATTTTTTGTTTTATTTTATTTTTCCGCCAATTGCCTGGGATATGGTAAGGTTGCATACTTGATAGCTACCACAGATACATTTATCCATTTAATCCGTTTACCCTCCAGGTCGCTTACCCACCCTAGACCTGCAATATCCCATCGTCACCAAAAGAACTGTGTCACGGCGTAGTGAAACCCACAGTAAGAAAAAAATACATTGAACAAACGTAAGTTATCACTATTTTGCCGTAGTCACAATAATTATTACTACAAGTAATTTTATGATTTGCAAACCTATGAGTAATTTTTAATTTTTTCCTCCTGATGACGAAATACTAGGTGATTTTAGTCACAGCGATAATTCCGATAATGTTTCTAGCAATAAAATATTAGGACGGAGCATTTTCTTTGCTAGTTGCTATACGTCGCACCGACACAGATACGTCTTATGGCGACGATGGGAGAGGAAAGGGCTAGGAGTGGGAAGGAAGCGGCCGTGGCCTTAATTAAGGTACAGCCCCAGCATTTGCCTGGTGTTAAACTGGGAAACCACGGAAAACCATTTTCAGGACTGGCGACAGTGGGGTTCGAACCCAATATTTCCCGAATACTGGATACTGGCCGCACATAAGCGACTGCAGCTATCGAGCTCGATGAGCATTAAAATCCGTCTTAGGTAGGGCCCCATCCTCACAGACGTGTAGGTCACCTATATGCCGTCAACTCGAAAGATTCGAAATTGTTTGCCCCTCTAGAGAACTCGAAAAATGCCCTGCTTAACTGAGAAGGTGCCAGGGTTCATTCGACCTAGAAAGATCTGGTCGAAATTAAACAGAATTCGGACCAATCATGGTGCTTGTGGGGATCTCCTGTACAAATGGAGGAAAATACCTTCACCATGTTGGGAGTGTCGAGCTGCAAGACAAACTGTTAGGCACTTAGTTCAAAAATGCCCACAAACAGCTTACAGTGGTGAATTAAGAGACTTCTTCCTAGGGACACCACAGGCACCTCAATACATTTTTAATCTTGAAGTAGAATTGTAAAAACTAGCAATTACTGGAGGACGTAATTTGATCAGTCAGTCGGTCGGTCGGTCGGTCGGTCGGTCGGTCGGTCGGTCGGTCGGTCGGTCAGTCAGTCAGTCAGTCAGTCAGTCAGTCAGTCAGTCAGTCAGTCAGTCAGTCAGTCAGTCAGTCAGTCAGTCAGTCAGTCAGTCAGTCAGTCAGTCAGTCAGTCAGTCAGTCCATGTTATTTTACATATAGAGATTTTCATGTCTACCATACGATAAAAATAAATAAATACATTGATAAATAAATATATTATTATGTCCGGCTTCATAACTAAATGGTTAGCGTGCTAGCCTTTGGTCTATGCAGTACCCGGATTCGATTCCCGGTCTGGTCAGGGATTTTAACCATAATTCGTTAATTCCGATTATTCAGGGCCTCTGCCTGTGTGTGTGTTTAGCATTACAATTCATCGTAGGTAGGGTCCCATTCTCACAGACGTGCAGGTCGCCTATCACTCGTCAACTCGAACAACCTGCACTAGGTCTCCTTGGCGACAACGCGGCATTAACACCATTATTATATTATTATTATTATTATTATTATTATTATTATTATTATTAGTAGTAGTAGTAGTAGTAGTAGTAGTAGTAGTATTGAAACTCCTTCTTCCATAGGTAAGCGTATTTGTATAGCGTTACACAATGAAATTCCTTGTGATTTGAGTCCAACCAAAAAGTATTTTTCCTAGGTGAGTTCCGATAAAAATACACTAATAAAAATGGTCAATATTTTGTGTGTTTATACCTCCACGATACGCTCACAAACTGAAACGAAAACGGAATTATGAATTTTAACAAAAAACTTTCTACGGACACTGAATACACGACATCTCACAACGTGTCATAACCAAAGTGGTCCTTTGTCACAAGCCAAAATATTTATGTGGTAATGCAGCGTCTTAATACGGAGTACTGCCACCCCTCGCATGGATAACAGCAGCGTCCCAACGCCTTCTCACGCTTCCGACAAAGCGCTGCACCTTCAGTTGAAGCAGACATCCCCACTCAGCCAAAAGGGCGTCTTCAATGGACTGTAGTGTATGGGGTGATGGATTTTTCCCTTGGATGCGTTGCTCTAGTTAGTCCCAGACTTATTCAACCAGATTCAAGTCGAGACTTTTAGACAGCCACTCCATTCGTTGTACATAGTGCTCTTGCAGGAAACTACGAACGGTCTTGTCATAATGCGGTCTAGCATGAATACTGTGTTTTCTCCGTGAGAAGTCACATGTGGCACTAAGATCTAGCCGTTGTACCGTCGAGCAGTTCAGGATCCTCTGCAAATGATCAGGAGATCGGTTTTCGTGTCAAGACTTATGCCCACCCACAACATAACAAATCCACCCCCAAAACCAAAGGTACAATGTACAGTTTTCAAACGAAATCGCTCCCAACGTCCTCCGCCGACTCACAGATCACAATCTGAACGATATCACACGAAACGAGATACATCCGAGAACAGCAGATTATCCCTAGCAAAATGCAGTCTCCTACCATGATGTCGTTTGCCAAGTGCAGGTACTTGAGCTGGTTGTTGGGTCCTTATATTGGTCTCACGAAGGCTGCGTCGGACTGTTTGGTCACTAACTCGTACTAGATAAGCCTGCTGTAGCCTAGATTCACGTGTAGAGCTCGTGTTGTAACCTAACAGTTTCGGAGAGCTTGAGACGCAAAAGAGGATTCTGGCCTGGGGTTGTTTTCCTTCAGAGACCCGTGCCACGATGCTTGAAAACGTTTCCACTGGGAACGTTTCCACAGATACCAAATCGTACCTGAGCAGCCCCTAGCATTCTGACAATTCTTAGAACATACCTTTGCGAGCAGTGTTCTTGAAGCATTGTAAGTTCATGAGTGGCTTCAATCTACAAAACTGCTATCTTCGTCGCCTATCTGCAATAATGACGTCCTAACTTCACCGATAGGGCTTCTCCAAGTGGAGTCTATGAGGTAAGGTTTACGCCCGTAGGTAAGGTCAAGGCGTTATTATAACGTCCTAACCTCATCTAGGAGCCAATTATCCGAGTTCATTGACGTTGCCTGCACCAAAAATGCTGCCTCAGCAAAAATTCAAATTTTCCGCCAAAAGCGTAGGAAAATGCTGATTCAGCACCCCCTGTTTCAGAACATAAACAGCACCTGCTGCTGAAGTATCAGCACACAAATCCAGTCCGATATACAGGGTGGAAAAAATTAAGTACCAGAACAAAAGAATAATGGACGACATGAGTTAATACCACACCACTTCATTTGGTTAACTCGGATAGGCAGATACAGTTCACAGAAGAGTATCTGGGAATGCTGATGGAAAATCTAGGTATGAAAAAACACGTAATTTGAAAAGATGAGGCCAAATTTCATGTTTTCGTGGGTATTAACCTATACACCTGCGTGTGCTGACGGTGTGAAAACTGTAATGTGGCTATTAATATCATGACAAAGTTTCTAATGTCATGAAATAAGGCGCGTCTGTTATGATGGTTTGATCAGCCCATTCTTTCTCAATGATACCGTCACCGGAGAAAAATGTCCGACTCGTTGGCTGAATGGTCAGCGTACTGGCCTTCGGTTCAGAGGTCCCGGGTTCGATTCCCGGCCTGGTCGGGGATTTTAACCTTCATTGGTTAATTCCAATGGCCCGGGGGCTGGGTATTTGTGCTGTCCCCAACATCCCTCCAACTCACACACCACACATAACACTGCCCTCCACCACAATAACACGCAGTTCCTTTTTTTTTGCTAGGCGCTTTACGTCTCAACGACACAGATAGGTCTTATGGCGACGATGGGATAGGAAAGGCCTAGGAGTTGGAAGGAAGCGGCCGTGGCCTTAATTAAGGTACAGCCCCAGCATTTGCCTGGTGTGAAAATGGGAAACCACGGAAAACCATCTTCAGGGCTGCCGATAGTGGGATTCGAACCTACTATCTCCCGGATGCAAGCTTACAGCCGCGCGCCTCTACGCGCACGGCCAACTCGCCCGGTACGCAGTTACTTACACATGTCAGATGCCGCCCACCCTCATAGGAGGGTCTGCCTTACAAGGGCTGCACTCGGCTAGAAATAGATACACGAAATAATAATAACCTGGAGAAATTAGAAAATGACCTGCAGCTGCTTCCTGTCGTTACATTACTTGTGAATCCTTTACTGTCTGCACGACCGGATACTGATGACCTATGGCGGCAGTTAGTGAGGCACCGCTGCGTTACGCCGTACTAGTGCGACAGAATTGGACGAAACATTCCCGCAACGCTGGATCGGTCTCACGACGTTTTCTTATGGGGTCATCTTAAAGACAAGGTGCTTCAACATTGCATCCACAATGTCGATGAGCTACGTGTGAATATCACACAAGAATTTCAGAGGATACCAATGCAGATGTGACGAAGAGCCTATGACAATGCTGCTCTTCGTCTCCAGGCTTGTACTGATCAGGAAGGCGAACTGGCAGACCGTGCCATGGGAGAATGGAACATGAAAAATCATCTAAGTTTCGTGATTTTTCTTAATGTTCACGTTAATCAGGTACCTGATAATAACATTCGTAGTTACTTGACAATAACGCCTTTCCAATCATATTCATAAATATGCGCCATTCTGCCGTTTCCACGCTAAGAGACTGCAAATTTAAATTTTAGAACACATGACAGCGATCCTGACGTTCGATAATCAGAGTTCTGTAAGGTAATTTCAACTGAAAACCTACATGCATTTGCAGCCTACTACAAGTCCCCAGAACATACTGTACCAGAAAAAGAGCCCGACTCTCAGATTAAATTTTAAAGTAGCATGACTATAGTTCTCAGGGCGAAAAACTGGATTAATTGTAGCTAGGGCTCGGTACAGGAGGTAGGGTCCTATCTACAGAAAAACTTTGACTCTGATTGCACAAGAGTTTATTCAAATAAGTCATGAATTTGCACATCACCTCTAAGTAGAAATGGATTCTCTTCCTCGTATTCCAATAGTATGGCTCGGGTTCTCCAGCTCACCAAGCCAAGCTGGTTGAAGCACGTTCCAGAAGACTCCAGGGATTCCAGGGACTCCAGATACTCCAGACAGAGGCAGCTGGACTGTCTGGATTGACGGCAAGTAGAGATGTCTCGAACTCTGAGGCCCGGGTTGAAACCCGGTGATCCAGGCGATGTTGTAGATAGTCATGTACAACCTCAGCCCAATGAGACTGAGAGGATTGATGTTCCCAAGGTCACTAGCAGCACTGAGTCCATGAAAACCTTGGATGATCAACTTATAAGCAGAGTTCTTGATAACTGTACATCAACACTTCCAACATTCCTAAAACGATATGAGTGGTATTAATAATTTAGAGTTCATCACTAGGAAAATCCTCGTCCCTGAATATCTTTTGGCAACGAAAAATATAAGTCCCTTCTTGTGAAATTATAGTTAAACTCAAAGTTCATTACTGGCGAAGGTGCAAGTCTTTGCCTAAACTGGAATGAAAAACACAAGTCCATTCACTTGGAAGTTTGAATATATTTAAAGTTTATCATTGGTGAAATTCATAAAGTCTTTGAGTGACCACTAACGAAAACACAAGTCCTTCCACATAAATAAATTCACTGACGAAATTTATAAGTCTTTTAAACCAACACTGGCAAGTGTACAAGTCTTTGAGTAAATGTAAGTGAAATCCTAACTTCGTTTAAAGCCGTTGGAAAGTTAAAGTTCATCACTAGCAATGTTAATCAATCACTGTCTATTAGAAGGATGAGTTCCTCAACAGTCGCAAATATTCCACGTAAATAATACAAGTCCATTTCACGAACACTTAGAAAATTTCCAATCTCGAATAATCGTAAATAATACAAGTCCATTCAATGATCACGTAGAAAAGTTCTGGTCTCGAACACATGAAAATAATACAAGTCCATTTCACGAACACTTAGAAAAATTCCAGCTTCGAAGACACGTAAATAATACAAGTCCAAACACTTAGAAAAGTTTTAGTCTCGAAGGCACGTAAATAATACAAGTCCATTCAATGAACACTTAGAAGAATTCTGGTCTCGAACCCATGTAAATAATACAAGTCCATTTCACGAACACTTACAAAAATTCCAGCTTCGAAGACACGTAAATAATACAAGTCCAAACACTTAGAAAAGTTTTAGTCTCGAAGGCACGTAAATAATACAAGTCCATTTAATTAACACTTGTAAATATTCTTAGGTCAATTACGAAGACTTAGAAAATTTTCTACAACACTCGAAGTCTTATGAGTCCACTTTATAGTACTTGGAAGAATCGTCTTCCCACACTTGTATAATGACAGAGTTCCACGATGATAGTAGCAGCAAGAGTGTCAGCGCTGACTACTCAGCTGAGACTGTGTGAATAGGCTACAGTAGGTCCTCCTTTTATTCGATTCGGGACGTCTACGTCATAATACGGTTTGATTGAATATCTCCCGAACCCCTCGATGGATTTGCTTGAAACTCGAGCATTGGGACGTTTAGGTGATCCCAAACAAGATGACATATCGCTCGATTCGCTAGCATCATTATTACAGAAATTTCAAAATTTTCTCCATCGAACTCTCTAGAATAAGTGACGTAGAATCCAGAAAATACCAGTCAAGGCTGGTAACACGTGTTGAGACGAGCGGGCGGTCTAGCTAGCCCCTGTGGCTACGTCACAGCTCACAGTCGTCATACACTCGCTAGCTGGTCCTCGCTGCTGGTAAATAAACCAGGCGCGCTCGGAACATTACGCGTGGTAAATAAACGTACCTTATGCTCAAAAAATACTTATGTACAGGTCGTAACCGGTACAATACCAACCACCTGCTTTTAGACTTACTTTATGATAAGGCGGGAAAACCAGAATTGAGTGATACTTTTACAGACCTCGGTGAGTTTAAGTTGCCTTCTATGAGAGTTTCGTATTCTCAGCCCTGGCAAATATTAGAAAAGTCATTTATTTCTAATCAAAAATGCCTATTCCAAGATCAAATAATTATAATTACACATAACGGCAATTGCAAAATAATAACATATGTTACATAAATGCACAAATCTAGCAGGATGATATTCAAGGATGTTCCTAGCTCCTGAAATGAATCCGCACTCCATTCATGTGAACAAGACCTGAGTGAGAGACGGATGAACTCATGAACGTTATGACTGATTTTTACATATCAGTTACAGTAGATATGCTATCAACGTGAGCCATAAAGTAACGTCTGTCAAGGTTTGTGCTGACAATACCACAATTCCATTGTATTGGAACATTTAAACGGCCGTTGCCTTAATTAAGGTACAGTCCCAGCATGTACCCTATCACTCATTAATTTCAATACACCTAATAATTTACATATATAATTCCCTATAGATCCGGTATAATACGAGGGCCATCCGGAAAGTAGTACCCGCTAGCGCCGCATGAAGCGCTGACGACTCGGGTAGCCGCTGGGCAAGGTCAGACCGCGTCAGTGGCTTGTCTGCCTGCTCTGTGCGAGCCTGTGTTGTGTATGTGATCGTTTAAAACGTTTAAACAAATTGAGAACCCCGCCAGTTGTGAAGTGAGGGCCGTGATTACATTTCTTAATGCACGAAACGTTCGATCTTGTGATATTCATCGCCAATTAACGGAGGTGTATGGAGACAATGTGATGGACGAGTCGTCTGTTCGGCGCTGGTGTCGCAACTTCAACCTGGGGAGGGGGAATACACACGACGAGGAGCGTTCAGGGAGACCATCTGTCATACAGACCAACTACGGAGCGCAGTAGACGAATGCGTGAGGAACGATCGGCGCGTCACAATTGATGAACTCTGAACATTTTTCTAACGTGTCTCGAACAATTGTTCATGAAGTTGTCAAAGACTATCTGCACTATTCAAAAATCTGTGCAAAGTGGGTCCCTCGCATGCTTACAGAGGAGCACAAAACCAAGCGTATGGCTGCAGCACTGACGTTTCTGGGACGTTGTTCCGATGAAGAAGACTCTTTTCTGACTCGCATCATTACTGGGGACGAAATATGGGTTTGTTATGCATCACCTGAGAGTAAACGACAGTCAATGGAGTGGCATCATGCTCATTCACCAACCAAACCAAAAAAATTCAAGAGAGTTCTGTCCACCAGGAAACTCATGACAACCGTTTTCTGGGATCGCCGAGGTGTACTGCTCATTGATTTTATGGTCCGTGGAGACACAATTAATGCGAATGCGTATTGTGAAACATTAAAGAAATTGCGGCGGGCAATACAAAATCGACGGCGAGGTCTATTGTCTACAGGCGTCATTATCCTTCATGACAATGCCAGGCCTCATGCAGCTGCGATAACACAACAACTTTTGCAGCAATTTAAGTGGGAAACCTTCGACCATCCCCCGTATAGTCCGGACTTGGCCCCTTCGGATTTTCATATCTTTACGAAGCTTAAAGACTTTCTGGCGGGAAAAAGATTTGACAACGATGAAGAACTTAAATGAGCCGTGACTACGTATCTCAATACGCTGGCGGCGGAGGACTATGACGCTGGAATACAAAAACTCGTCCTACGTTATGACAAATGCCTAAATTTGCTTGGAGATTACGTGGAGAAGCGGTGTAAAGTATGCTCTTTCCAATAAAAATGTGTATATTTGTTGATATTTACTCCTGTGTCTTTATTGCGCAAACGGGTACCACTTTCCGGATGACCTTCGTATCATGGTTACGATTGAGTATGCAAAGGAATAGTACATTTGTAAACATGTTATGTTTATGTGCTTGTTTTCATCTAGATGCAATATTACCCCAAAATAACAGCAGGTCTGGCTATATAGAGCCCTTGTCGAAGAATGCTTGTCTATTGCTGTGGATTTGCTCGAAAATCCCCCGATGGCTTTTCTTGAGATTTGATAATGAAGACGTTCTTGTAATTGGCAACAGAATAGTGTATCTTCCAAGACGATACGACCATTATTAAAGAAGTTTTCTAAATCTCTACATCGAAAGTTCTCGAATGCCTGACTCATGTTCCAGGTGTATCCATGTCACGAGGCAAGTTGACGAGTTGGGCGGGTAAGTCTACCTTGCTCCCGCATCTACGTCACTCACAGCCGTTTAACTCTCATGCTCGCTCGTTCTAGCAGATGTAAATACATCGAGCTTGGAGTTCTCGGCGCTCGTGATGATTATACGACATCGCTCTTACTAAATACGGCATGCACCGTGCGTTCCTAGAACAGTATATTACCTCCACGTCTTCTAACAGGTAGCGTTACACGCCTTCGGATGCCTGTCTGCCATACAACAACTCTTAGGGCGAACATCCTTCACGAACACCAAAAATACAGTTGGTGCAAAAATTTTCTTGAAGTGTATAATAATAATAATAATAATAATAATAATAATAATAATAATAATAATAATAATAATAATAGCGTGTGGGTTCCGAAAAAGCCTGGTGCAGGTCTTTCGAGTTGACGCCGTATAGGCGACCTACGCTTCTGTGAGTATGGGGTCTACCTATGATGAACTCCAATGATGAAGAAAGCACACACACAGTTCCAGAGCCATTGGGATTAACGAATGACGGTTAAAATATCCGACCCGGCCGGGAATCTAACCTCTTTTTTTTCTATTTGCTTTACGTCGCACCGACACAGATAGGTCTTATGGCGACGATGGGAGAGGAAGGGCTTAGGAATGGGAAGGAAGCGGCCGTGGCGTTAATTAAGGTACAGCCCCAGCATTTCCCTGGGGAATCTAACCCAAGACCCCCTGGAACAAAGGGCAGCATTTAGACATAGAGCTGTGCGTTTTTCGTGAATATGCCATAAGCTTCCACAGCATGCTTTCTCGTTTTGTTACTAACTGAAAGGGATGGCATAGAGTTTCAGCAGGGTGTGTCCTTTACTGCAGATCTAAGGCAGTCTCGGAAAGATGGGCAAAATATCCCAAAAATCTGTTCTCTGTAAAAGGAAATATTTAGGGATCACAGAATTCACAGAGATGAGAACGATGACGGTAATAACAGCAGAATCACGCTAGGGGAAGAGGACACATTATTTATAACTAAACTGTTGAGCCATAACGCAGCAGGAGTAGATAAAATACAAGCGGGAATTCGTAAAATACAATGGGGAAACAAAACTGACAGAGTAATAGGAAGCTGTGAAACATACCTTCCGATTGTATAAAGGAGCAACTATACACATCAACACACATGGAAAGAGGAAGGTTCATCGGGGCATTTATTTGATCAACATACCAAGCAGAGTGCATACTAGCATATTAAAGAGGGCAATACGATCAATAGATGAGAATGAGAGGAATGAAAACGCGGAGTTGCTTCAGACGACAGACTCCTTGAGAAGAAACTAAAAATACCGAACGCCAGGTAGAAAATACGAATGACGAGACAATTTCAAGAATTTAGGGTAAGTATATTATCAGTCAGTATTTCATGAAAGTAAGTCCAATCCAACGTAAGTACTCCATTATTAAGATGAATTCATCAGGATATGGAATGTCGACTCCAATTAGTGGGGGGATATGGCTTTAGAAATGAGCGGAAATCCAGCTTGAGGGACGCATGTTCGTAGCCATGTTGACACTCCTGGCCGTGAATTTCCTCTGATGAGTATTGTGATAGCAGTGATGGCTTTCAGAGATATTCTTACAAATCATCAAATTTAATGAGTGTCTGAATCAGAGTCATACTGGAACAGGTAATAACAGTAATTGCATGTGGCCTCCGGAGAGGACTGGCAAACGTCTTTCGCGTTGACGCCTTATAGGCGACCTGCACGCCGGTGAGGGTGTGGCCCTATCTATGATGAATTCTACTGCTGAAGACGACACACACACATACACACACACACAGAGAGAGAGAGAGAGAGAGAGAGAGAGAGCACCGAGCCATCGGAATTAACCAATGAAGGTGAAACCCCGACCCGGCCGAGAATCCAACCCAGGACCCCTTCAACCAAAGGCCAGCACGCTATCCATTTAGCAAGGGAGCCGGACCTGAAACAGGTGTTCAAGTGTTCATTTGACCACTGCAATCAATACTAAAGTACTACCGACGCGTAATGAACAACATGTGCACCAATTATCCTGCAACCGAGCGAGTTAGCCGTGCGGTTAGGGTCGCGCAGCAGTGAGCTTGCATTCGGGTATTATGGGCTCGAACTCCCCTGTCGGCAACCCTGAAGATGGTTTTCCGTGCTTTCCCATGTTCACACCAGCAAATGCTGGGTATGCACATTCATTATGACGACGGCCGCTTCCTTCCCACTCCTGCTTTTCCTAGCCCATCGTCGCCATACGACCTATCTGTGTCGGTGCGATGTAAAGTAAACTGTAAAATTTAAAAAATATATATATATATATATATATATATATATATATATATATATATATATATATATATATATATATATATATATATATATATGGCAAGTCCACCCTAAAAGACCCTCAATTCGATCAACCTCAAATGGCTGTAACTGCACAAAAGGAGGACACGTGGGCATTTGTAAAGTAACACCTAAATGCACAAGACTGCTATTTACCGCACTGAATGCCTACTGCAGCACCAAACCATTTAAAGAAGGTTAAAATTTTATGTGATGGCCGATAGCAAAGGAAAGTAAATCAGAACAGAATCTATTTCGTATACGCTGACATGTTGTGCTTGGGTTTAAGCTGACATAACACTACATGGTATTGCAATGTTACTTTCTGTTAACGAAGGTTTGTTGTAAAATAAATTAAATTGCACTCTACCCACGGTTTTAATAGTCTGATCGCGGAGCGTCTCCAATCCGGCGAATGAAATGTTGTATATAGAGTGGAATGTAAAGAGAGTTAGAAGAGATATCATTCATATACTCACCTTAACTTGATCAATGATTATTTGTAGATATGCATCAGTCTCTTGAAGTTTCTTCTCGAAGTCGGACATCGTAGGAAGCGGCAAATTTGGGTCAAAGCGTGCCTAAAATCAGAGAAACAGGACCTTTACAACTACGAAACAAATATCACTCTTATTGTACACTTCCTAACACAAAAAATGAGCATCTCAAAATTTCCAAGCCCGAGTAAAAGCATGACCGAAAGGAATGAGCATTTTATCACAGGGATTTCTTGACTTGTTAACATAGAAGTTTACCTACACGTTGCCACTGAAACGGTATAGTTGTAAGCTTTTAAAGCGTGTACGCACATGCGCAGAATATCGTACCAAAGAGCGAATGCTTATACAGGATGGACAAAATAAAACTGGCCCGGAATATATTTCAAATAGGACTGACGCGGGATTAACAACTGTTAATGAACAATATCACAGAAGATGCTAGAAATTGTCACTGCTGACGTGGATGCAGCGCTGTGCTCGATTTAACAAACTGTGAGACACGCGTAGCAGCTCTGTCTGAGGAATAACAGCAATAGCGTGCCCAATGTTCTGGTAGAGCTCTTCCAGTGCGCGAGGACGGTTGGAGTACACCAGATTTTTCAATTTGCCACAGGGTAAAAGTCGCAGGGAGAGAGATCTGGCGATCGAGGTGGCCAGTCGATTCCACTGACTGCTGACTGCCCTCTGCTTACCGAACATCTCATGCACTCATGCATCAAGGTTGCCAAGGCGGTGTGAACTGCTGCTCCGTATCGCTAAAAATATCCATACAGAACAGTGTTACGATGCGGACACCAGACTTTGGGCACCACACACCAATCTTGATATTATGCAACGGCTTTTCAACGTAATGATGGGGACATTCTGATGCTTAATGATGCCTGTTCTGTGAGATCACATAACCTGACAGGCTGAACCAAGCCTCATCTGAAGAAGTGAAAAACCCGAGGATCCAACAGTCCTGACTCCACTTCACTCAGAAATCACCGGCAGAACTCAACATGTTAAGGTTTGTCTGGACGCTTTTATGAAAATGATGGAAGAAGATGGGAAATGGAAATGAAAATATATATTTCAAGCGTAAATATCATTTTAAGATCCCGTGAAGGAAACTCAGGTCAGCTATCTGTCGCTTCAGGTACAATGGAAGCGCCTGTATCGCCTCTCGCACATCGATGATGATGACCGCAGGTGATCAACGGCGTAGCACAACTAACAAGGTTCTCACCTCTTATCCTGAAGAGTGTAATCGTAGCCTAGGGAGCAAAACAGAAACTTTACGCCCAGCTGGCATGAGTTCAATTCCTGGATCTGGAACATAATTAAGACTGGTTTGAGGGATTGGAACAGGATAACAACCATACCGCTAGAAAAATCATACCGGTAGAGGTTATCAGACAAAACCTCACAAATAATAGTACATAAGGCTAACAGTCAACATACCCTAACCCACTTAAATTATGTAATAACATCACTAGCTCAAGCTACAGGAAGCAGGACAGAGTTCAGGTGCTGTCAGTTTGCATTTAAAAGATTTCAACTTAAGAGTTCCGCGACAGTAGATTTACAGGTATGTTTAAGTACCCCGAACCCCTATTTAGGGAAAATTCCAGAACTTCCCCATATCTCAAAACCAACAGTAATCTAATGGACGTTCAACGTACACATATTATTTTGATTATTTCTGGCCTTTACCCGATTACCTGGGATCGGCACATTCTACGGATTTAACAGTTTTAGACCCGGTGACCTTCCTGACGTCAATCTTATGTGGAAGGATGTGTTCCCTATTGTGTGTATCCGTGGTGGTTTGTACTGTGACGTGTTGCATGTAAATGAAGACGAAATACGCCCAGCCTCGGAGCTACAGGAATTAACTGACGCTGTTAAAATCTCCGGCCCGATCTGGAATCAATACCCGGGATCCTAGGAACCGAAGGCCAATGCCAATACGTCGACCATTCATCCAGAGAACCGGACACGAGTAGTATAAGTCAGGAATTCAGGAACCGCCACCGCCTCCGGCCCTCCGCAGAGGCCTCCACCGCCTCCACCTCCACACGCTCTCGGGAGAGGCCTCCGCCGCATTGAGTGCGCTGGCAAAGAGCGCGAGCCTAACCTCACATCCGCTATCTAAGAGGACTTAACCTAACTTTTTACGCGCAAAACAGCAAGTCTAACCTTATAGACGGGCCTAACCTCAGTTTTACAGCCGGATGCCCTTCCTGACGCCTAAGAGAGTGAGCCTAACCTTACATCCGCCATCTTGGATGGGCTTAACCTAACATTTTACGCGTAAGAGACCTAGCATAACCTCACTTTTTACGGCCGGATGCCCTTCCTGACACCTAAGAGAGCGAGCCTAACCTTACATCCGCTATCTTGGAGGGGCTTAACCTAACACTTGACGCACAAGACAGCAAGCCTAACCTCATGGAGTAGCCTAACCTCAGTTTTACGGCCAGATGGCCTTCCCGACGCCAATTGCACAAGATGGCGGCTATACACGGCTCCTTATGGGACACCTTAAGGGTGTTTGCGCAAGACGGCGGCTATACATGGCTCCTTATGAAACACCTTAAGGGTGCTTGCGCAAGATGGCGGTCGCAAGATGGCTGCTATACGTAGGCTCTTATGAGACTCCCTAGGGACGCTTGCGCAAGATGGCAGCTATCTAATTCTACAAGACGGCTGCTATATATTATGAGACGGCTTAAGGGCGCTTTCACAAGATGGCTGCTATACATAGGCTCTTATGAGACGCCCTAGGGATGCTTGCGGAAGATGGCGGCTATACATAGCTTCTACTCCCTAGGGACGCTTGCGCAGTATGGCGGCTATACATGGGCTCTTATGAAGAAAGCTAGCTTAGAGGCTACTGCGCAAGATGGCAGCTGCTGTTATGTATGCGGTGGAGAGCAATTTGAAATTCCACGTGCTCTTCAAAGCCACGTGCTTTTTGACAGCGGCCTTCTTTAATCAACAGAGCATCATGCTGCCATCTTTAGCTACTACCTTTGAAGTGTGCTGGCGGGCAATTTGAAAAAAAAATTCTACGTGGTTTTGACAGCTGTCATCGCCATCTTTAAACAACAGCGCATCGTGCTGCTATCTTTACGGCACTAAACCTTATCCTTATACATGTGGTGGAGGGTAATTCGAAAAAATCCACATGCTTTCTTGACAGCTCCCATCTTTAATCAACAGAGCATCGTGCCGTTATATTTACAGCACGAAACCTCATACCTTTGAAATGTGGTGGCGGGTAATTTGTAAAATTCTACGTGTTTTCTGACAGCTGTCATCTTTAAACAATGGTGGCTATACATAGGCTGATAAGGCCTCCTCCTCCACCTCCTCCTGTCAAGGCATAGCTTTATATCTCTATCGAACAAGTTTAAACCTGCATCGCGAAGACAAGAGTGTGCACGTGTTGCAGCGATAACATCATTATGCATGTTTCGACTTGCAGATAACAAAAGAAGTGATTGAAACATAACAAGACTAGAATCAAACACTGTACTCGATGTCGTTAACTTCAACATGCGTTCAGAACATTGTTTGATGTGTTCAGATCACTAAATAAGTGATTAAAACATAACAAGACTAGAATCGAACACTGTACTCGACGTCGTTACTTACAACATGAGTTCAGAACATGTCAGGGCATACCTTTCTTCTAAGAAGATGAAATTACAAAAGAAGTGATTGAAACATAACAAGACTAGAATCAAACACTGTACCCGATGTCGTTAACTTCAACATGTCATCAGAACATTGATTGATGTGTTCAGAACACTAAATAAGAGATTAAAACGTAACAAGACTAGAATAGAACACGATACACGATGACGTTACTTACAACATGTGTTCAGAACATGTCAGGGGATACCTTTGTTCTAAGAAGATGGATTCGAACAGAGAAAAAAATAATAAGACTACAATTCTGAACAGCTTGTGCAAGATAGCGGCTGTCATAACGTCCTCCTGCTCTTCCCGCTCGGTTAAGGCATATCTCTATCGAACATTCAACGCGATCTTATGCATAAGGCAGTGCACATACTGCGTAGCCAACTTGCTCGGTAAACGATAATATGAATATAGCAAAAGTACAACTTCAAAGGATTTGCCTAGTGCGAAAATAAAAAACTACAGAAAAAACATACTGCGTAGCCAACTCGCTAGGTAAACGATAACATGAATATATCAAACGCACAACTTCAAATGATTTGCTTTCTATCATTTGTCTTTAGCGAAAACCAAAAAGTACAGAACAAAAATCATACTACTTAGCCAACTCGCTCGGTAAATGATAATCTGATTTAGCTGCAATAGAAAAAAACACAGATTCAAACCCTGTTCTCTTATCGTAAACACGGATAGTCAAATTAAACAGAACGCCTAGTGCTATAAGAAATACATTGGTTACATTTAAGCCCCCGCTAGCAGTCGAACAAGTTACCGCATAAACATGTAACATGAAGGATCAGTTCGGTAACATATTGTTTCAATTTGTTGACATGGGTTACAAGCATGTAGCTCATACGGAAAATAAAATTAAACAGAACTCCCACGTGGCCTCCTCCTCCACATGCCCCTCCGCAGAGACCTCCACCTCCACACGCTCTCCGGAGTGTACAACGATCGCAATTGTGTGCTGCTACCTTAGCATGACCTATGTGCACGATCTTAAAGCACAAAGAATAACGATGTTTAAAAGCGTGTACGCATCACCTATCGATGATGCATGTATCGACTATCGTACTAAACTTAATCCGCTAGAATGTACAACGATAGCATGTGTTCGTGCTGCTATCTTAGCATGACCTATGTGCACGTAGGATGTAGGCGCGAAATTTAAAATCTACGTGCTTTTAACGAGTTCTAACCACGTGGGCGTGGGTTTTAAATTTCGCGAGCTGACGTAGCATAGCACGTGACCTTGACGTCTCGACCCCGTGCTCTTGTTTGTAAACAAAGCCACGTGCGTTTTGACAGCTGTGATCTTGACGGACCCTAACCTCACTTTTAAGGACAATAGACCATCGCTAACCTCACTGCTGCCATCTTCACGGCGCTAAACCTCAAGGCTGCCACCTTATGCACGTCGTAACGCGGAATTTTGAACAACAGAACATCGCTAACCTCACTGCTGCCATCTTAAAAACGTCAGTGTTCCAAACACTAAAAACTATCAAGCAGATACTGATTTCTGTTAGAAAAACGCAACTCATTGCACCACTAATAGGTCGGGGATTTTATTCTTTATCAGATAATTCTGATAAGACGTGAGCCCTGGGTTCTATTCCCTGTTATGTGTGGCATGAATTTCTTCGGTTCTGAACACAAAACCATTTACCAATGGAGATTAATTTGCTACACTTAACAAAGTAGAAGCGTTCTTGCTGATAACAATCGATGAGGGTGTTGCTGCTGTTAAAAATGTACCAACTTCAGATAACTCTTTCTAGGAGGAGGGCGTAGTGAGGTGCTGGAGGAGGAGGAGCACTTTAGCCCTTTATCCCGAGGAGGAGGAGGAGGACGCGGTCAGGGAGAGATGGAGGACGCGGATAGGAGGAGGAGGAGGAGGAGGAGGAGGAGGAAGTGTCCTTTTATGCTTTTGCCCTTCTGATAAGATAGAACCCTTAGGTCCTATTCTCTATTATGTGTGTAGCACAGTTATTTTTCGTTTCAGCATTTTGCATAGTAGCCCTCTCCTGCACAAGCTACATGCTTGTAACCCATGCCAACATATTGAAACAATATGTTTCCGAACCGATATTCCATGTTACATGTTTATGCGATAACTTGTTCAACTGCTAGTGACTTAAATGTAAGCAGTGTATTTCTTATAGCACTAACGATCTGTTTAATTTTATTTTCCGCATGAGCTACATGCTTGTAACCCATGTCAACAGATTGAAACAATATGTTTCCGAACTGATATTTCACGTTACATGTTTATGCGATAACTTGTTCGACTGCTAGAGGGCTTAAATGTAACCAAAGTATTTCTTATAGCATTAGGCGTTCTGTTTAATTTGACTTTCCGTGTTTGCGATAAGAGAACAGGGTTTGAATCTATGTTTTTTCTATTGTAACTAAATCAGATTATCACTTACCGAGCGAGTTGGCTAAGCAGTATGATTTTTGTTCTGTACGTTTTGATTTTCGCTAAAGACAAATGATAGAAAGCAAATCATTTGAAGTTGTGCGTTTGATATATTCATGTTATCGTTTACCTAGCGAGTTGGCTACGCAGTATGTTTTCTCTGTAGTTTTTTATTTTCGCACTAGGCAAATCCTTTGAAGTTGTACTTTTGCTATATTCATATTATCGTTTACCGAGCAAGTTGGCTACGCAATATGTTCACTGCCTTATGCATACGATCGCGTTGTGTGTTCGATAGAGATATGCCTTAACCGAGCGGGAAGAGTAGGAGGACGTTATAACAGCCGCTGTCTTGTACAAGCTGTTGAGAATTCTAATCTTATTATTTTTTTCTCTGTTCGAATACATCTTCTTAAAACAAAGGTATCCCCTGACATGTTCTGAACACATGTTGTAAGTAACGTCATCGTGTATCGTGTTCTATTCTAGTCTTGTTATGTTTCAATCACTTCTTTTGTGATCTGTAAGTCTAAACATGCATAATGATGTTATCGCTGCAACACGTGCACACTCTTGTCTTCCCGATGCAGGTTTAAACTTGTTCGATAGAGATATAAATCTATGCCTTGACAGGAGGAGGTGGAGGAGGAGAAGGATGAGGAGGATGAGGAGGATGAGGATGCCTTATCAGCCTATGTATAGCCACCATTGTTTAAAGATGACAGCTGTCAGAAAGCACGTAAAATTTTTCAAATTACCCGGCACCACATATCAGAGGTATGCGGTTTAGTGCTGTAAAGATAGCAGCACGATGCTCTGTTGTTTAAAGATGGCGATGACAGCTGTCAAAACCACGTAGAATTTTTTTCAAATTGCCCGCCAGCACATTTCCAAGGTAGTAGCTAAAGATGGCAGCATGATGCTCTTTCGATTAAAGGAGGCCACTGACAGCTGTCAAAAAAGCACGTCGATTTTTCCAAATTGCCTGCTACCACATTTCAAAGGTAGTAACTAAAGACAGTAGCACGATGCTTTGTTGATTAAAGATGGCCGCTGTCAAAAGCACGTGGCATTTAAGAGCACGTTTAATTTCAAATTGCCCTCCACCGCATGCATAACAGCAGCTGCCATCTTTGCGCAGTAGCCTCTCAGCTAGCTTTCTTCATAAGAGCCCATGTATAGCAGCCATACTGCGCAAGCGTCCCTAGGGAGTCGCATAAGATCCTATGTATAGTCGCCATCTTGCGAAAGCGCCTTTGACTGTCTCCTAAGAAGCTATGTATAGCCGCCATCTTCCGCAAGCATCGCTAGGGCGTCTCATAAGAGCCTATGTATAGCAGCCATCTTGTACTAGCGCCCTTAAGCCGTCTCATAAGAAGCTATGTACAGCCGCCATGTTGTAGAATTAGATAGCTGCCATCTTGCGCAAGCGTCCCTAGGGCGTCTCATAAGAGCCTACGTAAGCAGCAATCTTGCGACCGCCATCTAGCGCAAGCACCCTTATGGCGTTTCATGAGGAGCCATGTATAGCCACCATCTTGCACAAGCACCCTTAAGGTGTCCCATGAGGAGCCGTGTATAGCCGCTATCTTGTGCAATTGGCGTTGGGAAGGGCATCCGGCCGTAAAACTGAGGTTAGGCTCCTCCATGAGGTTAGGCTTGCAGTCTTGTGCGTCAAATGTTAGGTTAAGCCCTCTTAGATAGTGGATGTGAGGTTAGGCTCGCGCTCTTAGGTGTCAGGAAGGTCATCCAGCTGTAAAACTGAGGTTAGGCCCCTCCATGAGGTTAGGCTAGCTCTCTTACGCGTAAAAAGTTAGGTTAAGCCCTTCCAAGGTAGCGGATGTGAGGTTAAGCTCGCTCTCTTAGGCGTCAGGAAGGACATCCGGCCGTAAAACTGATGTTAGGTCCCTCCATGAGGTTAGGCTAGCTCTCTTATGCATAAAAAGTTAGGTTAAGCCCCTCCAAGATGGCGGATGTGAGGTTAGGCTCGCGCTATTAGCCAGCGCACTCAATGCGGCGGTGGCCTCTCCCGAGAGCGTGTGGAGGTGGAGGCCTCTGCGGGGGGGGGGGCATGTGGAGAAGGAGAAGGAGGCCTCTGCCAAGGGCCGGAGGCGGGGACGGTTCCAGAATCCCTGACTTATGCTACTGACACGTATTATTATTATTATTATTATTATTATTATTATTATTAATATTATTATCATTATTATTATTATTATTATTATTATTATTATTTAGGATTTAATATAACGAATGAGTTACGTACACGCTACCAACGGCCCTTATGCCATTATGATTAACGAAAGTACACGTTTTTATGGTAAAATGGTTTTAGATGAACTTTGTCTATTTAAGGAACATTGTGTATTTTTCACATGCCTTCCACGAATTCACAAGGCTCATTGAAAACCCAAGTTCAAGCAGAAAAAACTAAATCTATCGAATAATCTTTGCACCAAATTGATATCAAAGTAACAAACAGTGAAGAGAATTTATCCCTACGTCAAGCCCAAGGTTCCATACACAATCGTATTCGTTAAAATATTAAGTAACTTACAGACGATGAAAGAAGAACGCGTGGTTACAGAGGAATGTGCAGTCCATGTAGGTTTGCCCAGATGAGAGAATGCATCATTTAAAGAAACAATACTCGTTGGCTGTGCTCTATAATTCCTACCCACGCACAGTGCGAAACAAATGGGATACATTCAGCCAAGCTCCAGTCACAGTGGCAAAATCAACATGTAGGCCTACAATGAGTGCTACGTCTGCATCCGAAGCAGAATATCAGGTACGTAACACCAAATACAACGCTGCAATTAACTGAGGTGTATTTATGCATGATCCTTGCCAAATAGGCAAGGACGACATTTTACAGTAAAACGCGGACAGAAAATATTTCGATATCATGAACACAATATTTCAGTAAAAAACATGACCTCATTTAGATGAGTGGGTAGTTGTTTCTGTTGATATTTACGACTGCTTATCTTAAAGCCCATTTACATAGGTGCGAATGAAAGTGCTATACTAGTATGGTATTTGGGTAGATGAATGCTATTATTGTTTTCGAAACTGAGGTGTGGTACAAAGACAGCATTTTCCGGTAGTGAAATAGGTAACCCGCTGAAGACACACACACGGAATCGCCGTGGTTTGGAATCGAATCATTCAACATTGATCGTCTAGTACTGTCATAGAACGTTCACCGTAGTTATGAAGTAAATTTAACCTAAACCAGACTTTCGAACGATAACAGCAACTCAAAATCATACACCATAAATCTGCAGCTAAACTATCCACCATTCCTTGTTTCCGTGATCGAACACACCTATTTGAACTCAGAAGTCCAGCGCTTTACCGCATGAGCCACTCAGCCCGATTTAGCACATTATGACTGAGCATGTTCCTTGCCCAATAAGGTACCGATAACCTCTACAACAGCCCCACTAAAACAACAATATCCACCTTCAAGATCATTATCAGGCCTTAAAAATAATTCTGCAAGCTTATTTCCAAGATGAAATACAGAAAACTATCCCCGTAATGATCAAATTTCGCATTTCTCGATGAAGTGTATCAAATTTTACCGACATTCAGATAAAGGTGAAATAATTTCCGACGTGTAACACTTGAATAACTAGACGACAGAAGACATTGGAACGCATAAGTGTACACTGGATCTTCGTTCACATATCACGTTATTACAGAGCAATACTTCAAATATTCCGTTCTCGTAACATGCTTTCTTCTACCGAGTATAGAGCACGGCAACAGCTGCTCATAATAAATATACACAGAAATTAATTTCAGCTTTATATTACATTTATAGAAAACACTACATGAAATACCAGTCTAAAAACTGTTCCACTCATGACCCTGAGACATGTATTTTTTTACAGTTTGTTTTACGTCGCACCGACATAGTTAGGTCTTATGGCGACGATGGGATAAGAAAGGGCTAGAAGTGGGAAGGAAGCGGCCGTGACCTTAATTGAGATACAGCCCCAGCATTCATCTGGTGTGAAGATGGGAAACCACGGAAACCCATCTTCAAGGCTGCCGACAGTGGGGCTCAAACCAACCATCTCCCGAATGCAAGCTCACAGTTGCGCAGCCCTAACCGCATGGCCAACTCGGTCAGACACTGTTATTAAATGAAATGGAGTTTGGCTTTTAGTGCCGGGAGTGTCCGAGGACCTGTTCGGCTCGCCAGGTGCAAGACTTCTACCAGTGTGGTTTCACACCACAGAGGTGCCGTCAAAATCAGATTTTCAGTATGCGCCAGGTAATTGAAAAATGATACGAGAGAATTATACAGTATTTACGTTTCGTAGACATAAAAAAGGCCGAGAGGATTCGTCGTGCTGACCACACAACACCTCGTAAGCTGCAGGCCTTCGGGCTGAGCAGCGGTCGCTTGGTAGGCCAAGGCCCCTCAGGGCTGTAGTGCCATGGGGTTAGTTAGACGTAAAAAAAGGTTCGCCGCTGTGGTGTAGTGGTTAGTGCGATTAGCTGCCACCTCCGGAGGCCCGGATTCCTTTCCCGGATCTGCCACGAAATTTGAAAAATGGTACGAGGGCTGGAACGGGGTTCACTCAGCCTCGGGAGGTCAACTGAGTAGAAGGGGGTTCGATTCGCACCTCAGCCATCCTCAAAGTGGTTTCCCGTGGTTTACCACTTCTCCTCCAGGCAAATGCCATATGTTACCTAACTTAAGGCCACGGGCGTTTCCTTCCATCTTCCTTGTCTATCCCTTCCGATCTTCCCAACCCCCCCACAAGGCCCCTGTTCAGCACAGCAGGTGAGGCCGCCTGGGCGAGGTACTGGTCCTCATTTGAAGTTGTATCCCCCCGACCCAAAGCATCACGCTCCAGAACACAGCCCTTGAGCCGGCAGAGGCGGGATCCCTCACTGAGTCCGAAGGAAAAACCAACCTTGGAAGGTAAAAGCAGAAAGAAAGAAAGAAAGAAAGAAAGAAAGAAAGAAAGAAGTGAAAGATCTAAAGAAGGCATATTCCGAGTACCGAGGGAATAGATGTTCGTCATACTGGGGGACTATGGGATTAATGGTAGATTATTAAAATTAATCAAAGGCATGTATGACAACTGGGCTGCAGTGAGAACTGATGGTAGAAGGAGTTGTTGATTCAAGGTACACACAGTGTTTAGAAAACGCTGTAATCTTTCGCCTTGGTGGTTCAGAGTTTACATGGATCAGGGGAGGGATTCAGGTAGGTGAAAATATAGTAAGTAGTTTGACCTACGCCGGCGACTTGGTCTTAACGGCAGATTGTGCCGAAATCCTTGCAGTACATCATCTTGGAACTTGAAAATAGTTGCAATGAGTGTTTTAAGAAAATTAGTCTTTCCAAGACTAAATTGGTGTCAATGGGTAAGAAAAATAAGAGAACTGAGTATCAGGTTGAGAATACAAAGTTGGAACAGGTAGATACTTTCAAGTATTTATGGTGTGTGTTCTCCAAGAATGGTAGTATAGCAAGTGAGATTAAAACAAGGTGTAGCAAAGCTAATGCAATGAGCTCGCAGTTGCGATCAACAGTATTCTGTGAGGAGGAAGTCAGCTCCCGAATGAAACTATCCTCTCACCAATATGTTTTCAGAGCTACTTTGATTTACGGGAGTGGAGCTGATTGGACTCAGGATATTTTCCTCATAAGTTAGAAGTAACAGACACGAAGGTAGCGACAATGATTGCTTGTACAAACAGGTAGGAACAATGGCATGAGGGTAATCAGAATGAGATGAAGGAAACGTTAGGAATGAACTCGATGGATGAAGCTGTACGCATAAACCGGGTTCGGTGGTGGGGTCACGTGAGGCGAATAGAGGATAAGTTACTTAGGAGAATAATGGATACTGTTATGGAGGGTCAGGGAAGTAGACGGAGACCAAGACGACGACAGTTAGACAAGGTTCACCGGGCGAGTTGGCCGTGCGGTTAGGAGCGCGCAGCTGTGAGCTTGCATCCGGAAGATAGTGGGTTCGAATCCTACTGTCGGCAGCCCTGAAGATGGTTTTCCATGGTTTCCCATTTTAACACCAGACAAATGCTGGGGCTGTACCTTAAGGCCACGACCGCTTCCTTCAAATTCCTAGGCCTCTCATATCCCATCGTCGCCATGAGACAGGGATGGATGGATGGATGGATGGATGGATGGATGGATGGATGGATGGATGGATGGATGGATGGATGGATGGATGGATGGATGGATGGATGGATGGATGGATGGATGGATGGATGGATGGATGGATGGATGGATGGATGGATGGATGGATGGATGGATGGATGGATGGATGGATGGATGGATGGATGGATGGATGGATGGATGGATGGATGGATGGATGGATGGATGGATGGATGGATGGATGGATGGATGGATGGATGGATGGATGGATGGATGGATGGATGGATGGATGGATGGATGGATGGATGGATGGATGGATGGATGGATGGATGGATGGATGGATGGATGGATGGATGGATGGATGGATGGATGGATGGATGGATGGATGGATGGATGGATGGATGGATGGATGGATGGATGGATGGATGGATGGATGGATGGATGGATGGATGGATGGATGGATGGATGGATGGATGGATGGATGGATGGATGGATGGATGGATGGATGGATGGATGGATGGATGGATGGATGGATGGATGGATGGATGGATGGATGGATGGATGGATGGATGGATGGATGGATGGATGGATGGATGGATGGATGGATGGATGGATGGATGGATGGATGGATGGATGGATGGATGGATGGATGGATGGATGGATGGATGGATGGATGGATGGATGGATGGATGGATGGATGGATGGATGGATGGATGGATGGATGGATGGATGGATGGATGGATGGATGGATGGATGGATGGATGGATGGATGGATGGATGGATGGATGGATGGATGGATGGATGGATGGATGGATGGATGGATGGATGGATGGATGGATGGATGGATGGATGGATGGATGGATGGATGGATGGATGGATGGATGGATGGATGGATGGATGGATGGATGGATGGATGGATGGATGGATGGATGGATGGATGGATGGATGGATGGATGGATGGATGGATGGATGGATGGATGGATGGATGGATGGATGGATGGATGGATGGATGGATGGATGGATGGATGGATGGATGGATGGATGGATGGATGGATGGATGGATGGATGGATGGATGGATGGATGGATGGATGGATGGATGGATGGATGGATGGATGGATGGATGGATGGATGGATGGATGGATGGATGGATGGATGGATGGATGGATGGATGGATGGATGGATGGATGGATGGATGGATGGATGGATGGATGGATGGATGGATGGATGGATGGATGGATGGATGGATGGATGGATGGATGGATGGATGGATGGATGGATGGATGGATGGATGGATGGATGGATGGATGGATGGATGGATGGATGGATGGATGGATGGATGGATGGATGGATGGATGGATGGATGGATGGATGGATGGATGGATGGATGGATGGATGGATGGATGGATGGATGGATGGATGGATGGATGGATGGATGGATGGATGGATGGATGGATGGATGGATGGATGGATGGATGGATGGATGGATGGATGGATGGATGGATGGATGGATGGATGGATGGATGGATGGATGGATGGATGGATGGATGGATGGATGGATGGATGGATGGATGGATGGATGGATGGATGGATGGATGGATGGATGGATGGATGGATGGATGGATGGATGGATGGATGGATGGATGGATGGATGGATGGATGGATGGATGGATGGATGGATGGATGGATGGATGGATGGATGGATGGATGGATGGATGGATGGATGGATGGATGGATGGATGGATGGATGGATGGATGGATGGATGGATGGATGGATGGATGGATGGATGGATGGATGGATGGATGGATGGATGGATGGATGGATGGATGGATGGATGGATGGATGGATGGATGGATGGATGGATGGATGGATGGATGGATGGATGGATGGATGGATGGATGGATGGATGGATGGATGGATGGATGGATGGATGGATGGATCAACAAACACAAAAACCAGTCTGGCGAAAACGACACGTAACGCGGTGTGTTCTAGTTGGCGCAACCTTAAGTTGTTATAGGAGAAGGGATGCCCAGAACATAAACAAAACAATTTGGCAAGAATGTTATGTAACATAGCGTGCCTAGTGACCACAGCCTTCAGCTGTAATCGTAAAACAGCTGCTTTTATCATATACAAAACCACTTTGGCAAGAATGGTGAGTCGTATGGCTGATATCGAAGCAAAACTATCCATTCCGAATAACAAGGAGTATTGCATGTTCTGAAAACATCGTATCCCATTGCTCACGAAAGCAAATTTAGAAGATTACTAAAAGGTTAATATACAGTGGTTCGTCACATCGATCTCCATTTCTACAATAAATATCTACACTCAGACCCTTAACATTCGGTATACATCACACGGGGATTTTTATTTATATGCATATTTTCTTTATTGAGCGAAGTGAAGAAGGGAAAGTAGTTTTACTTCAGGTGGAAGAAGGTTCCATAGCTGAGAACTACGTTAGTAAACACCCCTGAAATTTTTGGTACAGTGGCGAGGCGGGGGAAGGGGGGGGGCGGCAAGGATAAAAACTTGACCTCTCGTAACAGAGCGGTAATAAAGCTGCAGACGGTGAAAAGGGGTGATATGTGTGTTATCTGTCAGAGATTTCTTACGGAAAGCTAGTTTATTTGTTTACATAATAAGTGCATTGGTGACAATGACCTGGCTGCGTTTGCTTATTACACGTTCAGCACGGTCTCCTCATATTTTCCATTGTGGTTGGGTACGAGGAGGAGATACTGTATAGTAGTACGGGCCGCAGCAGGGAAATGTATGCCTTTGGTAGGGATTTACTTCTTCCTCCTGAGAGACATCTACGGATGAAATCTAGTGCTCTGTGTGCCTTGCACCTCACTTCCTCCACCTGCTTATTCAATTTCAGATTGCTCGTTGTGTGAATACCGAGTAGTTTGATGGTGTTGGAAGGAGGTAGTTGGTTTTCATGTAGAGCAGACTGAATCTGTAGTGGTTGTCTAGCTCTGCTCAGTCGGATATATTTACACTTCATACATGTATACGCACCTTGTCCGACTCGTTGACTGAATGGTCACCGTACTGGCCTTCGGTTCATAGGGTTCCGGGTTCGATTCCCGGTTGGGTCTGGGATTTTAATCGCTTCTGATTAATAATTCTGGCTCGAGGACTGGGTGTATGTGTCCGTCCTAACACTCCCCGCATCATATTCAGACAACATACCACACTACCAACCACCACAGAAACACGCAATAGTGATTACATCCCTCCATACGGCGTTGGCGTCAGGAAGGGCATCCGGCCGTAAAACAGAGCTAAATCTACATGTGCAACGCAGTTTGCACCCGCGACCCCACAGGTTTGGGAAAAAGTGGTAGGAAAAGAAAACATGTATATGCACCTTATTTACATCACACCACAAAGCTATATTACCCAGATTAGAATTGTACTGTATCGACATTATTTTTCATGGCGCTGTAAACGACGGTGTCAACGGTGTACCGTGCCATGACCGAATTTACACAATCCAGTAAGACGAGAGCATAAATCGTATACATGAGATGTCCTATCACACCACTCTGAATGACTCCAGATGTAATTGTGTTTTGGTCAGATCTGCCACCTCCGTACACAACATATTGCGTTCGACCCACTGAAAATAACTTCAAACATGCCAACGATGCCTCCTCCAAAAAGAACTGGCAGCCATAAAGTACTTTCGTTAAAAGTATTGTGCAGGATTTTCCAGGAAGGAAGCCGTGCTGGTTTGAGTTCAACGGAGAATATCCAACATGTGCATTATTTAACAACCAGATGTTCCATACATTTATAGAACCCCGATGAAATCGAAACTGGGCGGTAATCATCTAAGTTGTTCTCGTTGCCAACTTTGAAAACCGGAACTAAGTTGGCTTCTTTCCATTCCTCAGGCACAGTCCCAGGTACATGCTTTACCCCGCGTTATATCTTGGCCGCAGTAAATTGACAGAAGATTGAGCAAAGTAGTAGGGTACAAGAGAACACACTTTCACACCAGGCCTTAATTAAGGCCACAGCCGCTTCCTTCCCACTCCTAGCCCCTTCCTAGCCCATCGTCGCCATAAGACCTATCTGTGCCGGCGTCGGTGCGACGTAAAGCAACTTGCAAAAAAATGGGAAACCACGGAAAACCATCTTCAGGACTGCCAACAGTGGAATACGAACACACTATCTCTCGGATGCAAGCTCACACCTGCGCGGTCCTAACCGCTCGGCCAACTCGCGCGGTGCTTGAAGTTCTGTTTAGCGCGGAGTTAGTAACAGTTATAGATTGTAATGCAGAATCCCTCTACACAGTTCGTTACTACAATAAAAATAAGAATTTTATTGATGATTTCTTTTCGAAGACATACCTATACCGCATTCAATCCGAAAGAAATGATACGGCATCTTTTACGACCGGATGCCCTTCCCGATAATAACTTCCAACTGAAAAGCTAATTAACATTAAACGAATGATGGCGAATGAATCGGGTAAGGACGTGGGAGGAATCGGCCGCGGACTATGAAATGGAAGTGAAACTGAGAGAACACAGAAATCCATTCACAGGATGGCCGACGGTAGGGTTCGAACCCAATCGTCTCCCGAATGCAGTGCTTGGCTCCATGGTCGTAGCGCGTTAACATGCGTGGTCACCCCGCTTGGTACACTGGATCATTTCTATAACTAAGGAAATTCCTCACTAGGTCACAGAAAGCTTCCAAGTGGAAAGTTCTGTTGAGGAGATGACGTTTACATATACGCACACCAGAAAAATACCACAACCACACCCGCTTTTCATATCTTAAACGAGGACTTCTGAGCGGTGCTCCATCGCAAGACACCGAGCTCCATAACGCGATATACAGGTAATTCAAAGCAGGGGTTTCTTTTCAGATTAAAGTTATGGCTTTTCCAAAGTTTCTACAAATCCTTAAAATAAAAACGGTTAAAAACAGAAAATAATAACCGAAGTAACAATCCATCCACTAGATGCCACGGATCAGACGATATTGCATAAAACAATCGAAAATAATCTTGTCTCTCGCACGTTGCACCGGTGACAATACTATTAATCACCCCGAATTATTTATTGAAACTTGTTCGGTTTTGATTTGCAATTCCAGCTCACAACGCCAATGTTTTGAGAGGGCATTTTCTTTAATGCAGAAAATGTGGTAAAAAGAAAGATTAAACCAGCTCCTCATTCTTTTAAGAATACTTTTAATTATTCAGCACAAGTTCAAAAATATGTCTTGCCAACAGTTTTATCAATATGTCAAAGGAATACAAAAATTGTAGTACAAAAATGATTGGGCAAAAACAAAATATTAACCACCTATACACATTACTTATTAGTAAACAGAAGCACTACTAAAAACCTTGAAAAGAAGTAACTCACCCTGCTTGCATGCCTTAGAATAGTGTCCTCCAGAGCCCGAATCCATCTCTCGCGCTCTTCCGCATCACGAGATTGAAAATGAAAGGTCTTGCCGTCAACTGTAATAGTGAAGGTGCTGTCATCTTCATCATCAATACCGATAACTGCACCCTTTAATCGGACACAACCTCGTCGTACACCACGGATCATTTTGTCACGACTCTGAAAAACAGGACAAGACATTCGTGTTCATTAGCCATCCCCAGACAACCAGGTAAGATTCATGTAAACATACGAAATCACAGCTTACGTCACCAATTTCCTGAACAAAACAAACGTCAAATTAGCTTAGATAACAGATACACATGTTAAGTGATATTCAGGTTTATTAATTTCCCAAGCATTTATTTTATAGTCAGACCCACTGATCTCTATACATGGATCGCTGATGGCAGCTCTCCGCTGCAGGAGAAAGTACGCCAAGTTGAGCGCGCGGTCCGCCATGTTGGCGCACCCATCCTAGAGCTCTCCATATGGGGAAACAATGATAATATAATTAATTTTAATCACAATTAATGGTGCATTGGAATACCTTAAAAATATAGGGACATGTTCACTCAAAGCATAAGGACATTGGGAACACCGACACGTCATTCCGAGGTCAGTAAATCTCTGGGATAGCAATAAAAATGAGTGTAAAATAACGGCCGACAAATATTAACTTAGGTGCTGAATACATGCAATTAGCGATCGGTAATACAATACGAGTCAAAAACAATTTCTGGAAACATTGCTGTAAATTTTATACATGTATGCCACGAAATTATGCATTCCTAAGGGTAGATATGACTGAATTTTTCGTATTTTAAGAAAAAAACTCTGTTTTTCTTTTTATTCATTAAAAAATAGCCATATTATTCCTCTTTCAGAAAATGTTTTTATTTTAGTAATTCCAGCTTGTTTAAAGCTTGTAGAAGCTATTCAATATGAGCCCGCAGGACATTTAAAAGCCCAGAACCACACTCACTTCTCCTGTAACGGCATAATGATAGTTTACTGTGTGTTTTTAAATGGATATTTAAGTATGTTGCGGCGTATTTGCCGTAGACGTACACTTCGGCATGCTGACAGTCACTTGTTTACAACGTAATCAATACAATTACGTTATGTTAGGAAATATTGTAATGTGAACTGACGGAGAGAATGTTGTACCTCTTCCAAATAGTACTCAATTTATATATGCCACACATGAATACTTTGATAATTTAAATATATTATGTATTTGTATTATTTACATTTAGGAATTCGCATTTGTGTTATTCGTAGTAGTACAAGCATGGCTCCCTTGTTTGTTTATATTTTACTAACTTACTAACATGCAGAAGTAACATGTGGTTTCAATTCAGCGAGTGAAATATCTAAACCAGTGATTTTTCAGTGATGTATTTCATCTTAATTCCTTTGTAAATGTGTGGGGTATTGCAATACACAGCACAGAACACCCGTGGAACTACAATCAGGAGGCCTGCCGTCACTAACCTAAGCATAAACAAAGCAAGCGCGCTCCTCGTGGTGTACTGCACCGTGCGCTCGCTGCCATCTTACTACGCCAGTCATCTTCTATTCGGCTTACTGCTATCCAAGCTACCAGCCATCCATGTATAGAGATCAGTGGTCAGAACACAGGCAGAATGTTGAAGTATGGACATAGCGACATCTGCTGTCTTTTCAAACTAGCGCATATCCTCCATACTTCATATTACCTTCAGCTTACGAATGAGAATATAATTATGAATCCAGTGAGATCCGCCATAGCAGAAGGTGGAGAGTTCAAGCAGCGGCGTAAAAGTAATATTACCGGGGAGTTGGCCGTGCGGTTAGGGGCGCTCAGCTGTGAGCTTACATCCGGGAGATAGTTCGAATTTCACTGTCGCAGCCCTGAAGATGGTTTTCCGTGGTTTCTCGTTTTCACAACAGGAAAATGCTGGGGGTGTACTCTAATTAAGGCCACGGCAGATTGGTCGCTTCCTTCACACTTCTAGCCCTTTCCTATCCCGTCGTCGCCGTAAGACCTATCGGTGTCGGTGCGACACAAACAAGTTGTAAAAAACAGGCCAACAATAGTACCAGATGGAAGCGTTTCACAGAAGTCCTATATTCCAAGACGAGCAATAGGAATTAAGTACTGTAAGTTAAGGATATAAAACATCGTTGTCGGCCTAGCGGTCTAGACAGGTTCAATCCCCAGACAGGTCAGAGATTTTCACCTGAATCTGAGGACTGGCTCGAAGTCCCCTCAGCCTACGCGAGAACAATTGACGAGCTATCTGATGGTGAGATCGCATGCTTGGTCTACAAAACCAAGAATGACGGCGAAAAGGATTCATTGTGCTGACCACGCGTCACGTCGTAATCTGCAGGCCATCGGACTTAGCATCAGCCGCTTGGTAGCCCAAGGCCGTAAGGGATGTTCTGCTATAGGAGAGGGGGTTTATAATATATTCTTGTACCCCGGCAGAAACGTGTAATTAGAACGAAAGTTTAACTTTGGGTACATACAATACATACACAGAATAGCAGCATGCAACTTAACGTTGAATAGTACCACCACTTCAGTACTGACCTAGAATGGGCTAACCTTTTCCCGTTGTGAGGAGGGGATCTTATGATTCAAGCTAAACTTTTTCTTACAATTGGCTTTACGTTCGACCAACACACACACAGGTCTTATCGCAACGATGTGATGGGAAAGGGCTAGGAGTGAGAAGGAAGCTGCCATGGCCGCAATTAAGGTACAACCCCAGCATTTGCCTGGTGTGAAATTGGGAAACCACCTTCAGAGCTACCGACAGTGGGGTTCGAACCCATTATCTCCCGAATGCAAGCTCACAGCTGCGCGCCCCTAACTGCACGGCCAACTCGCTCGGTTTCAAGCTAAACAACGGCTAGATGCATATTACAACAAAATGCAAGTAATCCGAGTTCGACAGGGCATGGTAGTGGGTACCGGACTGATGAAATATTCAGTTTCGGTAGTTTGGAAACATTCAATGTTTCTCATTCCACCGTGCCACGTGATGCGAGAACACTCCATTGAAGGTATTACCGTCGCAGGCAAAAAGTTGCAATGCGGTGTAACAAAGACCTGTTTGTGGGCAGTGCCGACAGGCCGCACTGCAAAGGGTTGCCGGATATTTACGGTCAAGGACATTCGCGGTCACCGGATATTCGCGGTCACTAAGACAATCTTGTGCCCACTCACAGAAATTTCCCAGCAGTCAGATGAGATTTGCAGTCACTCCAGCAGGGAGTGGGGTCTCATTCTATTTACCTTGGGTCTCATTAGCGGGGTATCCCCGCTAAGCTGCCTGAACTCCTGCTCGCTCCTTCTAGATAACACTCTGGATAAAGTGTCATGGGAATCTGCATTTTAAAATATATAATTTTCTGTCGACCAAATGATTATATGTACTCGACTTTGGAGGTTGTTCATTAAATAACCAATAGGCATACAGAATATCCGATGACGTCATCATTTCCATCTCTTCATTTTAAGTTTCATTTTACGTTAGGTTTTGAATTTGTAATTACTGTATGTTAATACTTTTTATCGCAGGTGAAACGCATCAATTATAAGACATTGTTACTCAAAAACCCGTCATCTGATATAATCCAACTTTAAATACAATATACGAAGGCTGATCAACAAAGACAGAGACTGATTTTTCCAGTAGCTTCCAAGATAGGAAACTATCTGTAACATAAATATTTGAAAAGAGCGGGTTTTTATGTATCAAGTCCGTAGGCGGCAGCACTCTCGTATCGGTAGGTTGATAGTAATGCTCTATTTTGTAGACGCTACGTGCATTTCGCATACCAGAAAATGGAGGTGACGCGAGAAGAGCAGTAAAGCGCAATCAAATTCTGTTTTCGTTTAAACCATACAGCCAATGAAACTTACGAAAAGCTCAAGCACCATTATGATCCTGAAGGAAAACTAGCCAGCACAGTGTGGAAATCACGAAAGAAATAAAAATAAAAATTTCTTCCATCTACAGGGAACTGCACACTACTGTTACTACACGTCAGTATTGACTGCACTGAGGAAGCGCATTGCAAAGAAACGACCAGAGCTTTCTCGGATTGGGTAGCGACTTCATCATGACAATGCACGGCCTCACGTCGCAAATCAAGTCACGCAGTTTCTAACTCGAATCAACATTACCTGTGTACCGCATCCATCTTATAGCCCTGATCTTGCACCCTGTGATTTTTTATTCCCATCACTATAGACAAAGCTTAGGGGCATTCTATCTGAGAACTCTGAAGCAGTGCTCAAGAAAAATGAGGAGATTCCCAAGGACCTGACAAAGATTGGTCTGCAGCATGCGTTCAGGGACTGGCAGAGACGCTATAAAAAGTGCATTGAAGTAGGAGGGGACTAATTCGAAAAAGATAATGTAAACATTGAAATGGAGTAATAAACATCTGTGAAAAAATCAGTCTCAGTCTTTGCTGGTCAGCCCTCGT
This sequence comes from Anabrus simplex, assembly GCF_040414725.1. Lineage (NCBI taxonomy): Eukaryota > Metazoa > Arthropoda > Insecta > Orthoptera > Tettigoniidae > Anabrus > Anabrus simplex. Next base: position 269,713,838 of record NC_090266.1, read on the forward strand.
ACATTGGGATGTTTTATATTTTGCTTATAAATTGAAGAATTGTATGTTTCCAAAAACATGACATGACTTGTTCTTATCCTTCAGACACACTCAGGTGACGATTCAATATTGACTTTCCCTATATTTTCTTAACATAAAACCATTGTAATGTGCACAATGGTGGATTAAGGTATCATCAGTCTCTAAATAATGCGTGCGAGAGAAAAATGTTTTCGAAGTTAAGCAAGTTAGCGGGGTATCCCGAGATTAAGCTAATGAGGCCCATCCCCTGCTGCATTGATCGCAAATCTCCTGCGACTGCTGGGGAAATTCTGTGAGTAGCCACAAGTATATCTTACTGACCGCAAATGCCCGTGATCTTGTGGTGGCCGCAAATGTCCGCGACCGCAAAAATTCGGACACCCTGCAAAGCACTGCTCTCACGTTTACTTCAATTATTGGGGTGTAACACATTAATGTGCATAAGAATCTATCGCATGTCGTTTCTATAAATCAATCCATTCCTTCATGGAATTTTACGGTTGTGGTATGAACGCCACTCTTCGTCTTTGTTGTCGACATCACTTTCTCAGACTGTATCAAGATCTGGCTTTTGTCACTTGTTGGCAGCTTTTAAAATATTCATGGACGTTACATATGATTATTTCTGGCTACTTGCTAAATGTCCGAACATACTTGCAACCTCCAGAGCTTCCTTCGACTACTTCGTCTTCCGCACTACAATTTCTGGACCCCCCTTCATCCACACAGTTTTCATCACTATCATTATCGGCAAGACTGTTGTCGCCACTATTTGTCACGCTATTATTTTGTACCATTTTCCCGCTGTCTCCACAACTTAATAATTCGCAGTGATTCAGAACGCACTTAGAACATCAGAACTGACTACACAACTTTCTAAGCAATCTCTCTGCAGAAGAGCTGATGTAAGAACATGATGATAGAACGACTACGTAGTAAGAAGGTCCATTGTTTAAGGCTGACCACATTTAGGCATTTAGTTTTGCAGATATTGTTTTCCTGCTCGCCTTAAGTTGCAACGATGACTGCAAATGAGGGAGAAATGCTGCTGCATAACTCATTGGCTACGACATTCGAGACTGTGCGCGTGATTGAAGCGGGTGTACGAAAGGCCTTCGTCAAGAATGATGGAATAACAAAAGCTTGCCGCACGTTTTGTGTTCGACGATAATGCCATTTTTCACAGGGGTCCACCACTGTCGCTTCATTATTGTGATCAGCAGCGTCTGACTAGAACTGTCAATTTTATCAGAGCAGGAATACTGACTCGTAAGTGTCTACGGAATGTGGGAGAAGACGATCCACTCGAGTGTCGTTCACAACATGACATGGAGTACAGCGCCTCATCTGAGTTCGAGAAGTGAAGGGACTCAGGATTAGAAACGTGTAACATGATCTAGTGAATCAAGATTGAAGATACCCAACATAGCCATGGATCCAAGTGATCAACAAATCACTGTACAGGCTGGTGGAGATTGTGATTCTGTACTTTTGTAGGCTGATGGAGATTGTGATTCTGTACTTTTGTAGAGTGCGTTCACATGGCAGAAGCTGGGTACAGTACACTGCTCCTTCGAACACCTCATTCAACGGTGACTACTTTTTTTTTCTATTGGCTTTACGTCGCACCGACACAGATATGTCTTATGGCGACGATAGGACAGGAAAAGGCTAGGACTGGGAAGGAAGCGGCCGTGGCCTCAATGAAGGCCAGCTTTTGCCTGGTGTGAAAATGGGAAACGACGGAAAACCATCTTCAGGGCTGCAGACAGTGGGGTTCGAACCTACTATCTCCCGAATACTGGATACGGTGACTACTACAAACCCCTTAGCGATTATACATAGGGCCTATTGCTTCATGCACTTCTCACCCTGATTATGATTAGATGGTAACAGGTTAATAAACCATCTCTTTCGAGGTGCCATCCCATTGTTCTTTTATGTGTCGGTAAATCTACAGACACGAGGCTGACGCATCTGAGCACCTTCAAACACTACCAGACTGAGCCGGATCAAAACCGCCAACTGCACCTCAGGCCAGCGCTTTACCGTCTAAGCCACTCAGTCTGGCGTACGTATGTATATGCACTGTAACCTTATATTTCATATAGGCAAGGTCAATATTATAATGATGGACCTTTCTACTCCTCACAAAAACTGAAGTCCGTCGCATAGTATTTAGTGTTTTCGGGAATACTGATCAGTGGTCCACAGCTAAGGGGATCGCAGTAATTGAGCCCTTCTTGACGTAAGGAAGGGCGGCATGTTCCTTATGCTCGTTATCGATCTGAGTTGGTGTAATTGGCTGTCGACAATCTTGGCCCGGATTGGAACTGAATCCGTGACTTCTGCTGTTGACAACAAGAAAGCTAGAAAGAAAGAAAGAAAGAAACTAACTCCCTTCATAGGAAGTATTTTATTATTAGTACTTTAAATTGGTTACGACCCTGTATAGGTCTGTTAGGGGCTCATGAATAGTCAGGTGAGCGGAAGCCTTATCCACGTCACTGTTCATCGATCTACCAAACCTACTGAAGAGGAATGTAGAGAAACAAGCTTAGGTAAGGAATACGTACCGTTCGACGAGCTCATACGAGTGACAGTCATCCCACGGGTGACAGTGGTACGGGCTAGAGCTCTACAGCGCACAAAACAGGCAAGACTACACTATCATACTGTATATGGGCGGTTCCAATTCAAAACCTGCCAAATGTATAACTTTACATCTTCAGAAAAATAAGAAAATTGCATCGCTTTAACAGTGAGTTTAAAAAAATTAATTATATTTCCTAAACCTACTTTACCTCTCAGATCTCAAATGATCACCAGAGTCATTCCCTTCACTTCGAAAATAATAGTCTTATTGCATTAGGCAGGTTTTGCAACAGAATTTGTATAGAAAACAAGTAATATATAATAGCATGCTGTATTTAAAAAATTCAATGTCTCTAAATATAGCTGTGATATATTTTCAATAGTCAGTAAACTTAATTTACAAGTTCATGATTGTCAGTATCGGTGATTAAACGAGAGTTTAAAAAAATATATCTTAAAGGCACCGGTACCATAATATACATAAAGTGTTTGTATGTGGATCCATCTATCTTAGGAACATGTGGTTTGCAAGCAGCACCAGGAACTATCCTTATTTATACTGAACACCATTGGCAATAGTGTCGCAATTTCCATGACCCACTTTTATTTAAGGAAAAGAATTAGGTTTTATCCGGACGGTTAGATTTATTGGTAAAGTATGTTCCGGTATAAACTATTTCATCTATAAATTACGCTAATCAGTAACTGGATTACGCAGCCATTCATGCTTCTATATTTTACGTTTCTGTACCCAACGTATTGCGACCGTCTATGAACTTCTGAAGTATTCACGTAACACTTCGTTGATAAAGTATTTTAAGTTTCGTTGTCTACGGCTATTCTCGCTTCGAGATGAAATTATGCTGTTTCCAGTGCTGAGAAAAGCAGGTGAAGGAAAGATTAAAATAATTTACTGTTGGACAGCGCATGCTGACAATTTTGTTTACATGACGTGGTTTCGACGTGCATGAAGCTTTTCGTAAACAAACCATCTTTACTTGAAGCTTTTCGTAAACAAACCATCTTTACTTCAACCTTGTCGTTACTTTCACTATGATCAGTTGCTCCCGACCTATTTCTGAAGCCGTACGTGTTTACTCACTATGTGAGGATTCAGAAATGAAAACTGAATGAGTTGAATATGAGTCTTAGACCAGAGGTGCTCACGCTGGGCATTTCGTCTCGCGGGTGCCCAGCACTGTAAGCGGGCGGGTAGGCAGGCGAGGAGCGCAGTGTGTGCTATTCATCCAGTGATGTGGTTACGTCACACGCCGTGAAGGTTGGGCGAAGTTCTCCCAATCACTCTCTATTACCGCGGCGATACACGAGTTTGAAATGGAGTCAGGAAATAATTATGAGGGCAGAAATCAACGTCATTTTCTATTTACGTTGCAAGAAGTAAGTCATTTATGTTCATTGTAGTTCAGTATTTTGATCGGATAAAATAAGGAGGCCTACAGCCTCAAATATTTTTGTAATATAACATAATAAATTACTATTTTAACTGTTAAATTTTAAGAGGTGTTTCAGAAGCATTTCTAACATAATAGAGTTAAGGTGGATAAGCTGTGGCTTGTGGTTGCCTGGGTTTAAATTATCTGATAAACTCACCAACAATCCAATCATGCTTACCGGGAATAACATCAGTTAGATTATTTATTTGAAGATTTTTTTGCTAACTGCTTTACGTCGCACCGACACAGATAGGATTCATGGGATAGGAAAGGCCTAGGAGTTGGAAGGAAGCAGCCGTGGCATAATTAAGGTACAACCCCAGCATTTGCCTGGTGTGAAAATGGGGAAACCACGGAAAACCACCTTCAGGGCTGCCGACAATGGGATTCGAACCCACTATCTCCCGGATGCAAGCTAACAGCCGCGCGCCACTAACCGCACGGCCAACTCGCCCGGTTATTTGAAGATATACTGTACATCTATTCGGTAGATACATTTACATTGTGGTTGTACTTCAATATTGGATAGTAAACATTATGTTCCCGCTCGATATGAAACTCTCTCGCCATTTAGGAGCTAGCTATTATCATCGGACGCTTGATAAGTTTTAAATACGATTTTTAAATTCGGTAAACAGGGAAACTCGAACACCACCACAACAACACTGTGCAAAATTAAGCAGTAGACGTGTTGACTAATGTAAATTTATTACTTTTAGCTGAATGAATAACAGGAATTTTACTTTTTAAGAAATGGAAATACGGTCATTCCCATGCAAGGAATTGTAAATCGTGGCTTGTACGCTTAAACCAACCTTTGTAAATCGTAAAACAAAAATTATTTTTCTTTCAATGTATAAATATAAGAAAATAAAAACTGACTGTTTACATCGAGTGCAGTGTAAATCAAACAGGAATATTTTGAAAACGTCGGTTTTCTTGCGACTATAACGTTTTTTTCTTAAATACTGTACCTCATTCACCATTTCGCTCAGTAGTGGAGGAGAGCTTCGTAATTACAATCGAACGTCACCGTTCCCTTCCTGCGAAGTGCCTTCGCTCTCTCACTTCACTGTGGCGTATGCTTGCTACGTAAGCTGCCCGCATTTACGTCACGCCAACCGGCCGCACTGGGCTAGCCTCAACGGACGCCCAGCTGAGCACCTTGGTCCAGACATTTTTTTACAATTGGATTTACGGCTCACCGACACAGATACGTCCTCTGGTGACGATGGAATAAGAAAGGGCTAGGAGTGGGAAAATCGGCCGTGACCTTAATTAAGGTACAGCCCAAGTGTTTGCCTGATGTGAAAATGGGAAACCACGGAAAACCATCTTCAGGGCTGCCGACACTGGGGTTCGAACACACTATCTCCCAGACAGTTTTTGGCAGCCAACCTTCATGCGCTATTTCTCATTCACTCGGAGAAAAGGACAGGAAGGTATATTATTTTATGTCCAACAGTACCTTTTAGTCCAAATAACTAATGTTGCGTAATTGCAGGGATGAGTTATATTTTTGTAATATGGCAATAGTCAGCTTTATTCTAGACGTACTACATGGCAATACTACAAAGATATAGACATTGTAATTTCCTTAACATGTAAAACAATTCACGTTTATGCTCGTATTGGACATACAACTTGATCGTCGGAAAACATGGACAGTAAAACGCAGAAAACATCTCATTACGAATGGCCGACTTTAAGTGAGACCTCCCTATGTGGTCATTTCTGGAACACTGAAGAAATTGTTATTAGATATTTTTGTAATGATTTTCTTGAAGGATATTAACATTTTAACGAAGTTCTGGAAACAAATTTATAAAATATTTTATATTTCATTTACGGCATATTCCACTGGTACATCAATTTGTCAATAAGATACGAACAAGAAGAGTTTCATGTGTTTTGGTTCACCAGTTTCTTAGTAAACTTAGTTCCCAGAAACGCAGTTCTGAGAAAAATGAAGTTCAAGTTTTGATTGAAATACCTCACCTCAGTGATAAACTAAAACATCCCTGCTCGATATTCAGGAGGATCTATTTCCATTACTGCTAAACTTCAAAATTTCATCAGCAATTAAGTAAAATAAGTTAGCGTCCTTCCATATATGGATGTTCAAATTACTACACTGCGTGTGTTCATCAGATACTCGTATCGTTTTACACCACCCGGAGAGAGAATAAAGACGAAACATGATCAATAGCAAGAGAATAAATAATCCTGAACGTTTTCAACAAATGCTGGAGAAGAAGCTAATTATTGGAGTAGTTCACATTGTGTGCATTTTTAATAATTTCCTGAAAAATCCCACTCTATTATCAAGAAGAGTATGCTAGTATATAAAGTTAAATTTCACAGCGAATTAATCGATAGATTAAATGTAGTCACACTCTCAATAACCAGTTAAAACATTGCAATATGAACGAACAGGTCAGTTCACTATCATATTCCATGTAGAACAGTCAGATTTCGAATGAGATGAACTCGTGATTATCTTTAGCAACTTAGCTTTTCGAAGAAAATATGAATATTCTAACACGCAACATTTTGCACCAGTATGTACGTATTGACCGCTAAACGGCGGTACCGCGGCGGAAAGGAGCTCTCCGCACCTCCGCTCACGAATCACGTGATTTCACTGCTTTAAATGTCCGGCTCCTTGGCTGAATGGTCAGAGCAGTCAAATTCGGTACAGAGGGCCTCGGGTTCGATTCCCGGTCGGGTCGGAGATTTCAATCTTAAATAGATTTCCCCTGGCTCGGGGACAGGTTATTTGAACTGCCCCCAAAACTACTGAAATTCACACACAACACTCTCCTACACTACTAAAACATGTAGCTCCCATACACGGCAGATGCCGCCCACCCTCGTTAGAGGATCTGCCTTACAAGAGCTGCACCAGACTATGAACTGCTCCACGAAATTACTATTAATGCTTTAAATTGAAGCGTGCACAGTTAGGCGGGTTCCGCGTCACAGACTTATCAGTCTATGAGTGTAGTTGTAATAAACAAAATACACCATTATCGAGGATAGTTCTTAGAATAATTATTTTAAAACTGCTCAAATTTGCGCTTATGTATACGATAATGTACGGCTAAGCATATTTGTTTTCGTCCTAGTTTTAAACATCACAATTTAGCTTATAGAAATCATTGGAATTAAGTTGTTTTTGCATAAACAAGTACCTTTTTGCTATTTGCTTTACGTCGCACCGACACAGATAGGTCTTATGGCGACGATGGGATAGGAAAGGCCTAGGAGTGGGAAGGAAGCGGCCGTGGAATTAAGGTATAACCGCAGCATTTGCCTGGTGTGAAAATGGGAAACTACGGAAAACCATCTTCAGGGCTGCCGACACTGGGGTTCGAACCCACTACCTCCCGGATGCAAGCTCACAGCTGCGCGACCCTAACCGCATGGCCCGGTTAAACAAGTACTTACCGTGAAGTAACAGCCAGGCGCTCCGCAGGACACACTAAAATTCTGTACGTCACAACGTATTAAATGGGTCCAATCTTCGCAACCAACTCATCGAACGATCGAACAGACATGCGGAAGTAGTTTAAAAACTTGCTTCCATATTCACATAAGTATGTGTAGAGAGTTTTAAAAGCACTCTTCATTGTTCGTTGAGCAACTATCGGATGTACCCAAACAGGTGCCCTCCGTTTCTTCCGCCTGATATTTTGGGATAGATAGTAAGCAGCTAGTTCTTTGAGTGTCTAATGAGTTCATTTTTTAAGCACAGGTTCGGACTGACATCCGCCTCAATGCGAAAGACCAGTCAAATAATCCGTCCACCGCGCTACGCTTTATCGCGAAAACTGTACAGTTGCAAACAGCGAGGCGAACCCGGGCGATTCTAGCTGGTGGTGATTATCAAATACAGTACAGACAATACGCGAAAACTTCCGGATTTAGCCTTGTTAAAATGGAAGACAAGTCGCGAGTGGCGCTCCCAGTGGCGTGACCCGAAAATTCGCGCTAAATTCAAATATCAATGGAAATGTATATAGGGAAATGGATAAATAAATTACGACTGGAAAGAAAGTGTTGCTAAAATATTAACTTCAAAGTTGCTAAAGCAATTTTGGATACATGAATGAAGAATTATTTAACAGGTTATTATTTAAAGACTGAAATTAGACATATAATCAAGATGTGAAATGGACTGATGTGAAAGGGCTTCATCTTTCATTTATGCATTACTTTTTTAGCTTTAGCATACCTGCCTGAACTTTCACGGCTAAATTTGTCTTTTTTTCCTCTTTTTTTTCTTTTTTGCTATTTGTTTTACGTCGCACCGACACAGATAGGTCTTATGGCGACGATGGGACGGGAGAGGGCTGGAAGTTGGAAGGAAGCGGCCGTGGCCTTAATTAAGGTACAGCCCCAGCATTTGCCTGGTGTGAAAATGGGAAACCACGGAAAACCATCTTCAGGGCTGCCGACAGTGGGGTTCGAACCTACTATCTCCCGAATACTGGATACTGGCCGCACTTAAGCGACTGCAGCTATCGAGCTCAGTTTTTCTCATTTAAAAGCATTTTACATCACATTAGCACACTTGTCAATAAAAATATCGGGACATTCCTTACACACATGATTCAATGAGTTTACATTTAAGAGCTGGACAATTTTTCTTTTAAGTTGAAGCCTACTAACAGAAAGAAAATCTATAAATTTAGCTGCAAACACATTCAAAATTTCCCTATAAGCAATACTTGCCATTACTTTAAGGTAAAGCAAATTTGCATCATCATCACATTTCTTAAATCACCCATATTTTCTTCAGTGCTTGACAATGCATTACGGCATTCCAAATGGGGTAACTTGGAACACAATCAGTCATACACATATGCATATGCATTTTCCTGAATTAAATCAAAACCCACAGATCACACCTACAACAACACATCGGTACTGAAGGTTAACTGCTGCACTAATACAATAAAATAAGCTTATTATATTTTAAGTCAGCTAAAATATGGGTCGCGTAGGTCAGAAATTTAGGAAGTAGGCCTTCTATAAAAATATCTTACCGGGCGAGTTGGCCGTGCGCTTAGAGGCGCGAGGCTGTGAGCTCGCATCCGGGAGATAGTGGGTTCGAATCCCACTGTCGGTAGCCCTGAAGATGGTTTCCCGTGGTTTTCCATTTTGACACCAGACAAATGCTGGGGCTGTACCTTAATTAAGGCCACGGCCGCTTCCTTCCAACTCCTAGGTCTTTCCTATCCCATCGTCGCCATAAGACCTGTCTGTGTCGGTGCGACGTAAAGTCCCTAGCAAAAATTTAAAAAATATCTTTGTAACTGGAAGAATATATAGGCTTATGCAAACACAGTATTTACATTTTCTTGTCACGAGGGAAACGGAAGGAAGACCGCGAATCCTTCTGCACTACATAGTTATTGCAGCCAAACGCAGCACATATCTTTCCACTCATAGTGACAGGAGATATAAAGGAATGACACACGCTACTATTTACTTATGTTAACTTAATGCAAACGCATAAATAATCCCAAAAACTACACAAACAAATACACGTGCTCTTATGACAGAATCAGTAACTATCAGGTCACTCCGCTAGACAGAGCTCTAATCGCTGTCCCTCGATACCTCGCAGTGTCGCGTATTGTCTCTGCTATATTTGTGGTTATAGTGCACCGCTCGCGGGAGCGTCCGTCAGTTGGCATCATGGAGTTATCACGAGAGAATCTATTGTGTATTTGTCGAAAGTAGATAATATTTAATCACAAAATGAAACATTAAATGATGATGAACGTCCACAAAATAAACACGACTCGCCCTGAAGTAGGTCAATACCATACTTACCACAACCCAAAGCTCACCCCGGGAAATTTTAAGAATATTTCCGAATGGATAAACAGACATTCGACTACATCTTGAAAAATATTGAATGCCGGATAAAAAAAAGTATGATGTAATTGTAATCAGCAGAAAATTCTTCCTGAAGAAGTGTTATGGTCACTCCGAGGTAAATCGTTTTGAATTATTAGTTTTGATTGTTTTATTTACAGAAAAAAGAAAATGAGGTGGTGCGTTTATTTTGAAAAGGATTTCATAATTATTATTATTATTATTTTGAACATTTTATTTCAACGATAAATTCATGGTGGAAGCATAAAAAACATACTTTTTTTAAACGCACTTTTCTTAACAAAGAACGCAAAGCAAATATTAAAGAAAATATTTCGGGTTACACTTTTAACGTAAACTAAAAAGAAACAAAAGGATCACCAAACAGTTTCGTTTGAGGAGGTGCGCAATGCCAGATCACCATCATCATCATCATGATCATGAAGTACGGTCTGAACGGTCTGTTTATTTCAGCTCGATGAAGTACCACCATAATTGGAACTAGGGCTGGGAGTGTTTGAAATATCTTGGGTACCTGGGTAAACGAACTCGTCAAATAGTTGCTGAACCCAATTTCTGAACTGCAATTTCAAGTGTTGCGGTCTTTTGCTCCCATAAGACGAATAATTTCGAAAAACCAATGAATCATAAGTGTCAACATATCTGCGTTCTTGTACGACAGGTTCCAACAAAGAAGCCTTTTTTTCGTCGATGAATATCATTTGCTTTTTATTTTATTTCACAACATGCATCACGTCGCACCGACACAGGTCTTATGGCGATGATGGGATAGGAAAGGCCTACGAGTTGGAAGGAAGCGGCCGTGGCCTTAATTAAGGTTCAACCCCAGCATTTGCCTGGTGTGAGAATGAGGAACCAAGGAAAACCATCTTCAGGGCTACCGACAGTGAAGTTTGAACCCGTTATCTCCCGGATGCAAGTTCACAGATGCATGCCCCTAACCGCATGGCCAACTAGCCCGGTGATATATAATTTGCTGGTTATATCTTGAGTTAAATTCGTCTCGCTTACTTTTTCCTGACACATCTACGATTTCGAGTGTCAAACTTGCGTTTTCACTTCCTGAACACCCTCCGTAGATTCTGCTTCACAGTCAGCAGTGTGAGCTACAATTTCAGAATTCTCATTGTCCTGATGAATTGGCGTTTTGCTCTTTTTCAAGTTGCTCGATGTGATTCTTGGCTTGACGATGCCACTAAGAATATCAGCGATATAAACTATGGCCACTTGGATTCTGGATGACCGCCAGGATCACCTGAACGACAAGGAGGGAACCTTCCCAATTCTATGGCGAACCGATTTCTCAGGTACCTCCATATTTTCTGCAGAACCACCAGGCAAATGCTGGTGTTGTACCATAAGGTCATGGCCACTACTTTCCCAGTCCTAGTCCGCTCCCATCCTTCCGTCGCCGAAAACCTTAAATGTCTTAGTACGCCGTAAAACAAGTACCCAAAAGGAAAACAAATATTAGTTCGTCGAAATTTTTCAAGCACAACATATGCATTTTGTTTTTTCTTCCACTCTATTTTCATTTATTTAGTTTTACTTGCTGTATATATTATCACACACTAACCTGCCTGGTGGACATGATCGCTATGGCGTGAAGTGTATGTCGTCGGCTTACTTCTAAAACCTCGTATGTTACAATGTTCTTCCTACCCTTTATATTCCTGAACACTGGTCACGCCTCCCAGCCACACATTTATATGCAGTCCATCAGAACCTTTTTCGTAGTGTTCATTTTCCTATGCTAACGTGTAAAGGAAAATGGACCTTACCATACCGTATTGTAGGAATGTTGTTTTCATGGCGAATTTAAGCACTTCTACAGTTTAATGTATTTAAGGTTCATTTTCCTTTACACGTCAGCATAGGAAAATGAACACAACGAAAATTGTTCTGATGGACTGTACATCCATATGTGGCTGGGAGGCGTGACCAGTCTTAAGGAAGAAAATGGATAGGAAGTGCATTGGGAGATACGAGGTTTTAGAAGTAAGCAATCGATATGGTCTGTCACCGTGGGTAGCCGGTTCGAGTCCCATTGGTTGAAAAAATGTTCACTATCAGAATGTTGGCCGGCCAAGATTGCATGCCAAAAGCCTGTATTAAATCCCAAACCTCTCCGCAGTGTTCATATGGAGTGGGGCCATATGTCGCTGTTTATTTATTGAGAGTTATGTGTTATATTTTACATAAATAATAAATAACAATGAATCTCACATAAGCAATGCTTGTGTGTGGGCTTCAATGAATTAGCAATACAATGGCGGCAAAATATGCTAACTTATTTTATAATACACACTTACATATATATATATTAAGTCAATAATTGGTGCTGGCAATTGTTTAACAGAAATAATTTGTAACAGTAATTTACGGGTACACATTTATATAAACATTAATGAATTTAGGCCCCTCTGTCAGCTTTTTCATTTTTGTTTAGATAAATTCTAAAGGCTAATTACGAGTGATAAAAACATTTAAAATGAAAATTTATTGTTCTTGTTACATATGTCTGTAGAAGCCAGTATTTGAAATTTGTTTTTACTTCGGGTTTGTTTGTGACTCGGGGAGGTAAGGTATTATAAATACGAGGTCCAAGATAACTTGCATGTGTCAGTCAAACCATAGTATTTCTGTACAGGAGTGGCAAACCAGATCTATCTCTCAGTCTTGTATTATGGTACTCTCCTGGTTGGTTCTGAAATTTGGAATAGTTTTTAAATGTACAGTTTTGATGGCTTCTCGTCCGTCGGATGGGGACATAACGCCTTGAGCAGACTCCCTTGGTGCTATTCTATAGGAGTAGGCTATGTGCCAGCACAGGGTTTCACCCTCTCCCTTCCTACTAACATATATATCACGTCATTCATTTCATCGCAATAACTCCTCTGATGAGTTTGACGTCAGGAAGGGCATCCGTCGTAAAAAACTACCTACGAAGATTCATTTCACTTCATACCCGACCGAACCCGTAGAGAAACAGGGCAAGGGTTATATATTAAATTCAACCCCCTTTCATTTCAGGTACTTATCGACTGGATTTTGTCGTTGAAAGCAATGGCTTTCATTTTCCGGATGGGGAAGTCAACCGTATCGGATAAAGATATTTTAATCTCCAAAGCGTTTATGAATTAATAAATTAATGCCAACCGCTTCCATTTTATAAAAAAGGCCAACAGACTGAAAACTTAAAGGTTACATTGACTAAGTCGGCAGTGGAAAAGAATGCCCTGCTTTTGAAAATAACGCTAATAGAGTTTTAAAATCGTTTGCTAAGCGAACATGAGTAGTGCTTATAGAAGATGGCTAGAAAAAAAAGATCTGCTTTAATACCAAAGAAATGTGGGTTTCAATGCAGAGATCGACTTGGAAAGCAGGTCGAAAAGTGCCTAATCATTAGTGGTTCCATCTAAACATCATTCAAAAAATAATACACAGAACAGGTTTTGGAATCACTCGGAACAGTCATTCATCTACCCACCAGCTCGAGTCCGAAAAGGATGTGTTTACTATCAGTACACAGTGCTCAGGGAGACTGCACAAATTACACCAATTTACTTGCCAGAGATCTGACACCAAACACAGACCAAAACCAAAACCAAACCACATGCCGCAACAGCCCCGAAGGACCATGGCCCTCAAAGCGACCGCTGCTCAGCCCGAAGGCCTGCAGATTACGAGGTGTCGTGTAGTCAGCACGACGGATCCTCTCGGCCGTTATTCTTGGCTTTTTAGACCGGGGCCGCCATCTCACCATCAGATAGCTCCTCCACTGTAATCACGTAGGCTGAGTGGACCTCGAATCAGCCCTCAGATGCATGTAAAAATCCCTGACCAGGCCAGGAATCAAACCCGCAACAGCCCCGAAGGACCATGGCCCTCAAAGCCATAAAGAATGCCTCCGGAAAAGAGGCAGGCTCGCTACCCCCACACCACGGGGCCGGCACCAGACACAGCCCGCATTAATAAATTTTGAATGAGACATACATGGAAATCAACATGAACCACAGGTAAATCAGGTAATGAAAAACTAGAAAGACCAGACATACGCCATTCACGAAGTCCAGTGGCGAAGGGGTGCTGAGTCAGGTGAAAAGACAACACTTCTCAGACCTCACAAAGAGTGCTATTTTCTAAAGGTTGGGGAAAATAACATAATGAAGAGGTGCCATACAAATTATACTGCATATCTACCGATTTGCAATAATGTATATGAAATTAAAGTTTATATGTTTGATGCTAGGTGCAAAGGAGAGAAGCACTCCGGAGTATGATGGATGCGCTACACAACTTTGCCAGCAACTACGACTACGTTGTCAACCAGCGAGGAGGTAAGTAATGGGAAAACTATTTTGCATGAAAATCAATAAAATGAATACGAAATATATACAATTTTCAAGAGGTATGTTATACTGTTATAGAATGCAACAGTTTCAAACAATAAATATTTAAAAAATAGCGAAAACATCCTATGAACGTCAGAATATCCAATGGGTAGAGATGTTACTGAACAGGGCTATGAAACAGATAAGTTCTTATGATTCTCATGATGGAAGTTACAAACATATTATGCTCTTCAATCCAACCAGCCATTGAAATAAGTTGTTCTGCAAGTAAGTAACTAACTAATTACATTAATTAATTTTTTGAAGTTTCCTCCAACTTCCACCGATCTAAGAGACTAAATGTAACAAAAAAATTTCAGTCCATCAAACACACTGCAATTACAATATAAATTCTAACACTATAAACACACCTGTAAAAATACACACTATTATAAAAAGAATGACATGTTTCGTTCTACAAGAACATCCCCAGGTTCTATCAAATCACTTAAACCATGCTTAGATATGTACAGTAGGCTATTGTTTACGTTGCGTAAACTTGTCAATTATAGAGAGTTTAGTGATAACAAGAACCAGTAATGACAAAAAATAAATTTACAAGTATTAATATAATGAGAAACTTACGTACTTGTCTAGATCTAACAGACAGCGGAGTGCAAATTTTTGCACACAAAAGGTGTTCCTTAGCGTACCCTTAAATTTACTAACACGCACTCTCGAATTTCAAAATACTTAAATACCAACCTTTTGTGCCAAGATTCGATTTTGGCATTTGAAGCACAGAAAATGGCTATTCGATCGGTGCAAATGGCATACAGTATACAGCATTGTAATATCATTAACTTTACCCACGATTTTTATCAACAGTGTATATTTTCATGTCGGGAAATGAAGTGTGATGCAGAACTGTAGACCTATTCAGCTATATCATTAAGAACCACGAGGACTCATGATATGGGAGAACACATACTAGTGTGAGGACAGAGGTTAATTTCCCAGATAATAATGTAGGTAAGTTTCCGAAAGGGATTTGATGTTAGAAAATGTATAACAAACATTCTCTTAATATAATGTAAGTCTCAACTGCCAGTGGGAATCTAGGTAAAATCTTTTGGGATGGAAAGCAGTGATCCAAACAAACTCTTCGTAGAAAATACTATTTATGAAATTGTAGCAGACATTTTCAGAGACATGTTTGCGAAATATCCGCCTCCTTGACGACAAGAAGAAATCTTCAACCAAGGCCAAATATCACCGAAGATGTCAACGGCAGTTGGAGATGAAACGTCTGGAACGCGTTCATTGACCACTGCTCTCCGACCCGGAAAATTTTTACTGCGAGAACCATCGTTGCTTCAAACAGAAAGAAGATACAGGCATCATCTACTTAGGCACAAGTCAGCTACGCAATTATTAGTCTGCACCGGCTATCAGGGGATTGTTGTCTAGTTGAACTTCCCCCTCAAAACAATAACCACAAAAACTACATGGTAACTCACTTCAAGACTTATTTATATAACCTGAGGTAAGATTACATCGATTAAATTCATAACACACTACATTAGTAATAAATTGGCAGTAGAGCTGGGTATACAGCTCTTACCAATCAGATGGAAAGCTCATTACTACGTTCAACACAAGATAATACCGGTGGACAACGAATACAACCTTCGTATCCTATTTATTAGTAATCTAGGAAAACATTAAAAGAAAATCCAAGATTACTAAATATATACATAACCAATGATGAAATGAATTGGCGTATGGCTTTTAGTGCCGGGAGTGTACGAGGACATGTTCGGCTGACCAGGTGTAGGTTTTTCGATTTGACTCACGTAGGCGACCTGCACGTCGTGATGAGAATGAAATGACGCTAAAGACGACACATACACCCAGCCCCCGTGCCAGAGAAATTAGCCAATGTTGGTTAAAATTCCCGACCCTGCCGGGAATCGAACCCGAAAACCCTCTGACCAAAGGCCAGCACGCTAACCAGTTAGCCATGGAGCCGGACTATACCCAATGGTAGGGTACTAGCATGCGATTGCACCATTGATTGAAAACCTCCAATGCGTACTCAAGCGTCAGGGTTTCAAGCTACGTATGCGATATAACAACGTCCTAAAATGGAGAACCAAAACAGTTAGATAATGGTATCAACGATTAGTTGTTAGAGGCAAACAAAGGGATTTATGATAAGGAATAATGAATGACTACGATCATCATGATGATGATGATGATTGTTGTTTAAACGGGCCTAACATCACGGTCATAAGCCCCTAATTTTAAAACATGATACGAAATGAAATATTTTCTTCTTCTTCCGCATTTCCCACATTTATGGGTCGCGGGTGCGAACCGTGTCGCATATATGGATTTGGCCAATCCTATATGGAGTGATGTAATCACTATTGCGTGTTCCTGTGGTGGTTAGTAGTGTAGTGTGTTGTCTGAATATGAAGAGGAAAGTGTTGGGACAAACAAACAGACCCATTTCCCTAGCCAGAAAAATTAATCAGGCGTGATTAAAATTCACGACCGACCGGGAATCGAACCCCGGACCCTCTGAACAGAAGGCTTCAACGCTGACCACTCAGCCAATGAGTGCGAGGTGATACGAAATGAAATGCTGGACTAAAATTTAAAATTTACCTACTGACCAAAATTATTTAAAAATGAATATGATGGTGAAAACGATTGTGAATATAAAACTGTCAGTGGATCTAATACACAACAACGACTTACCTTCCCTAAAATGACTAACTGTAATACCCGTCGTTGATGGGACAATTACATACACTGCAAAAAAATAAAAACATGCATCATTATAAAGGAGTGTGTTCAGTGGCACCAGGGTATAATATGTGCATACAGAGGGGTTCTTGTGTTACTGATTACTGTAATTTGCCACGGACATCAGCCATCAGATGGCACTCAGGAGAACGGTCTGTGCGCACTCCGTTTTCACTCTGCAGGTACTAACTGTACTGAGGTTAGATGTGAACAGTGTTTGCATCATTCATTCTATGGTACACCACACCCCGCAAACGAGTACGTGCTTCCGTTGAACAACTGCAGCCATTGGAAGTGGGTTGCACTGTAGGCCTGCGGGAAGGACTTATCGAAAGATTGCTGCTCATGTTCGGCACAGTGTATCGGTGGTGTGTCGCTGCTTTCAGCAGTGGTCTGTGGAATATTCCCACACCCGTACACACGGCTCTTGACGTCCACGTAGTACAGACGCACGTCAAAATCGACGCATTGTGCGAACAGCGGTGGCCGATCAAACATCATCCTGGAACGAAATCCAGCCACATATTGAACCTGCTGTGTCACCAAGGACCATTGGGAACCGTCTGCTTGCAGCAGGATTACCATCAGGTGTGCCTCTGGCCAGGCTACCACTGACACCACGACAACGCCAAGCATTCGCCAACTACACCCAGGTCCCACCCCAGGCTTCATGACGTGGAGGGCCATCAGTTGCAGCTCGCGATCACAGTTGGTGTTTCTGCAGGGTAACGTAACCAATGCCCGTTACATTGCACAGGTTGTTGCCCCGTGCTACTGCCATTTCTTCTACAGGAAGGTGATGTGCTTTTTGAGCAGGATAATGCACGTCCACACACAGCTGCTGCGACGCAACGAGATCTACGTTGTTTACAACAACCGCCCTCGTCAGTAAGATCACCGGATCTCTCGCCAATTGAACAAGTATGGGACATGATGAAGCGGGAACTTACATGTTCTCCAGAGCCTGCAAGAACCATTGCCGAATTGCATCAAAAGGTGCAAGATGCTTGGGACAATCTATTCAGGATGCCATTCGACACCTTCATGATCGTTTGCATGCGCGAATACACGCCTGCATTGCCACCAGAAAGAGTTACAGTGTGTACTGATGCGACTGTTTGGGCACCCTTTACTGTGAAGTTTGTTTCATTTGGTCTGAATTTGTAATCATATACCCTGCAGAGATGAACTGCTATCTGTCACATCACTTGTGAATAAAATGTCCTTGTGGATGTTGCATTTTCTTTTACAGCTGTGTAGGATGTGCTATCTCACTCCTCAGCTACTTTCCGCCAATATTCACGCATGCGGTTTTACTGGGGACGCAGCAGTAATCCCATCTATCGGAGATGAGTGGCAGCAAAAGGTACAAATCACGTCACAACAATGGTCAATGTAATGTTACTGTTGGTCAGTTTTATGAGCTGTCGATATTGTAGGCCGTCACATTAAGTTTTCTTGCGACTCTGGGATATTAGTGCATCTAATGTAAAGGCAGTCATTCCTTTTTTCATGACTCCTTTTCTTATTCTTCAAGTGACTGTTCCTTCGCGATTTTTTCTCATTTTTTAATAACCATCTTCACAATTTTCCTTATCGATGCAGATCGATGGCCACGCGATTTTACTCCTTAATAAATGACAAAAACCATGGCTAGTTAACACGATTAAACAATATTTCCATGTTAGCAATGATCGGCGTTGGTACGGACTTCTTTCTTTACACGTCGCACCGACACAGATAGGTCTTACAGCGACGATCGAGTAGGAAATGGCTAGGAGTTGGAAGGAAGCGGGCGGGCCTTAATTAAGGTACAGCCTCAGCATTTGCCTGGTGTGAAAATGGGAAACCATGGAAAACCATCTTTAGGGCTGCCGACAGTGGGGTTCGAACTCACTAACCGCACGGTCAACTCGCCCGGTCTTTGTGAGTTATAATGGAGAACAAAATCGTCCACATACAGCGACGGTACTACTACTGAACCAGCAACAGCGACAATACCGTTTATGGCAATCGAGAACAGAATGGCACCAAGAACCGACCCCTGAAGGACTCCATTTTCCTGAAGATGATATTGCAAATATGCCCTCCCTCCTAAAACAAGGAACAGACGGAGGGACAAATAATTCGCAATAAAAACCGGCAAGTTAACCGGAATTTCCACTGATGCAGGGCTGAAAGGATGCCATATTGCCATGTGGTGTCATAGGCTATCATAGACAACAAATGCTGTTTTCGGATAAACGAATCCTGGGTCGAACTCTCCGGGCGTACCAAGTGGTCAGTGGTGGAGCGTGCAGCTCGAAACCATATTAGTACTCGGAAAAACGTTCTCTTTCCTCCAAACACCATACAAGTGGGCGATTCATCGTCCTCTCAAATAGTTTACAAAAGACAGTTAGGGGAAGAATACGTCTGTAACTTCCAGCATACTTAGAATCTTTGTCAGACTTGAGGAAATGAATTACTACTCCCTCTCGCCACTGTGAGGAAAACACGTCTCCTATCCAGATTTGGTTGAACTTCTCAAGAAGATATAAGAGGCTATCCTCACTGAGGTGTTTCAACATCTGGTTATGGACGTTATCTGGACCGGGATTCGTGTCCTTGCAAAGCTCCAAGGCGCTTTCCCATCCGTAAAAGGCACGTTATAATCCTCTAAAGTGTGAGCAGCAAAACATAGATGATGGCGTTCTGCCTCACGCTATAGAGCAAGGAAATAGGGATTGTAATTCCCGGAACCAGACACACCCGGGAAGTGACTTACTGGATGATTGGCAACCGTGGGTGGATCACTGGCGATAGTGTCTGCAATGGAAATTCGCAGTACAAAAGTTGGTCCTCGTACTCCCGAAATACATTGAAGTTTGGTTCACATTTGAGAGGATGTGCCATCATGGGCGACAAATACCTTCCCCCCATGAAGTTTTCTTACGCTGTCAAATAAGAACTCGCACCTTAACGCTGGGGTTTTTAAAATGTTACCAAATTGGCCACAGTACGTTGCTTTCGACAGCGTTTATGAGCGCGACGTCGTTCTTTTCTGGCTGCTGCAATTTCTTCATTCCACCAAGAAACGAGTTTTCGGCGAGCAGTCCCAGAAAAAGATGGATTGGATTACTCAGCAGGAGGAAGAATAACGTGCATCACATAAGCTCACGTCATCGTCTACGCTCTGGCGATTCGAGCCATACGCTATAGCGATTCGAGTCACAACTAATGATGCGAACTTTAAACAATCAGCACATTTTAGAATCCAACTGGGAGGAGCCTCAGTGGATTTCTGTTTCAACAAAGTAACAACATTGGGGAAATATTCACTGACACAGAGGTTGTCGTGTACATCCCACCGAAGCAGGGGAACGACGCACGGCTGCACGGACTAACGTCAATGCGGGAGAAGGTTTCGCGCGCTATGCTGAAGCGTGTTGATTCACCTGTATTCAAAAATGCATACATCCAGCTCTCCTATCAACTTCTCCAATTCCCTTCCTCTGAGGCAAGACATTTCGGAGCCCCATAATGGGCAATGGGCGTTAAAATAAGCTAACTGGAGGAAAGGAAGTGGGAGCTGATCTATTTTATATGTATATGATGATGATGGATTTACCATGTTAAACTAGTAGTATTTCTTGTAATATGTTCTTTCCATGGAACTGCTTGCTGTACTCTTTTTGTTGTAGTTGTGTAATTATGTTTCAACTATATTATTAAGACACTAGTGTAAGTGTCCATTGCCACTGCGATGTATTTGTTAATAATAATAATAATAATAATAATAATAATAATAATAATAATAATAATATCTTAGTCAGAGGCTGGCTCGGTGGGAAATAAACGTTACAAACTGTAGCCATGACGGACAATGATACACGTACCGCCAATGCTTCCAGTTCAGATCTTATAAGAATCGCCTCGCTGCAGTTATCAGAACGAGTGAAGATAACGCCATCGGAAACCCGGTTGGCATAATGCCGTTCTTTCGAGTACCTATAGTCTAAAATTTCTCAAGACCGTATGATGATTGGTCTGTGTTTACTTTTTTTTGTTTTTTTTGTTTTACGTCGCACCGACACAGATAGGTCTTATGGCGACGATGGGATAGGAAAGGCCTAGGAGTTGGAAGGAAGCGGCCGTGGCCTTAATTAAGGTACAGCCTGGTGTGAAAATGGGAAACCACGGAAAACCATCTCCAGGGCTGTCGATAGTGGGATTCGAACCTACTATCTCCCGGATGCAAGCTCACAGCCGCTGCGCCTCTACGCGCACGACCAACTCGCCCGGTGTTGTTTGTTTGTTTGTTTGCTTGTTTGTTTGTTGTTGTTGGGTAATAATGTTAATTTTACTTTATTATTACATTACTGTAAGTGATCACTGCTACCGGGATATTTCCCATTTGCGATGTATGTGTTAATAATAATAATAATAATAATAATAATAATAATAATAATAATAATAATAATAATAATAATAATGCGAAAGATAATTTAATGTTCCTGAGTGGCGAAAGCGCACCTAAAAGGGATTAAGGTGGCACTTCGTTCAATTGCACAGGCTTGTGGACAGAGAGCAAAAGGTAAAAACATGCGTATATGTGTAGCTTTTCAGCATATACTATTCACCCAGTACAGTATAACAGAGCACAGAGTGAAAGTACGGCTTTCAGGGTCGGTTAGTGTATGCGTTTCAGTGGGTTTGGCAAACATATGCAATAGCACCATCAGCCTCAGTGATTAAAAGAAGGGAAACGATATTTTCATATATACATATATACATTACATCTTCCTGATGTTCTATGCTTGTGTACTAATGCAATAAATCCATTTGAAACATTAGTCGACTACAAGGAATCCGTCAACATACTTACAAATGGATCCTACAAGGTGATGCCTATAAAACAAGCAATTCTACAAAAACATAATGTTCGCAACTTAGTGAAAGTAAGGCGATAACTTGGTGTGTTACGTTTTTCCTACCCGATTCAAGCATCAGCATTAGCACCACATGGGTTGAGTTTAGCCAGCAAAATCAGTGTATACTTGTTACAACTGTCAACGACTAGTTCGGGGAGCGATTGTTGGAGGGAAAATATTATATCAGCCCCATGTATATAAATAAGTAAAATCATATTTATGTGTTGTTGGTATACAATAATAAAGATACCTCACTACAAAAATGTTAATAAGACATAATTTCATTACATTAATTCTAAATTATAAGCATCATGTCAGCTACAGTATATCCATTCTACAGTGTACGTCAGTGATCACAAGGACCATTACACACTTGCATTGACAAAATACGAATAGGCTATATAACTAACGGGATCGCTAATGCCTGTAGGAAGAAGTGAAACATGCTATTTATAAGGAGAGCTCCACAGGCTTGGTCCACAACTTAATACTTCCAACAACATGAAACTAACATATGATCCTGTGATACAGATCCCAGAGTGAAGGAATGGCTTCTGATGGCGAGTCCATGGCCGGTCGTGACCCTCATCATCTTGTACCTCTACGTGGTGCTACACCTGGGACCTCGAATCATGGACGGCCGTCAACCCTACTCTTTCCGAAAGACTATCATCGCGCTAAACATGCTGCAAGTACTCCTAAACGGCTGGGTAGTTAAAGAGGTACGTTTAGAGGTACAGTTTAGCGGTTAGTGTTGAATGGTACGAATCACTGGGAGAATCTCGACTCCTATTTTTACTCTGTATTATCTGTATATCTGTTTACATTTCCAACATAAGTATCAGTAGAAATAAATAAAATTTACTTAACGTCTTACGTCACAAAGAAGTTATTACTTCCATGGAGAGAATTCGAGATGGACGATTTGACCATAACACTAGAAACTGAGAAACTCCTCAAGTCCATCCCCAGTGCAAACTCAGCTTACTGTAAAACCTAACTTCTTAGATCGCAGGTCATCTGAGAAGAAATAAATCCCTTATGTTCTCCACATCCCTCATTTGGGAAGTAAACTGACATTCAAACTAAAGTGAGAAACTGCGCATGATTTGGACATGAGGTATTTCTACATCGACAGCCAAACTATTAACATTCCCCAAAAGAAACTTGTTTTCCCAGCCATATACAGTATAATCATTTAAATTAGTTGCATTATTCCCATTGCTATAGAAATTCGTATCCTTAAACGTGGCAAGTATAAGAATATCACCTATGAAATTCACTGATTCTTAATATCGTTACAATGTAACTTTTAGTGTAACTAGACTTTATTAGTGATGGTGGAAACCTTTAGACATCAAAATTATGCTCTTCAATACTACCACAACATTTCCTTCCTTTCATCCTACCTTGATTTGCTCTCTTAAGCTGTAGACCTATTACTGGTGACCGTTTAAAAGGAACTACTGTCGTCTAACATACACAATGGTGATATACCGGTAAAGTATTCTACGCATAACACAGAAAATGTATCATCTAATATCACAAATCACTTTGGTCTTCAGATTTTCCCAATTTCTGTATGGGGTTGCGGCTTTCTATGAGGAGTGTCCATCGTGTCGAGTCTTGTACCTATCGTGGATTCAACTGCTTCCCCATCATATTGTCCTCCAATAACATCCTCCATTTTTGTGTCTTTCTCTTCCCCAAAATTTATCAATTTCCAATCTCATTCTCCTCTTTCTTACGTACACTTCCTAATACAGAAGGTATTCAGCTCAAAAATGTCCCTGAGTACAAGGAAGACCAAAACGAAGGAGCATATTACCATATAGATTTATCAACACTTTGCTACTAAGATGGTGAATTCTATGCTGTTAAAACTAATTCAAATATTGAATGACATTAGCTACAAATTGTCCTAAATGCTGTTTGTTACATTCTTGCCGTATCAGAGTAACGCAAGCTCACTGATGAAGTGTGTACTGGGGAAATGTACTGTAATGTGATGGCGGGAAGGTAAATGGTAGCGTTAAATTTTACGACTACGATTTATTAATTACTACAAATTGTTTACACAACTAGACATGCACACCAGGACCAAGACTTACACTGACGCAGTACACACCATTACACCAGTTCGCGCTCTCTCTTCTCTCAATGCCCAGTCACACTATTTGTTCACTTTATTGCTTACAAACTAAAACAACCACGCTACATCTTCTTCCACGACTGCCACATTGTTTAAATCAGTTCCACAGTTACTCTCGCTGTACGCTATCACATCCACTTAGTTCACAGCTCGCGCACATCACAGTCTCACAATCCTGAATGTCGTACACTGACCGCGCACTCACGGCAATCATCGTTCGCTATCCCATGCCGACTTCTCTCAGCTGCACTGAACCACACACAACACTCTACCCATTGCTCGCACACAGCACCCTTCAACAGCACCAACTCTGACTGAATTCCAGCTGAACCACTGGAGCTTGTCCGGCCCGCCTTAAATAGGGATGCTGACCCTTCCAGAATCTCCTCGAAAGGAGAAGACCCTAGCGCTCTCTCGACTCCGGAAGATCTGTCCGAAAGATCTGGGTTCACCTTCTAGCTCCTTCTCACACAACCGGGAGGCCTCCAGCATGAGGACAGGGCGACGACAGAGAAGTAACAGAGGAGACTTGAGATTCGCTGTGCGGTGAGGCCCTAACTCGTTGACGTCATTCCGGCTGGGGCCAGCCTGACTTGCTCTACCCAAGGCCTAATATGGCGAACACCGCCACAGTATATTAAAGAGAATGATGAACAATATTTTGTTACGACAAATTATACAAATTTGATGTTGATTCTTCCGTACAAGAGACAGCTCAGATTCTGTGTCAGGAAGTGTACTCATCATTTCTGCGCATAATATGCCCATACCACCTTCTACCTGCTTGGATTTTCTTCTGAAATTCAATCAGTTTCACTGTTCCTCCGATGTGCTCATTCCTAGTCTTATCCGAGTTTTCCTACACACCACAGAGTTCAGTGTTTATATTATTATACATATTTATACTTCATGGCTCGCCTATACTCAATTTACTAAACAACGCTAGCGCCATACAGATATCCCCGCCCCCGTACCAAAAACGCTATATGGGGAGGGAAGTCATTAGCTATACCAATACAGTCTTACTAATAAAAAAAATCCTTATACAGTTGTTTAACACGTGTATAGTTATACACTGAATAAACCCTGTATAAGCGTTGCATACTTTTCTTACTAATAAGTAATAAACGTCGTACACGCATTGTGTTACTATAATGCACGTATACACTCGTTCGAAGCCGTAGGAATCTCTTCCTGCACTTCACTGACGTGTTTCTTCACGTTCATGGTGGTCACTTTTGCTCGTTAGGCCTATCTGTGTATATATCTGAATGTTATCGGTTGAAATAGGTGAATATCCAGTTATGTACAGAATTTCAAGCCGCATCTAATGCCGTTAACAAAAATAATGTTAAAAAGTAATCGAGTGTGAAAATATTAATATAATGGAACGTTAGGCCAAATTAAAAAATCACCGGGCGAGTTGGCTGTGCGGTTAGGGTCGCGCAGCTGTGAGCTTGCATCCGGGAGATAGTGGGTTCGAACCCCATTGTCGGCAGCCCTAAAGATGTTTTTACGTGTTTTCCCATTTTCACACCAGGCAAATTCTGGGGCTGTACCTTAATTAAGGCCACGGCCGCTTCCATCCCACTCCTATCCCTTTCGTATCCCATCGTCGCCATAAGACCTGCCTGTGTCGGTGCGACGTAAAGGCACTAGCAACAAAAATATCTTCATTGCATGGAACCTATCATGTCATAACTCCCATTTCATCTTCATTATATTTGTATTTTTTCACTGCTGGTAAAAAAACATTTCGGCTCAACGTAGATAAGTTTGATTTTACATTTGATAGAAAAAAATTCCGTATGTGTCTTTCCTAACAGTCATGTTCTGAAAGTGGTACGCGCAAGCACGAAAAAGTCAGTCGCTGACCAACGTCTTTACTATTAGCTTTACACGGGGTGTCAAAGCGAGGCAAATGGCCTTCGGATACGGAAGTTAGTTTTTAAACAAGCCTCAAGTCTTTATCTCGATTAGTTCTTAATTTATGACAGGAAGAACGTCTCGTTTGTTTACGTGATACTGCTGGCTAGCTGATTTCCCAGTAAGGATCTCCCAAACAGTGCGCATTTAAATCTCCAGACAATCGTATGCAGTGCAGTGTTCACTTTATCAGTAGTATAATATTGATCAAATAAAAATCATTGATAAATGTACAATTCTTGAGGACAAGTGGATTGTGTTTGTGAAGTCTATGTAGTTTGCGAGTGCGTGCTTGTGCGTGGGGGTTCTTAGTTCCAAGAACAAATGCAGAAGGGTGCACATTGGATCCTCAAATTAAGAAGAAACGTTCCATAGTAATAATTGTCACTGATAATCATTAACCTCTTTCTGAGCTCATATCCGTAGTGCTGTGAGAACATGAAGTTCACAAGATATAAAGCCACCCCTAGGATCTTTCATTTCTGACTTAATGACAATTCGAGCATACTCCTTCGTAAATGGATATTTAATTTTAAAACTTCAGTCATCTAAGAAAAATGGGTCTTTCCGCCTCTCAAGGTGTTTTACTTTACGAACATTTCCAGCCTCTATGACCTCAAAATGTTCTTCTTTTTTTCTTTGCTAGTTGTTTTACGTCGCACCGACACAGATAATAGGTCTTACGGCGACGATGGGACAGGAAACGGCTAGGAGTGGGAAGGAAGCGGCCGTGGCCTTAATTAAGGTACAGCCCCAGCATTTGCCTGGTGTGAAAATGGGAAACCACGGAAAACCATTTTCAGGGCTGTCGACAGTGGGGTTAGAACCTACTATCTTCCGAATCCTGGATACTGGCCGCACTTAAGCGACTGCAGCTATCGAGCTCGGTAAAAAATGTTCTTCTGTCTTCTACTGTATGTTAAAAATATTTTGGAGATCATCAACGTTATTTTCCGTTCTTTCAATGTGTGCTCAATAGATAAGTCTGATATTTCGCCACGATTATATTACTGCAGACAGTAAATGCCACTAAAATAAACTGATCACTCGTTTCTTTTTCGTCACTCGCTGCTATACAATGCTTATACAAGGGTCTTGGTCTGTATAAAGTAATTCAGTGAATAACTATAACAGATGTATACAAAGGAGGCTTGTACACGGTTTATTAGTAACAAATTGGACACACTCTCTGTATAAACCTGATATAAAAGTTTATTAGTAAGACTAAAGAATAACTATAACAGATGTATACACATGAAGCTTATACACGGTTTACTAGTAACAAATTGTACATAAACGGTGTATAAACCTCGTATAAAAGTTATACACCGTTTATTAGTAAGACTGATGAAGTCTGCTACCTTATCGTTAATGAACGCACATTATTACTACATTTTATGATACACACAAATTGTGAAAATTACGTGATAGATTACGAATACCTTCAATAATAATAATAATAATAATAATAATAATAATAATAATAATAATAATAATAATAATAATAATAATTGCTTTACGTCCCACTAATTACTTTTACGGTTTTCGGAGACGCCGAGATGCCGGAATATAGTCCCGCAGGAGTTCTTTTACGTGCCAGTAAATCTACCAACACGAGGCTGACGTATTTGAGTACCTTCAAATACCACCGGACTGAGCCAGGATAGAACCTTCCAAGTTGGTTTCAGAAGGCCAGCGCCTCAGCCGTCTGAGCCACTCAGCCCAGCATGAATACCGTCAATAGCGTTTCAAACTTTGAGATAATTTTAAGAAACTGGTTGTGTATAAGCAATAATCGCTTTCTCATCTAGAAGTGAACGGTGTCCGCTTTTAAGCTTAATATCACCACCGTATTTAATGAATTAATAAAATGAACAAGTTTTCGTTTCTAGTTAAGTTAAACATATGGATTTAGTCAAAGCTATAATTATTGAGTAAATGCAGAACACCAACTAGTTTCATTAGAACGATTCTGTTTAAATCTTGCGCATTACACATAGCACAAAATTCAGCACAGCACAGTATTAAGCCGTGGCAAATAGTTATTTTACTGTGGTAAGCATTAATAGTAACCATGAACCATCCAGTCAATGGTGATGTTAATTCCACGTTCGTTTCGCAATTGTTTAATTCTAAACGTATGTTACAGGTTATGATGATGGAGCTCAACCTTAGCTACAGTCTACGTTGCCAACCAGTGGACTACTCAACAAGTCCCAGAGCACTAAGGGTACGGTAATTATGAGATATCTCAGTCCGGCCTATTACTTCTGGTTCACACATTTAATCGAGTTCATTTTGCTTATACCTAC